>NC_086013.1:3090162-3446412 GCF_030014385.1 Trichomycterus rosablanca
CAAAGTGTAGAACATGACGTTAAAATCCTAATAAAACAAACAGACAAACTGCTATTTGACATCTTTGGTTCCACAAAAAGTTCCACAATGTCATTTAACTTTGCCCCGTAGTCTCCTAACCTCTTCTAGGAATAATCCGTGTCTATATAAATAAGGCTAGTTTGACTGCACCTATGAGATCTAGACAGCTCTGTACAAATCTAAAAAAAAAGATGTCACTTGAAACCATTTTCAAGTCACTTCTGGTTCCAAAAGCCATAAACGCTTTTGGAACGTAACCTACGGCACTGTCCACAGTCCAGCGAGCTTTACATCACCCTGGGCTTAGAAGCTGCTATGCAAGAAAGAAGCTCCTGCCTCAGTATCACCTTTAAAAGCTTAACAAAAGTTGGCTGCTGATCACACGGATGAAAGCGAAGCCTCCCGGAGGAGAGTTCCCGAGTTCACACCTCACGTCCAGACGCTGTCTTGAGCCGTTCCACGTCTGCTGGTGCTAGTCTTCATCCCTTGTCAGTCAGGGTGGGGGTAGAAGTGGCCGAGGAGTTGCAATCAGGTTTGGAAACAACTAGATCTTTGGCATTTAGAAGACACGTTCATCCAAATAGACTTAATATACAGGGGTTGGACAAAATAACTGAAACACCTGTCATTTTAGTGTGGGAGGTTTCATGGCTAAATTGGACCAGTCTGGTGGCCAATCTTCATTAATTGCACATTGCACCAGTAAGAGCAGAGTGTGAAGGTTCAATTAGCAGGGTAAGAGCACAGTTTTGCTCAAAATATTGCAATGCACACAACATTATGGGTGACATACCAGAGTTCAAAAGAGGACAAATTGTTGGTGCACGTCTTGCTGGCGCATCTGTGACCAAGACAGCAAGTCTTTGTGATGTATCAAGAGCCACGGTATCCAGGGTAATGTCAGCATACCACCAATAAGGACAAACCACATCCAACAGGATTAACTGTGGACGCAAGAGGAAGCTGTCTGAAAGGGATGTTCGGGTGCTAACCCGGATTGTATCCAAAAAACATAAAACCACGGCTGCCCAAATCACGGCAGAATTAAATGTGCACCTCAACTCTCCTGTTTCCACCAGAACTGTCCGTCGGGAGCTCCACAGGGTCGATATACACGGCCGGGCTGCTATAGCCAAACCTTTGGTCACTCGTGCCATTGCCAAACGTCGGTTTCAATAGTGCAAGGAGCGCAAATCTTGGGCTGTGGACAATGTGAAACATGTATTGTTCTCTGATGAGTCCACCTTTACTGTTTTCCCCACATCCGGGAGAGTTACGGTGTGGAGAAGCCCCAAAGAAGCGTACCACCCAGACTGTTGCATGCCCAGAGTGAAGCATGGGGGTGGATCAGTGATGGTTTGGGCTGCCATATCATGGCATTCCCTTGGCCCAATACTTGTGCTAGATGGGCGCGTCACTGCCAAGGACTACCGAACCATTCTGGAGGACCATGTGCATCCAATGGCGGTGCCGTGTATCAGGATGACAATGCACCAATACACACAGCAAGACTGGTGAAAGATTGGTTTGATGAACATGAAAGTGAAGTTGAACATCTCCCATGGCCTGCACAGTCACCAGATCTAAATATTATTGAGCCACTTTGGGGTGTTTTGGAGAAGCGAGTCAGGAAACGTTTTCCTCCACCAGCATCACGTAGTGACCTGGCCACTATCCTGCAAGAAGAATGGCTTAAAATCCCACTGACCACTGTGCAGGACTTGTATATGTCATTTCCAAGACGAATTGACGCTGTATTGGCCGCAAAAGGAGGCCCTACACCATACTAATAAATTATTGTGGTCTAAAACCAGGTGTTTCAGTTATTTTGTCCAACCCCTGTAGACAAATAGAGGCAATTACCTGCCTCCAAACTTATTTTGGTAAGACTTTAAAAAAAGTCTCACAGACCCCCGCCTAATGGCAATTTACACTATCCAGTCCACCTTCTGCATACTTTTGGTAGGTAATAGGAGGCTGGGGTAATCAGAGCAAACCCATACACACATGATAAGAACATTCCAAACTTCCAAATGTCAGTGACCAGAGTTGAGGTTTGACCTTAGGTGTATTCCATTGGATCTGTGCTCAGTGAAAAGGACGTATATTTGAGGGGGACCAATAACATCTTTTCATGGCCCGACTGGGTTCAGTAATGGCAGGTTCTAGACGGTCCGCCGGCTGGCACACTGCTTCTTTGATGTTGCTAATGCACTTTGGTAAATTCGCTGTAACTTTGCAGCTGGAGTTTGTATCATGTGTCCACAAGCCGGCGTAGAAAACAGAGTCTCTTTTCTTCTGGCCTGGTTCACTCAATTGGCCCCCATACCTCCACGCATGTGCTTCTGATCTGCTCCATTCAGTGAATACAGGGAGTGTTGTGTAGTCGAACCTGAGGTAAATAGATGGGTGGACTGATGTTTAGAGTGGTCGGCTGGGTGGAGGGACAGGAGGACCGGATCCACTGACATGACGGCAAAACCACGTCTAAATAACAGCCGAATTGAATCGTCCAGACACTGCATCAAATACACTATATGGCCAAAAATACGTTGGCACCAGCCATGAGCTTTATCATCCTATTCCAAAACCATTGCTGTCCCGGATGTTTTTTGCATTCCACCCTGTGTTTCCCACTCAAACCTGACCAGGATAAAGTGATTGATTATAAACACCGCTATACAGCTATTTATTTAAGAATGGTCCTACATGCCAATACATACATTAAGGTCTTGTGTGACAAATTTGAGCCTCAGCTGTTGGGTTTGAGTACGCAGTGATCATTGTTTTGTTTAGTTTTTTTTTGACTACTGATGATAATTTCTCTCTGTTTTGCTCAGCATGTGAAGATCCTGCGGGCGCTGGTGCTGGGCGAGCCGGAGAGGGGCCAGACGCAGTACCAGGCCCTGTGTTTCATCAGCAGACTGGAGCATGGAGAGATCATCCCAAGCGAGGCCATGGTCAGACTGAGACAGGTCAGACGTCCGATCAAACCGGCACATTTCGTTTCATTTCTTTTTTTGATGTTTTATCACTGCTTTATCCTGGTCTGGGTCACGGTGGGTCCGGTTTCTCTGGTGTTACTGGGTGCAGTGTAGTATCACCCATCCTTATCCACCTACTCAGCCAATGCTGTCTGTATGCAGCCACAACAGATGCAGTAAATCAGTTATATAACAGACATTATATGCTTCCACTTTACATGCAGCAACAGTTTAGGGAAGGCCCTTTCCTGTTCCGGCTCTGTAAGTGTCCTGCACAGAGCCCTGACCTCAGCCCCACTCGGCTCTGGAATAAACCAGAACATCAATCAAGGCTTCTTGACCAACATCAGTGCCCAGCCATGCAAATGCTGTCCTGTTTGACTGCATGGGCACAAATTCCCACAGACATACACTAAAGGTGATGTTATTGTTTGACGCCTGTAGAAAAACCCTGATGTGGTGCGGACGGCAGAGGAGAAACGAGGTACCGAGAGGATGAGGATGAACATGGCGGTGAACCTGACGCTCTCGGGGCACCTCAGCTCGCACATCCGGAGCGTGTGCCGGGACGCCCGCGACGTCGTCTACGCGCGTGAGGAGGATGTCAAATACTGGATAGAAAAAGGTTCGTCCTAATTGTTCATTCCTGAATTGTAGCACTAGAAATTCAAAAGTATGTGGACACCCTATCTTATTATATACTTTAGCTGCTTTGGCCATATTGATTGCTTGGGGAATGCCCTTTCCTCGTCCAGCATTTGGTGTGGAGGGACTCGTGGCCTACTCAAAGCCTGACCCTGACCCCACTGTCCACCTTTGCAATGCAGTGAAATATTCAATTTTATGGGCACAGATCCTCACAGACACACTCCAAAAGCTTGTGGAAAGCCTTTTCAGATGAGCGAGGGTTATAGCAAAAGAAAGGAGAGGGCGTCAGCTTTATATTAAATGTTCGACAAGCTCACGATCAGGTGTCCACATACTTTTGGTAACATAGTTGTAAACCGCTGTAAGACCAACATCTGGCATGACGCTGACCCCCGTATTTCTGCGCAGGTGTGAACGCCTCCATATTCAAAGATCTGCCCCCGAGCGGAGACGCCGCGGCCCCGAGAAGCTGCAGCGCGACCGCGGACACGTGGCAGCCGTGCTCGTGCAGCTACACCGTGAGACTGGAGTGGTACCCGTGCGCCCTAAAGTTCTGCCGCGGCCGCGGGCCGAGTCCCTACAGGTGCGGCATCAGGAGCTGCAGCAAGGCCTACAGCTTCGACTTCTACATGCCGCGCAGACAGCTGTGCATGTGGGACGAGGAGAGCTAACGGTACCGCTTTAACCAGACAAAGAAACGATCCGGCGTTATCGGTGCTGCAGAACAATGAGGAATGGGGTGGGAGGGGGGTGGAGGTTTAAACATGATACCTGAAGATGTTTTTAAAATGTACTTACAAAGTATTTATGATTAATACTGTGTATTACCAGCTAGTCATGGTTTTCTTTTATATTTTACAGTTCAATACCGAGGAGTCAGTGTTTGTTACAAATATCATTTCAAAGGTACACTATAGGGACAAAAGTAGGGAAGGCTTTTTCCTATTCCGGCATTACTGTGCCCCTGTGCACCTAAAGACATGAAGATAAGCTCGATTTAAAATATTTAGAATATTGTACTTTATAATTATTTACGTTGGTACGTGAGCTCATGTGGTGTAATGGTAGCAGCACTTCTTCCAGGTTGGGATCACAAATACAGAAGATGCATGTCAGTACATGAATCTAGCCTTTTTAGGGACACATAAGTGCACCCTTAGTGCCAGTCCCAAAACCAGTAAAATAGGAGTGAGGGTTGAATCAGGAATGGCATTGGGTGTAAAACTGTGCCTGATAAAATATGCGATTGAATGATTCGCTGTGTCGACTCCTAACCGGATCATTTTTTCGTTTCAGTTAGTTGGTACAAAAACAGATTTATGGCATCCGTTTACGTTTTAATAATGTCAGATCAGATGTACTGTGGTACATTTTATTGCTCTGTATCATCACTTAAACTCTTTATTTTAAAATTCAATTCTGCTCAGATTCACCCTGCAGTGACTGATTCTTTATTTTTTAAAGGTCTCGTTAAATTGATTACTGCCAGTGTGAATTTAGGGTAATACTCGTATTAAAAAATATATATATATATTTTTAAAAATAAATAAGCACTTCAGTAAAACTGTTACCGTCAGGGTGATCTGTTTATAAGGCAGGATTTGGAATCAAATGACTCCAAATGACTCAAATGACTCTTTGATTCCCACCCTCACTGCAGTGTAGCCTCATGACAGGACATGAGATGACTTACTTTTTATTTTTCTTATTATTTTTTTGTATTTTCGTACCACTGTTTGTTTGTTTTTGTCTTGATTATGGCATTCGTGTTAGCATTTACATACATAAACAGTCTTGACCTCCAAGTGGTCAATTTTAACCATCCAGCTGAAATCAGATTTTCTAATATTTGCATTCTAATGAGACAAAAGATCAAATTTAGGCAATTTCTTACCTTCAGTGTAAACTGTAGCCTTACTACAGTATATTATTATAGTCTTATGAAACAAATGTTTGAATTTGTACTTATTTTTTAATTACGTATGTTGTGATTTTAGTACTTAGAAATCCCTCAGTTTGTTTACTGTAGACTTTCAGCTGTTAGTCTTACATAGTGACACGTATTTATCGAGACATAGATAAGAAGTATTGTTTACATGTAGGATAAGGTACCAGTATGTTTTTTATGTTGACGTCTTAATACAAGCTTAATAATTTATACATTGAGCGACACTAAACTAAACGATTGCAGACTTGTTCACACTGTACGTTGGTGTAGAGACGGAGCAGTGAATTCTCTCTAGTCTCTCCAGTCTCCAGTAACGAATCTACGTTGGCAGCTAAGACACGTTTTGTTTTTGTCTATTTATTGCTCACATATTCAGGTCGTGCCAAATGGGCAACTCGCCACAAATGATCGTTCTGACCTTAACTAATCATCTTATTTCCATTTCAATAACCTCATGACTGTGAATGGACTCTGGGTCAGTATTTAGCAGAGAGCACTACAGACCGAGATAGAACTTTTTCTCTTGCTTTACATAATGCGATACTGTTTTTATGAAACAGATTGCACCACTACACGGGTTTTTCTTACAAACGCTGACAGGATCTTTACTGTACTGAATATTTAAACGGCTCTCTTGCACATATGATGAGTTTCTCTTTTTCAGTTTTGGATCTTAAAGTAAATATGCTCAGGTTTCAGAAGATGCAAGTGGAGATTCAGAGATATTTCTACTAAAAGAAAATGCGATGCTGTTTTAAAATAACTCTAGTTTGTATCTATGTAATAGATTTATGCTGTACGCCTTGTATAACTAACCTCATATGACTGTAAAGAAAGAACTTGGTATTTCAGTATTCAAGTGGTTTGTGTGCTTTGTTAATGCCCACAAAATTATAATACCTTTTTGATCTTTACAGGAAGCTCTGGCTGAGAGACTCGTGCGGTGTCATGGTGAGAGCCACACAGTGCTTGAGTTTCAGGGGTTTGAATCATGGGCTAGGCTTACAAATACATGAACCTAGCCATTGGGGGGCACATATCAGTATCAGTACACCCTTAGAGCTGGTCCCAACCCTGGATAAATAGGAGGGTTGTGTCCATGGTTTGTATTAATGAGCAAATAGGCGGTCTGACCCTCCTAATTACTTGGACCACCCAAAAGGAGGTGAAAAAAACAACAGTTTAAGGGAAGGTTCTGTAACTTCAGACAGTGTTAGCGTTCATCGACTCAAAGTTGACCGACACCAACTGTCACTGTATAATTTGGTTGTGTCAGGAAGGGCATGGAGTGTAAAAACCATGCCAAATCAAACATGCAGTAGAATGATCCGCTGAGGTGATGCCTAACAGGAGCAGAAATCTCAGGAAAGGCTAAAGAAAACCGGACCAATAAGACCACATTGTGTAACCTGCACAAAGAGATTCTCAGATTCTTATACTCAGAACGGTATTATATTCTAATGGTGATCCAGCCTGAGTTCTGTTAAGTGTGTGTGTGTGTGTGTGTGTGTGTGTGTGTGTGTGTGTGTGTGAAATCTGAGGTCATGTCCGAATTCAGTCAACGTAGCTCTTCATGACACTGTTGTCTCAGTAGTGTTTTCTTTTTGAACTCTGCCCTCTGGTGTTGGCTGTGTAAGCCAGTGCACACAAAGGCAGTGACAGCAGCCCTCAGGCGAGAGCTTCCACTTCAGGATGTCCTGTTTAAAGTCACTAACTGAATCAGAACAAAACCCACAGAGCAGCTCCAACAAGAGCTGACTGGTACTTTGTAAAAGTGTCTAATGATACCTGGGTTTATTTCACCAGCTATTTAAAGTCATGGCCAATAGTACTGACATCTCTGCACTTCTCCCTGAACACTGTTGCAATTACAAATGCTTTGGTGTTCACGTCTCTGTTCCTTTTGTTCACGCCAGCCAATGCAAAAAAAGCTGAGAACAAAAAGTTACACCTGACATAAGTACACAGTACAAAGAATAAGGGACTGGACAAAATTATTGGCACCCACAACTTAATGTTTGGTAGTGCACACAAACAATAACTGGACTGAATGTGTTCCTGTAACTATGAATGGAATTCCTACATTATTCTGTTGGAATTTAGGTGTATTAAAATATTGATAACAAAAAAATAGATCTAGTCAGGTGGTACCTGATCAGTAGAACCTGAGTTAGGTTTCGGCACCACTGACAAATTGTTATGCCTATATAAGTATGTGTGTGTTTGTGTGTGTGTGTGTGCATATACTGTATATATATACACTCTATATATATATACACTCTATATACTCTATGTATGAACCTACATATGCATATGTACAAACACAGGTGATCAGCGGTAAATTTAACAAGGGTTTTAATAATATCCGCCTAACCTCATTCTGAAAATTCAACATTGAAAGTAAATTAATTCCGAGAAAAAAAACCCTCTATAAGGAATAAGTATTTAAAACAAAACCACGTGTACCACAATTGTGTGTGCACCTATAATGTTTAGAAACAAAATGTAACTTAAATCTTTTTTTCCAATGATATTTCACTCATTTAAGTTGATCAGTATCTAGAAACTTTCAAACAGTAATCCATGCCCTCCTGTTTCACTGATGTATGTACAGTGTATCACAAAAGTGAGTACACCCCTCACATTTCTGCAGATATTTAAGTATATCTTTTCATGGGACAACACTGACAAAATGACACTTTGACACAATGAAAAGTAGTCTGTGTGCAGCTTATATAACAGTGTAAATTTATTCTTCCCTCAAAATAACTCAATATACAGCCATTAATGTCTAAACCACCGGCAACAAAAGTTAGTACACCCCTTAGTGAAAGTTCCTGAAGTGTCAATATTTTGTGTGGCCACCATTATTTCCCAGAACTGCCTTAACTCTCCTGGGCATGGAGTTTACCAGAGCTTCACAGGTTGCCACTGGAATGCTTTTCCACTCCTCCATGACGACATCACGGAGCTGGCGGATATTCGAGACTTTGCGCTCCTCCACCTTCCGCTTGAGGATGCCCCAAAGATGTTCTATTGGGTTTAGGTCTGGAGACATGCTTGGCCAGTCCATCACCTTTACCCTCAGCCTCTTCAATAAAGCAGTGGTCGTCTTAGAGGTGTGTTTGGGGTCATTATCATGCTGGAACACTGCCCTGCGACCCAGTTTCCGGAGGGAGGGGATCATGCTCTGCTTCAGTATTTCACAGTACATATTGGAGTTCATGTGTCCCTCAATGAAATGTAACTCCCCAACACCTGCTGCACTCATGCAGCCCCAGACCATGGCATTCCCACCACCATGCTTGACTGTAGGCATGACACACTTATCTTTGTACTCCTCACCTGATTGCCGCCACACATGCTTGAGACCATCTGAACCAAACAAATTAATCTTGGTCTCATCAGACCATAGGACATGGTTCCAGTAATCCATGTCCTTTGTTGACATGTCTTCAGCAAACTGTTTGCGGGCTTTCTTGTGTAGAGACTTCAGAAGAGGCTTCCTTCTGGGGTGACAGCCATGCAGACCAATTTGATGTAGTGTGCGGCGTATGGTCTGAGCACTGACAGGCTGACCCCCCACCTTTTCAATCTCTGCAGCAATGCTGACAGCACTCCTGCGCCTATCTTTCAAAGACAGCAGTTGGATGTGACGCTGAGTACGTGCACTCAGCTTCTTTGGACGACCAACGCGAGGTCTGTTCTGAGTGGACCCTGCTCTTTTAAAACGCTGGATGATCTTGGCCACTGTGCTGCAGCTCAGTTTCAGGGTGTTGGCAATCTTCTTGTAGCCTTGGCCATCTTCATGTAGCGCAACAATTCGTCTTTTAAGATCCTCAGAGAGTTCTTTGCCATGAGGTGCCATGTTGGAACTTTCAGTGACCAGTATGAGAGAGTGTGAGAGCTGTACTACTAAATTGAACACACCTGCTCCCTATGCACACCTGAGACCTAGTAACACTAACAAATCACATGACATTTTGGAGGGAAAATGACAAGCAGTGCTCAATTTGGACATTTAGGGGTTTAGTCTCTTAGGGGTGTACTCACTTTTGTTGCCGGTGGTTTAGACATTAATGGCTGTATATTGAGTTATTTTGAGGAAAGAATAAATTTACACTGTTATATAAGCTGCACACAGACTACTTTTCATTGTGTCAAAGTGTCATTTTGTCAGTGTTGTCCCATGAAAAGATATACTTAAATATCTGCAGAAATGTGAGGGGTGTACTCACTTTTGTGATACACTGTATGTGAGGTGACACAGGTCAGGGAAAGTTGTGTTGACCTTCATAATTCAAATATGGCTTTAAACAAATGGCTATTGAGCTGAAAATTGCCCAAATATACAGTGAGGGTGATTTTTTAATATTTCAATCAACTGGATCTGAGACAAACTTGCCTGGATGAGGAGCCAAGATTGTTTTGTGCCTTTGCACAGTGCAGAGATACTAAGAAAGGCAAAAAAATCCCCAAGAGCAGTTGCTGGAGAGATACAAAATAATATCACCTTCTCTAACATTATCTGGAAGGCTTGCCAGGACTAAACACATAAAGTTTGCTAAACACTACTGGGACCTTCACTGGAACCATGTTCTGTGGTCTTTTCTCACTGCTTTTGGCCGACCAGGCGTCAACACAGACACGATTGGCTATGTCCAAAAGAAGCTGCTGTATGAATTTGGCTGAAGCGCAAGGATTGGACACTCTCAGTCCAGTGTTTGAACTTGCTTGACACTGACTCTATTGCTATAGGGGTGTTCACATACTTTTGGCCATGTAGGGTACACATGAAGAGTAGAAATATATTTTGTAGGTCAGACATAATACGAGAAATGTATCTGATGAGTCTTAAATTGACTAAACAAATCAGAATCAAGGATCAGCTTTATTCTGGTCAGGGTTGTGGTGAATCTGTTTTCCCAAAAATCATTGGACAAAGCAGTAACACACCCCAAACAGGACACCAATCCAACACAGGGCCTTGACCAGCCGCCTGTCAGACACAGTCAATCATGTCTGAATGTAGATGCCTGATTTTAACCCTGGATTACAGCACAGTTCACCGCTGCTCCACTCCAAGCACCCAAAAACACCATTAAATAAGGAACATCTGACATAAACACAACAGAATAATGATGTCAAGATTACCAAGACTAGTGGTGGACTTCCAGTGGGAAAAAATCCCAAGCCTGACATCTTATCAACACAATCAGCCTTACAAGCCTGCCTCTGTGTCAACATAAACACTGCAGGCAAAAAAAAACAGCCGCAGTTTGAGTTTGAGAAGCAACACACACTCACCCAGAGTTTGCCGTCTCCCCCATGTTGTTTTATGCAAAGAGAGTGCGTCTGGATAGGACGCACCGTGGGCCTTATGCAAATCACCTGTCTATCAGCTCGTGCGGGATTGTGAAAAAGGTGAATACTTCTCCCTGAACCCACTGCCAAATGTTGAAGTTTCTCAGCAACTTGGCTGGTCCATCAGGCTCCGAGTTCCACTCACAATCCTCAGAGAACAGAAGCGAGAGAGAATCACGTCCACGTCCAGAGTCTCCTAATTGAGGTGAGTGTTAAAACCTTTCAAGCATCTGCTTACCTGTGGCCTTTCAATCTGTCCCGACTTCCCTTTTTGACCCGGTCAGCTTCGCTCCACGCTGGTCAGAACCGTGTCTCTCTGCGTGGTCTCCTGTTTACGTGGCATATTGGTGGATTTAAATGTTTTTGACTAGGAGAGATTAGGTAGGAGGGCCCGAGCAACTGGCGGCAGAGGCAGAACGTCGAACAGGGAACCCCTCGGTCCTTATGAATATTACAACAAGCCCTTTACATAAAGGCAACCTTTTCAAAGTCAGACCCATTAGAATAAAACCTCAAGTTCATTTTCCTGACCAGGTCATGAATTGCCCCAGTGTGTGCATAAAGTTTGTGATCCTGTAGGAAAATCAGCTATATTTATCATTACAGATATTAAGATGAGCACAGACGCCATCGAGCAGAGGGATCCTCAGCACAAGCTCGCAGGTAAGAACTCTTCGTCTGATGGAATTGATTGCAGAATATTGAATTAATGATTGTGTGTGGGGAGTTGGGACTTTTTCTAGGTTGAAAAGCTCCGTCTTCTTGATTCCTTCATAGTCATATTAATTTTCCCTTTTGTGGGCTTTCAATTAATAAACTGCATAATGAAAATTATAAAATATCAATATATAGATAATGATTTAAAACACACACATATATAAGTACAAACCTATAGTATAAATATGATGCATGCAAATAATACTATTGAATATTAATTAAGAAAATTTGATTAATTAGATTAAATTAGATGAATATTAAATATGATATAGAAAAATATGATTTAATTAGATGAATTAAGATATAATAATTTAAATCTATTATGACCCCAGGTTCAGATGCTTAAAGCTATATGGTTGCAATATATATCTGTGGTATATCTGTGGTGGATACAGAATACTGAAGTGATAATATTCACTATATAATGTATATTTATTATATTTAATATATACTTTTCTAGGTAGAAAAAACAATCCATCACCGGGATTGTCCAACACCACGTCTTAGTACAGTATATCAGTTTAAGTTTAATAGTAGAAAAACCTAGGTATATATAAGTATTTAATTCAGTTAAATCGTACACAAACTAAATACACATATTCACACATCATAGGTCAAAGTATGCAAAGACTTGATTCTTTTCTGGTCCTTACAACAGAATTCATTTATTAAGAATCGCTTGTATGATACACGGTGAAATTCAGGTGTATTTAGGACTACAGGCCTTATATTACTATGTTAGGTTAAGTTACGTTTATATTACCATACTAACAATGAAGTATTTCTGAAGGTTCTGACCTATCTATGCATTATGGATAATTGTTGTTTGTCAGGTTTATATGAGTACTGCAGATTTTTTAAGGAAATTATACATATCTGGGTTGAAAAAAATCCATAGTTTAAGGTGATTAGTGTTTATAATACTTATGTTCCCTTGGGGTTGCAATTAACTGTGAAAACATACAAGAAAGATATGAAAACGTAGTACGTAAACGCTTGCGTCTTGTAATTCTTGTAGATCACTTGTTTTTAATAATGCCAGCATGTTTTCTTTTATTAAGAGGGTAAATGCACAACGTACAAATGCTTTCCTTGATTTTTTTGTGCGTTTTTCTGTATATTAATATCTAAATAATAAACAAACTTATGCTTCTCCAAGAAACATTCAATTATGACTGTTACGTTATTATAAGAAAACAATTCGCAGTCATTATAATTCAGGCTGTGGAACGAGTATTTAGCACTGTATAAAGTTACTATATAAAGAAAAACTCATTCAAACATACTACCATTTTTTAATGACAGTGTTTTTAGACTTTACGTTTTGACGGCACGTTTGTTGCTGGACTCGTGCGGTGGGTTGGGATGGTACGTAAGAAAGATGTACACGCTTTCGTGTGTCTGTCATCAGCCGTTTGTGGTTTTGACCACCGACTTCTGCTCTTTGTCTAGGCCGTCATGGTCTTAAACTCGGGCAGGTCTGAACAAAACCCCTGATCACATTTTCAACCGTAACGGCTACGTCGTTCCACCACGGGATTAACGTCTTTTATTAGTCATGGTTTGTTGTTGTTTCTTTTTTTGTCAGCCACTTGAAACCTTATAGTGTATAGATTAAAAATGCTAAATGAATATATGTTCAGGAAATATCGCCCAATTTCCTAATAATGTAGTGATATTAGCATATTAGCATATATTTTTTTCTTACAAACTGCTGATTACTCCACTTTACACACTGTAAACACTACCTGAACCTGTTTTTACTCTGCAATGAGGTTTGTTGTGGCTAAACTCGCAAGCGACCAGAAAAGCTCTACAAAACGATGACTTAGGCATAAAAACATGAAGCGCTTTAGGGTACGATGTTCATATAGGACATGTAATGTACCAGGATGTGTGTGTGTGTGTGTGTGTGTGTGTGTGTGTCTATGTGCATTTGTATGGGGGGATGGACTGTTTGCGGTGAAGCGTTCCTATCCTAAGGCGATACTGACACATGGTTCAATGGAACAGGCGCTAAAAAGAGGAACTGGGATTCCAAGACAGAATGTAAAAGAGGATTTTTTTGTGTCATGTTGTTCCCTGTAGTAAAACTGGGAAATATCAGTTTCATGAGTGTCAGAACTACATTGTTACACTGAAACCATTTGTAATGAGGATTAGCTGGATTTTAGCTACTTACACCTGTATAGGAACACTCGGAGCGGTCAGATCTTTCTTAAAATGTGCTGTAGTTAGAAGCAATCTTAAAAAACTGTGTTTGGTTTATGCATAAAAAATAAATATATTTTATTTTATCGCGTCATGCTTACTAGCACAGAGAGATTAGGACGGATCATTAGGGTTTAGAGTTCATTTAAATGGAACTATTGGTAGCCTAATTTAAATAATAAGACCATATAACATAATTACCAATATACAGTATATATTAGATTTATAAAAAGGTCCCTTGTTATTGTTATTAGTATATATTTAAATTGAAATGATGTGGGTATATCATCTATGCAAGCTTATTTCATTAATCCTACAACTTAATGCCACTAATAATAATAAAATTATACTATACCCTGTAAATGCTGCGTCAATTAAATTTGGTACCTCAAAATCAAAACTGTTTGCACCCACAACAGGTGTTTTCTACCTTAAACAGACTGGCATTTGCACCCTGTTTATATCTTTCCATCATAACTAGGGAATGAACCCTTTTTAATCATTCAATCAGAATAATAAATGTGTGGTGGATACATTCCCTCTCTTAGATTCGGCAGCTCCTCTATCTGGCAAACCTGCTTTTATCTGAAACCATGATACTTGGATGTGTGGTCCGATCCGTTCCGGTCTTTCTCTGGTGCATGATGCCAGAATTCTATTAGTAACTCACCGCGTTGTCACAGCGTTTTGGGCCTCACAATGAAGCCACCCTATAAGAGAACAGATTTAATGTCCCTTTTTAGAGCTGTCCCCACCCGTAAATCCATGTTATGCTCGGGGTGCGCCAGTTGGTGTGGTTGGGATGCTGCTCCCCCATTGCCGGTTCCCTATCTTTCCTTTTTTCTGAGAGCTGGCTTGTCTCAGATGGCCGGCACATCCTGTCATATTGTGACATCCAGTTCTGATCTGCACTGTCCCTGTTCTGTCCACTGTCTTTGTTGTGAGCTGCGGATGTTTCTATTAGTGTTTTTTAGCCACAGTATCGTTTCACCTTGGTAAAAACATCTTGTACTTGGGTTTCTTTTCATTTTTGTTGTTTTAATCAGCTCACGATTCAGTAGCATAGCGTGAATCATTCCATTACCGATGAAGTGTCCATGAGCTATTGTAATAAAACTATAAAAAGCTTTAATAGATAACTACTAGGAAAATGAGCAACTGTGTGGTACCATAGTTGATTTATTATGTAAGTTCTCATACGTGAAGCTGTTCTGAAGCTTTTATTCTTATTGTTATTCATTATTAAATTATGGGTGGCAGAGCAGCTCAGCTGTTAAAGTGGGTGCCGCACAGCTAAATGAGTCCTGAGGACTTGGGATCAACTTTGCTCTAGGTCATTGCTGGTAAGACGTTTTGCATGGGTGTGTTTGCTTAATGCAGAATGTGGATTGGCTACGGTAAATCGTCAGAATCGTCCCTAGGTGTTAGTGTGAGTTGCTCTATGATTGAATTGCACCATGTCCATCTTGTCATGAGCCAAATGAATGAAGGTGGTGCCAGGCCCCACTGTGACCCTCACCAGGATGAAGCGGTTTTTGAAAAAAAAGAAAAATTAATAATAATTATAAAAGCAGCAGCACATGACACGTGAACCCTAAAGCGACTGTAATAACTGAATCATTATCAAAGAGTCATTATCAGGTGTTGTTGCGCAAGCTACAATCATTAATGTTTTTATCTTTGTTTTCTTATTTTGTTCACTGTTTATTTAAGTGAATAAAAGAAATTAAACTTTGTTCTTAATGACTTAAAAGAATAACATATTCATTCAGTATGGACACAAAAGTATTGGGACACCTCTTCTAATGATTAAATTCATGTGTTTCAGCCACAACAGTTGCTAACAGCTGTGATAAATCAGTTATATAAAGGAAAATTTATGCTTTAAAATTTGCAGCAACAGCTTAGGGAAGCCCTTTCCTCTCCCGATTTAAAGAAACTCCAGTGTTCTGCACAGAGCCCTGACCTCATCCCCACTGAACAGCTGTGGAACGAACTAGAACATCAACTGAGGCTTTCCTGAGCAAAATCACTTCCCATCCATACAAATGCACTTCGACTGAATGGGCCCAATTTTCCACAGACATAACCCTAAGGTTAAGAACCTAAGGTTAAGAAGTGCAGATATGGATCAATGTCAAAGCACTTGGTTCTCAAAAACGTCTAAGTTTAATTTGAATGAAACCAACCTTCATTGTATAACTAAGCAAGTCACAAACATGATATTCCGACAGACGTACGTTTTCCATACAAGAACGTAATTGTTTGCTAATGTAACGTAACAACAATGTGCAGTGCATGTTTGTTCAGACTGAAAGCAAAGCAGGTAGAATATAAATCACAGACTGAGCTCATTAGCTTCTATATATAAAAAACAAATGAGTTGGTGCGGGTTCGATATTCCGACAGCTTTAATAAATAATTTAATGATTTCAAGAAAATATTAGTGCATGAGATTGAGATTTATCATTTAAACGTTTTTAATCTTTGGTAACACATAGTAAACAAAGTAACGTAACTTGAATAAGGGGATGGATGTAGTAACAAATGTTATCTGAATTAAATAACTATAAATAAAACATATAAGTAAATGTAAAGTATCATTTTTAGAAAGATTATGATTCATATGAACAGTAGTACAAAATTCTACACTGTTTTAAATGTAATGGAACAAAGTCCACAGGAATCAAACACATAGTAAAAAAGTAATGCAAGTTGAATAAGGGAGAGCATGTAGTAACAAATGTTACCTGAATAAAATAACTATAAATAAAACACTGATTTTTTTAGAACAATTTAAGGTCAAACGATGTTTATTCACACAAACAATTTTTGAATATAATGTAACACATTAATCAAACACGCTGCTTATTTCCAAAGTAATGGAAGTTTGTTTTGTTGGCTTATAGATGTAAAAATGAACATAAATCCTTGAGGGATGCACTAGATTATTATTTGTGCTGTTAAAGAAGAGGCTACAGTTAACATTGTACCAGGGGCATCCACGACTTCACTTTTACAATTTACAATTGACTTTAATCAGTAGAAAATAGCAGATAAATCCTAGAGGGTCCCTAAAAACCCATCAGGATTCCATTCTGACATTATGTAACAAGTAAAAAGTAGTGGTACTGACGGAAAGTAACACAAAATTCAGTTGTAAATAACACAAATCCCAAAGTGGCTACAATAACTGGGCCAAATTTGGGTCCTGTTGAATAATAAACAGTGATTGAAAGTGTGTGGTGTACAGGTGTAATGTCACAGCAGGTTTCATGTGGACTATTTAATGTAAGTTCATTGACGTGAATATTAGATGGCTGAATATTTACATGAAAAAGATTAATATACATCATTGAGAGTTGCTTAAATGCTGCTAATATCTGAACGTAATATTAATATTGATATTAATAATAAAACAAATCGTATAGTGTCTTGCTCAGTTAATATCAGGTGTTATTCAATAATGAATCAAACTATCGCTAGTTATCACTAATTTCATTAAACAGCCCAACTAGATTTGTTTTTAAGAGCCAGTTTTTAACATTGGGTAAACTAAGTGTTGTTAATAGTGGGCTCAGACCCTTTTGAGACCCTATTGTGTCTGTTGTTTACAAAAGAGACGCCAATGGAATATTTGAATGAAAAGCTTAAACGTTTGTTGATGTTCCTCATGCAAGGAAATTGTCTGCTAATATCTGAACGTAATATTAATATTAACATTAATAATAAAACAAATCATAAAGTGCCTTGCTCAGTTAATATCAGGTGTTATTGAATAATAAATCACCAATTTCATTGAACAGTCCAACAAGATTAGTTGGTAGTTGGTAGTTTTTAACACCGGATGAGTTAAGTGTTCTTAATAGTGGTCTCAGACCCCGTTGAGACCCTATTGTGTCTGTTGTTTACAAAAGACACAGAGAGAGAAAAAGGTCAGACAGAAGAAAACGAAGGTGCGCTCCACACCTGGGACCTTGTAAACATTCAAATCCGAGGGCCTGCCAAAAAGGTTGCCATAGCTACGCGCCTATTTGCATGGGCGCCTCATTTCCATACTGGAAGTTTGGCTCGGAGAGGAGGGCCGATTTCCATAGCACGGGGACCAGCGAGCACTGATGCGCTAACCGCAGCCGCACACAGGCCCATTTGAATTTCAAATGAGGACAGATTACCTGGCCCCCGACAACCTTTGAACCCCCAGCGCAGGCTCTAAACGGACTGTGGCTATCTCAGGACAAAGGCTCGGCGGGACGGATGGGGCTGATCTCTAACTTATTAAAAAGTATTAAAATCCAGATGAAACTTTGATATTGAGTTGATGTCACAGTGCGATAATTGATTGTGCAATAATTATTAACTATTTTTAACTATTTTCTCTTGACAGAAATTGAACAAAATGGCATCGACTTCACACGACAGGTAAACACAGATCCAGTAAATCATTCATTTCTGATAATAAAAAAATCTGCACCATGTTTATGCACCATCTGCTAAATTCTTATTCCAAAACAACTATGTGATCCCTGATTAGCTCCGTCTATCCACCGTATATTGTATTTCTCATGTAATGTAATGTAATGTAATGCACTGCTGTGCTGTGCTGCGATGTGCTGCGATGCGCTGTGTTCATGTACAGGAACTTGCCTCAGGTTCCCATTTGCATATGCTCTAGCCCGAAGGGAGGGAAGGAGTGTTTTTGAAAAGCTGGCACCTGTTAAACAGGTCCAACAGCTTTAGGATGAAAACACACACACACACACATACACACACACACAAACGGACACCTGCACACATGGGATTCCAGTCTTTAATATTTAATACAGTTTCATGTGAGATTTGAGTTTGGCATTACCAGCATTACACACGTACTAGAGCAGTCTAGAGCAGTCTGTCCTCCTTCGGCAAGGTCTGGAGGTCAGAAGACACCCAACCGCCCAAATAAAATCCACACAGATACATTAAGAACGTGCCAAATTCCTTACAAATAGTGACAAAAGGCGAAGATTCAAGCTAGATGCCTTGGACTGATATTGCTCTGCCACTATGCTTTCTATTTAGGTTTTATCTGTTGATGCATGCTCAATAATCCAGGTACACAAATCCACAAAGTTGAATCAGTTCATCTGGACACAAGTTTATTTAGGTATATTTAGGTTTTTTACAAGTTTATTTAGGATATTTAGGTTTTACTTTTAGTTTTGGGACGACTTTAACCAGTCAGGATTCCAATCTGACATTACAAGAGTGGTGAAATGTAGTGGTACTGACTGAAAGCAAAGGTAAATAGATCAGACCCTGAAGTGTCTGAAATAACTGGGCCAATTTTGGATCCTGTTGAATAACAACATTGATTGAACTTGGTTTAAAACTATGGTTTTACTTTTAGTTCTGGGTCTGACACACACACACTAAATATTCCTTGTGGTTTCCAGATTAAAACAGAGGACCTGAATGATTCTCCTCATTCTGCATCATCACACAAAACATGCCACCTGACACAGGGCTCGCCGGCACCTCAAGGCCAGCTGCCCGGGGTACGCCGTCATTCATTCTACAGCCCATAAAAATCATAGAGTCAATTATAACTTCACATCATGTTTGTACTATTTTTAATTGTATATGATGTGTTTGTAGGATCTGCCTCCTCTGCATTCTCTGCCCCAGCTGGTCCTCATGTCTGGTTCTCATCTCTCCTCCTCCTCGCCCTTCCTCCTCTCTCAGGCTCAAACCGGCCACCAAGGTCAGTCGGTCAACATCGTACTTCTGCGCCCTCGCTTATATTTACCGAATTAAGATTTATATAAGTTTGGAATTCAGATTCATATACATATAAATTAGAAATTCAGATTCATATAAATTAGGAATTCAGATTCATATTCATATAAATTAGAAATTCAGATTCATATAAATTAGAAATTCAGATTCATATCAGTTAGGAATTTAGATTCATATAAATTAGGAATTCAGATTCAGATTCATATAAATTAGGAATTCAGATTCAGATTCATATAAATTAGGAATTCAGATTCATATAAATTAGGAATTCAGATTCATATACATATAAATTAGGAATTCAGATTCATATAAATTAGGAATTCAGATTCATATAAGTTTGGAATTCAGATTCATATACATATAAATTACAAATTCAGATTCATATGAATTAGGAATTCAGATTAAGATTCATATAAATTAGAAATTCAGATTCATATCAGTTAGGAATTTAGATTCATATAAATGAGGAATTCTGATTCAGATTCATATAAATTAGGAATTCAGATTCATATAAGTTGGGAATTCAGATTCATATAAATTAGAAATTCAGATTCATATAAGTTAGGAATTCAGATTCATATCAGTTAGGAATTCAGATTCATATAAGTTAGGAATTCAGATTCATATAAGTTAAGAATTCATATTCATATAAATTAGGAATTCAAATTCATATAAGTTAGGAATTCAGATTCATATAAGTTAGGAATTCAAATTCATATAAGTTAGGAATTCATATTCATATAAATTAGGAATTCAGATTCATATAAGTTAGGAATTCAGATTCATATAAGTTAGGAATTCAGATTCATATAAGTTAGGAATTCAGATTCATATAAGTTAGGAATTCATATTCATATAAATTAGGAATTCAGATTCATATAAATTAGGAATTCAGATTCATATAAATTAGGAATTCAGATTCATATAAGTTAGGAATTCAGATTCATATAAATTAGAAATTCAGATTCATATACATATAAATTAGGAATTCAGATTCAGAGCAATACTCTCTCTGAGCAGAGAGAATCAAAACCATCGTTTCTAAGTTTCATTCAGTTTTAGGATTGGTATAATTTAGTAGGTTTTGATTATATAGTTTTATTCTCATTCTCTTAAATCCTGCCATGAGTGTGAGAGTGTTTTGTGATTTGTGATTTGTGAGTGTCGTTGTATGGTAGGCATGTGTGCCCGCTCCACACTGACCCGCATGTTCCACAAATAAAACTTAACTTAAAAAGAACTTAAATCAGGTGGAAAATGCAAATGCAAATACATTCACGCAAACTGTCTATTTATTTCATTGTCTTCCCCGAGGTGGTTGTATAGTTGTAGTTTTTTTAAATGTAGTATTTGAATTTTTATTTTATATTTAGTTTTTAATTTTAGTTTTTGTTCTACACTAATCTTAACACAACAGTAGATGAGTTTACAAAGACGATGAATCTCACCTACAGGCAGACATAAAGAATAGGGACCTTCTGGCTAATTTTTTCTGTCCAATGTCTTAAAATATGCTATTATTTATAAAATAATTAATCGTATTTTAATTCACCATCATACATCGTGAAGTGTTATACAGTATATACATTACTGTAATTATTTATGTTAAATTCGGCTCTATAACGATGACTTGAGTAGCAACTTTGCATAACTGATTCATTTTATAAGACTTTCAGATGATAAAGACGTTGTTACTTTATATGGGAGTTTATAAAAGCTTTTTATTATTTTATTACCTACTTTCATACTGTATAAACAGCAAAACCCCCAACCAATAAGGCAATTTTGGCAACCACTGATACACCAACTGAATGCTACTAATAAAAGTTTAGAGGTTTGGCTTTTTGGGGACACAAGAGGTTAAAAACTGCCAGAATGAGCTCACAAACCAAACGGGAGTCCTGTATAAGCATGGACTGGACTGTAGACATATTCCTCTTCTCCATCAAAGATGATCTATTTACATGTTTTTAAGATCTTTTAAAAATAAAACAAATATTGTTTCTAAGGGCTCCAGCCACACCAGCATGGATAAAGCCAATCATGTCTGTGTAGATGCCCTGCCGACTGATAGCAATGCTGAAATTCAGACCTTGATCTCAGAGGTGGTGGGCTAGCATAATAATTAGACTTTACTAATTACAATATTTAAAATAACAGTAATTCTAGGTAGAAGAGGCACTTTTTATCCATTTCTTGAGATTTTGGTAAAATGTGCAGTAAAGCAGTAATTAGTAAGGCTCGTAGTATAAACAAATAAACTACTTAATAATTTTAATGAAGGGTTCATATCATAGTAAACTTTATAAATTATTTTTACAGACAAGACGCTACACCGAGAATCACTGCCAAATGCAAAAGTCTTCCATGAAAAAGAATCAGAATATTAAGTTTTAAACCTCTAAAGTCTCTATGAGTGACTTAATCTACTGTTGTCTTTTTTTCCTGCAGCCCTCCTGCAACCAAATCTTCTGTCACTGCAGTCTCAGTCACAGCCAAGTCTCCTGCAGCACCAGCCTGGCCTGGCCTTAACACCTCAGGTAAAGAGTCTGTCCTCCATCAATCTCTAATCCTCAACAGTAGAGTAGTCAAGTCTGAAGTTCATACAAACAACATTGCAGTATAAACAGGATGATTTCAACCCCCTAAATATGGGACAAAAGTATTGGGACACTTTTGTGTTTCAGCCAGAACAGTTGCTAACAGGTGTAATAGAAGTCATTTTATTTTAATATTGTTTTTAAAATGGGACGTCCAACAAGCTCATGATCAGGTGTCCAAATACTTTTGGAGCTCATCTGTAAGCTAAACCATTCTGCTGCCCAGTCAATTTTAATGTAAAGACACAGAAGTAATTTGACACACTTCCAAATAGCTTAAGATCTTAGGTAACCACTCAAACATTATAAATCAACTTATAATCATTATTATGAAGAAAGGTGGTTGGAAGGATGGTTACTAATCAAAGCACCGTGCTGTAATGGTAGTAATATGTGATCATTGCTTTCCTTTGCGCAGGTGATGGGTCGAGCGGGCCTCGCCGGCTCCTCCATGGACGCACACTTGGACATGTCTCATCTACAGGTGCCCAAGCACGTCGCCCCCTCGCAGCAGGACGAACCGAGCGACCTGGAGGAACTCGAGCAGTTCGCCAAGTCCTTCAAGCAGAGACGCATCAAGCTGGGATTCACGCAGGCAATGACCTTAACTTATTCAAATCCACTTTTCATCGCATGCAAACGAAGGCATGAAATGCGCACCAGTCGTGTACACTCGTGCAGTGCTTATACTCGTAATTCACATTATTAAGTAGTATTATTAGCCTTCATTACGGCAGGGTGATTATATCTTTTTGGGCATTTTTAGTGTTATGTTGGTTTTCTGAAGCTGGTGGCTTCTCTGTGCACACATAACTGGGCATGGTTTAACCCATAGGAAGGTACAAGGAACACTCATTTTGAGTAAAACGTCAGCCATGGATTAAACCTGCTGAAGCATGGGTGACACTGTCCACAATCAAACAAGCTTTGGGCAAAAATAGACACCACTGCTCCAAACCCAGCACCTTAAAGCTGGACTGATGTTTATCATTGATCACATAAACATACATATAATGTAAAGCTCTCTTGACTGTGGACGGTATTGAAATCCAGCAGCTTCTAAATCACAGTAGACCCATTATTAGAATTGTATTATTGCTTATCCAATTAGAGTCGCAGGGGGGTGCTGGAGCTTATCCCTGCCAATGGACGCAAGGCACACAGTAACACCCTGGACGGGGCGGCAGTCCATCGCAGGGCAGACACACACACCCGTTCACTTATAGGGCACTTCAGTGTCTCCATTTAATCTGGCTGCATGTTTT
Source organism: Trichomycterus rosablanca (assembly GCF_030014385.1). Classification (NCBI taxonomy): domain Eukaryota; kingdom Metazoa; phylum Chordata; class Actinopteri; order Siluriformes; family Trichomycteridae; genus Trichomycterus; species Trichomycterus rosablanca. The sequence continues at coordinate 3,113,699 of NC_086013.1, forward strand.
TGGACTGTGGGAGGAAACCGGAGCTCCCGGAGGAAACCCACGCAGACACGGGGAGAACATGCAAGCTACACACAGAAAGGACCCGGAACGCCCCGCCTGGGGATATTTGATTTAAGATGGTAATTTGACTGTTTTGGTGCTTCTTTCAGGGTGATGTGGGCCTGGCTATGGGCAAACTGTATGGAAATGACTTCAGTCAAACCACTATTTCTCGCTTCGAGGCGCTTAACCTGAGCTTCAAGAACATGTGCAAGCTCAAGCCTTTGCTGGAGAAATGGCTGAGCGATGCAGGTATGCACATACAGACAGTTCCTGGACCGGTTTTATGAAAGGAAGCTTAATAAAAACATTTAACCCTCTTTCTTGTATCGTTCCCATCTATAGAAAACTCCCCTTCTGACTCGATGGCTAACGCTGCCACCTTACCACCTCTCATTGAGGGCTATGGGAGGAAAAGGAAAAAGAGGACGAGTATCGAGACGAACATTAAACTTACACTGGAGAAACGCTTTTTAGACGTGAGTATTTGCTGACCTGAAAGCGGGGTGTGAATCATACAGTGACATTTGGGGAGGGGGGTCAGCTATCTAGCGTGTTTAATACACATTATTACTTACTTAGTTCCTGAGAGGGGCGGCACGGTGGCTTGGTGGGTAGCACTGTCACCTCACAGCAAGAAGGTCCTGGGTTCGATCCCTAGGCGGGGCGGTCTGGGTCCTTTCTGTGTGGAGTTTCCTCCGGGAGCTCCGGTTTCCTCCCACAGTCCAAAAACATGCAGTCAGGTTAATTGGAGACACTGAATTGCCCTATAGGTGAATGGGTGTGTGTATGTGTGTCTGCCCTGCGATGGAATGGCCCTCCCCCCCTTAATTCGAGCCATACAGTAATGCAACTTGGGATAAGTTTCCTAATCGTAATTGTATTTCTATTTCAGAATCCCAAACCGAACTCAGAGGAGATCACGATGATCTCAGAGCAGCTAGCGATGGAAAAGGAAGTGGTGCGGGTGTGGTTCTGCAACCGGCGGCAGAAGGAGAAGAGGGTCTACTGCCCAGCGGTGTCCTCTTCCCCCATGAAGTCACACAACTACAACTCCAGGCTGGTAAGTCTGTGCATACGTATATACAGTATGTACTGACATAGTGATACATGAATGAGCCAAATCATTATGACCACTGCTGTGCCAATACGTAACAGATGGTAATTACATGATCCAGCGGTTAGTACATGTTCATAGATGTGTTTCGGGCTTACCACTGATAAGGGTCATTGTGGTCGGACAAGAGTATCTCAGAATCAGCGATGGGTGCTGACAGTGGTCTGAATAGTGAATTAGGGGAATCGGAAAAGCTCCCAAAACCCATGTGACCTCACAGGCTAAATAATCGCATCTAAAACCTGAAATCTCTCTGGTAGAATAAATATATCATATATACAGTATGCAATGTGGTAACATACTCTTTTACTCTTTCTTTCAGCCTCTGAATTCCAGACCGTTCAGTCCTCTCGCTTCAGGAGGAGGTGAGTCTGACTTCTCCTTTGTGTCCAGTTTTTGGTCAGAAATATTACAGCCACATATCCTGAACTAATAATTATATGTTTTCTGCAGTGTCGAGCAGCTCGTCTCCCAACAGCCCGAGTCGTGGCTCCTCTCCCAACACCCTACCTACTTCCTCCAGCCCTCTGACATCGCAGGGGGTCAACCAGAGCTTCAACCCTACAGGGTAAAACATATCAATTGTTTTTCAGTAATCCAGTCTGAACTACCAGTGCGCTTATATCTGTGTAGCTTAGATTGCTAATCGAGTACGATATACAGAGGAACCTCGATTTAACTGACCTCCATTTAACGGACAAAATCTGGAAAACCACATTTCCGCGAGAAGTGTACCGAGACCAGTAGTTCAGTACTCATCCACTAGCCGGCGCATGTCTCTCTGTTTACATGAGTGATAGGCTTTTATTTTGTCAGGAGGCTTGCTTTGTTCTCGCCTTTTCGTGTTTTATGCTTAAATTTGGCAAGTTCTAGTGCTTGATATGCACCAGCAGTGCTTCAGACTCCCCACTATACGAACCGGGTAAAAAAAACACCTCTTCCACCACACAAGTTAAATGAAATTCCTCCCCATGTCTCTGTACGTTGTTCATTTTACTCTTTATGTGCATGTAGTATGTGTATGTTTAGCACCTTTTTGGATCTTAGTGCTGTGTTTTTGTATTTTTTTACACCCCCTGGAAATAAACTCCCATTTTACGGACCAGTGCTCCTCCCTTTTAGTCTGTTAAATCGAGGTTCCTCTGTATAATGTTTTGAATTTTCTGTTAATCCTTATTATAACAAACTGGAAAGTATTTTATTTAATTATTTGTATGAACCAGCCAATTAAAATTGTGCTGAAGCTTTTTCTGGTCTTAAATATTTATATATGATTAGCAAATAATAATAATAAATCCAGAACTGGGGTGCAGCTTGCTATTTCCTGTACTTGACAGTCGCTGTATAGTTGCCTGCAGCACTACTAGTGGTCAGAATGTTCACTGTGAACACTGTAAAAAAAATACCTTAACTAATTTATTTCCTCTTGGCAGTTTTTTAATTGGTTTTAAGTATCAGCTTTTTTGTACATCTAGCCTCTGATATTATTGAATATTTACATGTGCAAGAAAGCATTTTAACATCTGCCGTCTATATTTTTCAGACCCTGGTATCGCTGGAACAGCACTCCATATCATCACTGAGCATCCCAGAATTCCCCATCACTTTTCTAAATTAAAATGACTTATGTTTACAGTTGGTTGCGTGGGTTAACCTCCCTCCGTGAAGAGGAATCAAAGCTCTGATACACACATCACACACATTGTACACATTATAAATCGTCGGAGTAGTGACGTTCTACAAGACGAGGAAACACAAACAGGGTTTTTTAATCGTAGTGCTAGATTTCAACCGTCTGCCTGTACCAAGGGTGGCCTGTATTAGACAGTAGATACGCGGACGTGATAAACATTCCAGGTTTAGAGTGGCGATGATGCCACAGTTTCCAGAGAGACGTTTCTGTTTAAAGATGTTTACAAAGCCATTCTTATTTTATCTGGGTGATACTAGGGGTGAGCGATATGACAGGAATATTACATTGTGATACTTGTAGATGTTTGCTTATAATACACAAAAATAGGTAAAGACATTTAGTGAAATGTCATAACATAAATGACAGCATATAATTATGTTACTGTGAGTGACTGTGAAGTTATACATGTACTAACACTTAATGATACCAGAAACTGGCTTTTAATCAGACAAGGCACTTGCTTGTTATATTATTTACCAGAATAAGGGTAAAATACAGAATTGCTTATGTCTGGAGTATAGCTGGCATTGGAGTGTAGCTGGCATAGCTGGCATTGCACATCCGAAATGACTTCATATTGGCTACACAGTACACTAGTGCACTATTTAGGGTGTAGAAATTATTTAGTGCATAGATGTAGACAGCAGAAAGCATTTTAGGATCTGGCACATCATAGCAAACGTTAGCCTATCTATCAAATATGCTGTATGAACAAATGTATTGGGACACCTCTTCTAATTATTATGCATTTCAGGTAAAACTGATTATATATAAAGTAAATTCCTCACAGCAACAGTTTAAGGAAGGCTCTTTCCTAAAAAGCTTGATTTAAAGAACCTCCAGTGGCCTGCACAGAACCCCAACCTCAGCCCCAATGAGCAGCTCTGATCCAGAAAGATCAGATTCTATTTTAATACCATTTGTTTTCTAAATGGGATGTCCAACAAGTTCATTGTCAGGTGTCCAAATACTTTTGGCCATATAGTGTGCATACAATTTGACATTATAGTTTTTACATTCTGGTATCTGGTATCTGGTAACTGGTAACTGAACCCTTTCTGCCCAGAAAAGGGTATAATGGTAGTACCGTTTTGATGTCATATCGCTCAGCCCTCTCGGATGTTTCATTATGAAGGTGTATTTATTTAGTTCACATTAGACAGGAAGACTTCGTAACAGAACAGCAGGAATTTCACGCATAACGTTTTTAAATAATAAACAGAAGTGTGCAGTTATTTTAAGCTTAACATGTAGCATCGATCGTTACACTGACCGTGAACGTTCATCAGGTCTTTATCTAGTTCTTATTTTGTTATTTCATGTCTGTTTTTCTAAGTTAAACTTGTATCATTATGCTTTTGGAATGGAAGTAAATTAAAGAGGAAAAGGATGATTTGATGTTTTTTTTCTGCCTTTATCCTAATGAAGTGGTCCAAAGCATTTGAAGTCCTGTTTAATTTTCACACTTTGACTTTGCTGGCTTACATAGTGCTGTTAATGTTAATGTTGATTTTCTTGTTTGTTTTTTTGGTGATGATTTTGTACGTTTGAATGCTGGACATGTTTTACTGTTTAACGCTTATTAAACAGAATTATAATTTACACGTGTCTTCGCTTTAAATGTGCTGGGGTTTTTTTTATTTTTTTTATTTATGCATTTTCTCCCCTTTTTCTCCCTCTTTAGCGTGTCCAACTGCCCGATTACGTCATGCTTCCTCTTCACCAATGCCGATCCCCGCTCTGATTGAGGAGAACGAAGCTAACCCATGTCCCCTCCGACACGTGGGCAGCAGCCGTATGCATCTTATCACCTACAATGTGACGAGTGCAGTGCAGCTCAGCGTTGTGTACGGAGAGACACCATGAGAGCACTATTTTCTCATCTCTGTGTAGGCGCCATCAATCAGCCAGCAGAGGTCGTAATTGCATTAGTTAGTCATGAGAGAGACCCTATCCGGCTTAGTCCCACCCATATCTGAACAACAGGCCAATCGTTGTTCATGTGGTTGCTCAGCCCAGACGGCAGGCAGAGCTGAGATTCGATACGATGTATTCCAGATCCCAGCTCTGGTTCCAGAGTGTGTTTTTACCGCTGCACCACCTGAGCAGCCCTTAAACGGGCTATTTTAATTATTTCATATTTAATTGTTATTTTCTTGCAAATATGAGGGCTCTTCAAAAAGTCTCCGCACTCTATTTATTAAGAATTTCAGAAACAAATGACATCACTGTTCTACATCGTCACTCTCATTTGTGATACCAATGGTCAAAAAGTACATTAAAAACCTTTAACATAGTGTACCAAGCTAATTATTTGTTGTCAGGTTTTCCTAGTACAGGTGAAGTCAACATTTTCAGGGTGGTGTGGTGTGATCACGTCATCACTGATTACAGCCCAAGAATGTTCTCTATTATTCTTAATATAAAAGCTTATGACTAACAGCTGATTCACTGAAATGTTTCCCTCCTCTAGGTGTTAGCCGACGTACTGAAAGCAGTAGCATTAGCAGCACCGAAGATTTATTAAATCTTTTGTAAATAAATTAGTCGTTGGCATTTCCTGGTGAAGGAGTTTGGATCCTTCTGTACTACAGACAGACACAATTTTTAAGACACTCCTGTACTGGAAGGAATTCAGACAGAAGACACCAAGAATAAAAAAATAGTTTTTGTCAGTAAACAATTTAAAACTGATTCAATACAAATAAAAAAAGAACTCAAGACTGCTGGCACAGCAAAGAGAAAGCAGCCATAACATTAAAACCACCTCCTTGTTTCTACACTCACTGTCCATTTTATCAGCTCCACTTACCATATAGAAGCACTTTGTAGTTCTACAATTACTGACTGTAGTCCATCTTATTCTCTGCATGCTTTGTTAGCCCACTTTCTTGCTGTTCTTCAATGGTCAGGACCATCACAGAGCAGGTATTATTTGGGTGGTGGATCATTCTCAGCACTGCAGTGACACTGAAATGGTGGTGGTGTGTTAGTGTGTGTTGTGCTGGTATGAGTAGATCAGACACAGCAGTGGACACCTTGTCCACTCACTGTCCACTTTATTAGACACTCCTACCTAGTTGGTCCACCTTGTAGATGTAAAGTCAGAGACGATCGCTCATCTATTGCTGCTGTTTGAGTTGGTCATCTTGTAGACTTTCATCAGTGGTCACAGGACGCTGCCCACGGGGCGCTGTTGGCTGGATATTTTTGGTTGGTGGACTATTCTCAGTGCAGCACTGACAGTAAGGTGTTTAAAAACTCCAGCAGCGCTGCTGTGTCTGATCCACTCAACCAGCACAACACACACTAACAGACCACCACCATGTCAGTGTCACTGCAGTGCTGAGAATGATCCACCACCTAAATAATACCTGCTCTGTATTGGTCCTGTGGGGGTCCTGACCATTGAAGAACAGCATGAAAGCAAGTTAAAAGAGAAACAAATAGACTACAGTCAGTAATTCTAGAACTACAAAGTTCTCCTGTGTGATAAGTGGAGCTGATAAAATGGACAGTGAGTGTAGAAACAAGGAGGTGGTTTTAATGTTGTGGCTGATTGGTGTATATTATATATAGCACCCACCTCTGACGACAAGCTTGTCTTCGTTGTAAGCATTGTTGACGTTAGCATTGCTTTAAATGAAAACTATTCCTAATTACGTTAGTTCTGCCAGATTGGTCATGTCTTGGCAACACCTAAGGGTGTGAAGGGAGGGTAAAGCTATAGTTTCTGTACCTAGTTAAACCTGTATGCCCTTCCCTCTGATAAGTTTTCTAACGGCTCAGACTTGCTGGTTTCTCATTATTTCCCACGGCGCTACACCAAGGGCAGAGATGCTGGCTCTACTCATCGTTCTTGGGGGATTCGTTCCCTTACTTGATGCAGGTCAGGCAAGGACAACTTCTCCGTCTAATTCTTCTCGTATTTGCTAGCTGTACAGACTGAAAATCTTAAACTTATTTACAGATTGTTTGATGCATCTGGTAGCTGAAAATATTTACATGAACACATTTGTAATACATTTAATGTTAACTAGTTGTGATGACTGATACCACGTAACAAGAAGGAATATCGAATTAATGTAATGCATAAATGCAATAAATCTGGACAAATCTGTTCCATTCTATAACTTGTTAAATTTACAGTTACAATGCGCATCTAAAACTGAATAACAATGTTCTGTATGTGATGTGTTTAAAGCTTCCGTTGCAGAATTGCAGCCCAGCCTTTTGACGACCAACAATGGAGTAATCACAGGCCAATACCTCGACTCCTTAATGCTCTCTCTCCCCCCCTGTGAATACGCTGGCCAGAATGTACATCTGGAGTATACAAATACAATCACTAATGACACCAGTATGTATGATTTATTTATGATTAGTAGGGTAGAACAATATAAAATCAGAATAATATCTTGTTTACAGTATATCATTGTATTTAGAGTAAGATTAAGTAGGATCACTCTTCACAGGTTTATTGACAAAGCATAGAAATGCCGTCTCTGATGATTTTTATCTGTTGTTTTCTTGTAACAACCTCGTCTAAACTGTCAAGGGGTGGAGATTTACCACAGGTTTTTTTTTTTTACAATAAACTGTAGGCTATATCTAAAAGAAATATAAATAGTGTGGACCAAAAAAACCATGACTGAGGCAAAATAATCGATGCCATGTCATTTTCACAACTAAAACATGGAGTGTTTTATTGTTATTATAAGTCTAGTAGTAGTAGTAGTAGTAGTATTGTTGTTGCTGTTGTTAGAAGTAGTGGTAGTAGTAGTGCTAGTAGTAGCAGTAGTAGTAATACTAGTTGAATTAGTAGTAGAATTAGTAATATTTGTGGTAGTAGTAGTAGTAGTAGCAGTAGTAGCAGAAGTAGTAGTAGTGGTAGAACTAGTTGTAGTAATAGTAGTAGTAGAAGTAGTGCTAGTAGTAACAGTAGTAGTAATTCTAGTTCTAGTATTAGTAGAATTAGGAATATTGGTGGTAGTAGTAGTAGTAGAAGTAGTGGTAGAACTAGCTGTAGTAAGTAACAGTAGTAGTCGTAGCAGAAGTGATAGTACTAGTAGTATCAGTAGTAGAATTAGTTATAGTAGTAGTGTAGTAGCAGTAGCAATACTAGTAGTAGCAGTAGGAATAGTAGTAGAACTAGTTATAGTAGTACTAGCAGTAGCAGAAGTAATAGTGGTGGTAGTACTAGTAGTAGCAATAGTGGTAATAGTAGTAGCAGTAGGAACAGTAGTACTAGTAGTATTAGTAGTAGAACTAGTAGTGATAGTAGCAGTAGTAAAACTAGTTGTAGTAGTAGTGGTAGTACTAGTAGTGGTAGTACTAGTAATAGCAGTAGCACCAGTATAACATTGTTGAAGTAAACTGGAAGTAAAAACTCTTTAGTTAACAAATAAACCTATTTACAGTGTTTCTGACGTTGTAACCAGCATAAACAGGACTAACTGTAGCCTTCAGATCTCCTAAATAAGACTTGTTTGGGTCTAGCCGTACCCTCCATGCGCGTATGTATATTAAATGATATTAAGTGTATTCTGTTATAATTTTTGACTGTCTGTATACAACAGTAATGGACAGTTTGAATGGCTTGTGAATGATTCCTCTTCTGGGAATCTGTAGCTCTTCTACCTTGCTCGCCGGACTGCTTTTCACTGTATTCAAGTCCAGATAACATTCAGACTTCGGTTTGCGAGATTTAACTGGGCGTCCTTTTACTGAAATTTCTTCATTAAAATAATGTAGTCGAAATCTAAACCACCTATCGTAAAGTTCTTTAATGAGTTTTATTGCTTTTCAATGAAGTATAACCCTTGTTTTATTTATTTCCTTATTTTTCCGTACACATTTCGACAATAGTTACTAGTAGTAGCAGTTTTAATGGCTTGTGAATGATTCCTCTTCTAGGAATCTGTAGCTCTTCTACCTTTAAATATGGTTTGGGCGTATAGCAAGCCACATAATACAATCTGTTGCCGTGTAAAAAAATAGTGTAATTTGAAGCATTGACGATAGACACTAGAATTGTAATGGCATGTTTGTGGGTGTGGCACTGGTTAAGGTGTACAGGGACACTGTGCGTAGACAGTTACTCAATATAGATGTGTTTTTTTTCATTACAGTTTTAGTCACACCCTCATGCATGCATGGATACTCTCTGAATGTCATTCCTGTGTGAGCTCTGTGGTGTCTTGTGATCAGGTTGAAATTAAGATCACATGCTAGTGTAAACACAGGGTAACTGTGTGTGGGTAATATAAGTAGTCATGGTCTAGTTAAGCATCTATTCACCTATTAAAAGTGTCTATGATGTGATTTTGGGTGGCGTCTTGTAACCGGAGCCTTTTATTACCTGCAGTGTATATAAATGATGCCTTCATGGTCCCCACCTGTGACAACATCACCTGCTTAGATAACCCACTCTCGGTGAACAGAGGGCTTGGTTACCAACTTTCAGGGCTCAACGACAGCACGCTGTACAGGTGAGTGTGATAAAACAAAGTGTAACTCAGTAAAGCTTATAAATGTTTAAAGTATTTTAAGTAAGAAGTTTATTCTGTTCTCAGTGTTCGCTATATGATTGGATCAAACAAGACCGTCCCTGTAGCAGCATCAACAATAAAAAGTAACACTGCAAATTACTCTCTCACTCACTCACTTTCTTTACCGCTTATCCAATCAGGGTCGAGGGGGGGTGCTGGAGCCTATCACAGCTGTTCAATGGGCGCAAGGCACACAGTAACACCCTGGACGGGGCGCCAGTCCATCGCAGGGCAGACACACATACATACACACACCTATTCACCTGTAGTGCAATTCAGTGTCTCCAATTAACCTGACTGCATGTTTTTGGACTGTGGGAGGAAACCGGAGCTCCCGGAGGAAACCCACACAGACACAGGGAGAACATGCAAACTCCACACAGAAAGGACCCGGACCGCCCTGCCTGAGGATCGAACCCAGGACTGTGAGGCGACAGTGCTACCCACCGAGCCACCATGCCACCCTAGTTACATTTAACAGATTTGAAATATTTAGTATTTCCGGCTCTTTTTACATCATTAATCTGTCTGTTTTACAGTGGCTGATTACAACACCATCAGCGAAAAGCTTCCAGGCCGCAGTGCAGCAATGATAGTCATCACCGTCCTCCTGTCTGTGGCCATGTTCCTCCTGCTCGTCGGACTGCTTGTCACTGTATTCATGCCAAGATAACATCCAGACTTCAGTGTGCGAGATTTAACTGGCCGTACAGGGTCCTTTTACTGACATTTCTTTATTAAAGTAATGTAGTCGAAATCTAAACCCCCTATCGTAAAGTTCTTTCATGATTTTTATTGCTTTTCAATGACAAATAACCCTTGTTTTATTTATTTCCTTATTTTTTCGTACACATTTTGACAATAGTTACTACATACAAAGTCCTATTTTAAAATGCATTACTGTTCTTTTGTTAAACATGTTAATCATTTTAATTAAAATGATAAATTGTCAATAATGTCATGAGTGTATTCTTTTTCTAAAGGCACTTGTACATGTATAGGTGGCCTGAACCACTGTTTTCACTCCTGGGTTGCACTCATTATATTTTTAATATTGGTGTCACCTGACCATGCGCTTGCTGGACATTCATTTTCGAAAACTCTCTATAAATAGAGTTTTTACACTAATACAATGATATAATTATAATAATAATAATAATAATAATAGTAATAATTTATTATAAAAATTTAATTACATTTTAATAATATTACAATTAAAATTAAATTAAAAATAAATTTATTAAATTATAATATAATAATATTTTATTAATGAAATTAAAATTAAATTTTAATAATGTTTCAATTAAAAATAAATTAAAAATAAAATTATTAAAATATTATTATCATTATTATTATTATTATTGTGTCAAAAAAGTGAATAAACAAATCTTTTTAATTGCAATATCTATTCTACATAAAAATGTATATTTCTAAATAAATATTTAAATGCATTCAGTTATACAGATATATTTAATTATTGTTGTTCTTTTGCAACCTGGTCTTTTATAATAAGAATCAAATACAATACAAATATATTTATTCAAAAATTAAAATGTATAGTATCATTTTAATTAGGGTTGAATTCATTAATGTGATTAATAAGCATTTTGAGAAATGTGGTCACCCATAATGGTGCAGCGTGAATGAAAATCCTCTCTGTTAGTCGCTGTTTTCTCTCGTGGGAATAATTTAACAACAAAAGAACACAGACCAGTATTGTGTCCTTCCTTTATTTACTATTATGCACCAGAAGACAAAGGGAAAACACACGGTCTCGTCTTTGAAGTACAGAGATGACATTAAATACTGCTAAATTAGAATCAAATTTGTGTTGGACTGAACTACTGGAATCTGTGATTTGAGTTCGACATCCCAGCTTTGTTTGATATGATGTAAATCAAGACTAGAGTGTAAATACTCTCAGTGTGTTGGTTAGTTTCATTTATGCTTTTTTCTTTAGTGGCCCTGCACTGGGTGTGTAGAGTGGGAGGGCTGGTACTTCAGATGGACCTGGTTTAACTTGTTTAAGCTTCACTTTAAATGGTTTGCTGGTTAAATCCCACTGGACCGCTGTAATATTTCACTGTGCTATTTTAAAAACGACGCTGAGCAGAGATGCTGGCTGGACTCTTCATTGTCGGGGGATTCTTTCCCATAATCATGGCAGGTAAGGCAGGACTTTTATTCAGTAAATAAGATGGTATTTTTATTATTCACTTGTCAGGAATAAAAAAAAGGAAAGTACATATAGCATAGCTGAAAATACATTTCATAGATTTCGTACCTATAGGCCTATTGACACAATAGAACAATACTAATACTTTTGATCAATATTCTAATAATCAATAATCTAGGTCACACTGCTACTATTAAATAAACAATAACAACAATATATATTCATTTATTTATTGTTAATATTAATTTAATCCTCCTCCATCTCATTGTGTCCAGCACCACTCTGAACACTGAGTGCAGGTCAGGGACACACCTTGTAGACAGTCTACCCATCCAGTACAGGGCATCTCACACACACACACACACACACACACACACATGATTTTGATGTTACGCCACTTTAAAATATAATCTGTTCACACTGTGCATTGTAGAATCCTCACTCACCCTGCTGACGAATGAAAACAATGTGATCACGGGCCGATTCATCGACTTCCTGCTGATCTCTCTGCCTTCTTGTGTATACGGCGGCCAAAACGTGGATGTGGAGTATCAGAATGTGAACACCAGTCAAACCAGTATGTATGAAAAGTGTTTTTATAAAACCTGATTAATAGGAACTATTAAAATGATGCTTTGTCAGTGCAATTTATGGCTGACAATTGTCAACAATGTCACACTCCTCCAGAATATTGAGTAGAACCCATTACTAACAGGTGTACAGATAAATAATACAAGTAGTACTTGGTATATTAGGTCTTTTTTTTGCCCATTACGAGACTTCAGCTGCTCAACGTTTCATGGTCGCTCTGTCATGCGGCATATATTTTCTATAGAAGACAAATCTGGACGGCAGGCAGGCCAGTCAAGCAAACACACTGTGTCTACAAGGATTTTCACTCTCGTTTTAAACAATACAATACAAGACCACTTATGCAATATAGGTTCATTTTATCTTTTTTTTTTTTACTACAGATACCCTGACCAACATTTTCACAGTTGCATATTGTCAGAGCAGTGGCAGCTCATCTGGACTACTCGCGGTTAGAAGAAGACTTGGTTACCAACTAACGGGCCTCAACAGTAACACAGAGTACAAGTAAGTGTAACAGCCTCAAAAACAATTCAGTAAAATAATGTGTTTGCTTTTTATAAAGTGGTGCATTCTTTTTTTAGGATTCGCTACAAGATTGGCTCAACGTACAGCAACTATTTAATGGCAACTACAAGAAAAGGTGGCATGTCAGCTAAACCTGAAAATATTATGTTTTTTATGTTTCAGATTCTAAGATAAATAAATGAATTTATTAAAGAGTACATTATTAACTTATTAATGCACTTTTTATGTATACATATTTTTTATAAATACACATGAAGGCCACATTAAGTCCACAGTTTAATATCAATTTAACCCCTTTATTTTTTGGACCCCATAAACACGAGTCTCCTCATGACTCCTCATGTTTTTGTCTGTTTTGCAGTGTTTGACCACAAAGGCATCAACACCGGCCTTTCAGGATGGAGCGCAGCAATGATAGTCATCACCGCCACGCTGTCTGTGGCCATGTTCTTCCTGCTCCTCAGCTTCATTCTCAGTCTAGTGCTGTCGAATAATGGACACTAAACATCACTTTACATTCAGCAAATGCATCTATTTCAATTTATTTTATGGTTATTGTAACGTTTCATTATATTTTTTATTAAAACAAGAATTCCTGAATTAGGTTAGTAATCTTAAAATATATGTATATACTTATATAGTTGTATAGAAAATTACACAGATTACACATTTCACTAGATTATACATTTTGTTGATTTTTAAAGTGAAATTAAGTAAACAACATTTGCAGCATTTTTCTCTATTTTAATGACATTTAATATAAAGTAACAGCAAATAAAAACTCATGTATATCTTGATAGAGGATTTTGGCTACATCACCTGCACGTAACATTAGTGATTCATATGTAATTTTTTAGGTTATTTTGTTTACATTTGAGGCTTCTTCAATATTGCCTATATTTGTCATTTTACATGGTAATTGTGCAATTTCTACCATATATTTTAGATGAAGAGTATAAGTAATATACTATTAATTTGTATTGGGATCTAAATCAACTCCTTCCTGTGACTGAATGATTTTAAGTCAAATATACAGTACATACAACATTTCGGTTATTTATATAGTGGTGTAGAAATTTCTGTAATGTCATTTCACTTTATGGCTTGTCCACAGCTAGTAAAATGTGTGTATTTATAAATCAGGATAGTTTGACTGCTTGTAATTGCATATTTGTCACAAAATTATTTCTTTTCTAACCATTAAACAATACATGATATCACACGAAAGGAAACTTGTTTTAAATGTATTTGTTGATGCTTATGAATACATACTTTTAGTTGTATTTCACACACTTTTGGCTGCCCCAAAAAGTGTCTGTTAGAATTCAATTATAAGGTTTGTGTTGTTTTACATTTTTTAGCTCAAGGAAACATCATTTATTTACTTTGACTTGCTTTATCTTAATTAGGGTCACAGTTGTTCCAGTTCTACCTGGAAAGACAAAAGGCAGCTATGCACCGTGGACAGTATGCCAAATCACAAGTTCATTCACGCTCTCATATCGAGACACCAGTTACTGTAGTAAACTCAACCTTAGCAAGACAAGACAGATCAAATTCTCACAGAGACCAGAGACGAGGATCAAACCTAGGCAGTGGATCATGTTGTTATACAGTATATGTAGCACCTATAGCTACCCTGTCAAATGTATTGTCCGTGGTGATCACTCATGAAACGCTCATGAAACCAACACTATTAATAAAAAGGCTGAAACCTTGCTTTAAAGGAACTTAAATCTTTACATGTAAATCAAGTGGTTTCTAAATTTACATTGTTTTATTACCAACAGTTTTAGGGCCTACTGAAAAAAAATCACATGGTATTTCTATGTTTGCATCCATACTGCATTTAATCTGGGTCACATAGAGATGTTAACACTTAAGCATATCCAAGTGAAAGCCTGATACTTTATAGAACAGGTTTGCACAATATAGCACAATTAGCTGCTTTTGGGGGGCAAGCACACCTGACTCAGGTCATTAGTTAATTACCAAGTTTGTTAGGTGTAACAGATCATTCCAGTCACCAAACTGTTCTAGATTCTGACCCTTCAGGACTGATCTGGTGCACCCATGCGTTCCTGCAAATAGCTTTTGGATTGTGGGTTCTCATTAAATGGATAATTGTGGGCACCTGTTTCGACCACGCACTTTCTCCATTAAAATATGCCCAGACCCGTCATGAAATGCTTCCAGACTTAAAGAAATGTCTTGTGGACGAATTATTAAGGAAAAAAATGTTTCTCCAGCTTCGAACTAGAGAGAAATTTCTTGACCTGCATTTGAGAACAGCCCTGCACGACTGGGACATGAACGAGGAGATTAAACTAACCACCACCACTGACCAGTTCTACCAAGGTGCTCCACACGTCTTCATACACATAAAAGAATGAGATTTTGAAGGATCTTAGGGGATTATTTAATGTATTTTAACAGATGAGAAGAGAACTGAGCAGTATTTGGCGCAGTGGCATTATGCGAGAATCTCGAGGAAAACTTTACCTGGAGATAAACATCTACAAATCACTGCTGATAGAAAAGGTGTGTTCAATTAACTTAACATTTCTCATTATAGAGCCGTATTTTTTACATGGACATCTATGTATGCACATAATACATCAGATTATACTTCCTCTAACCATTTAAAAACCGTCAGGGTTCTGGTTTTTATTATATATTAACTGTTTGCTCAAGGAGTTGATTTTAAAGAATCGATTCACAAAATATAGTTTAAGAGAGGAGTTGACTCCTCATTTTGGATTCGACTTTTAACACTGTTTAAAAAAGGCTAAAACATTGCTTTAAAGGAACTTTAACTTGCCTTTAAATCAAGCGGTTTCTAAATTTACGTTGTTTTATTGCCAACAGCTAGGGCCTACTGAATAAAGGGCGCTAATACTTATTATGTTTACATCCATACTGCATTTAAAGGAGTTGATTCCTAAGAGTCGATTCATCAAATCTAGTTTAGGAGAGGAGTTGACTCCTCAATTTGGATTCGACTTGCAACACTTACTAAAAAGTAGTACGCTAATATTTTAATGTTTACATCCATCTTGCGTTTAAATTTTAGATCATATTTATATGTTAACAGTTAAAAGCAAAGAAAACATCACTTTTTATTACTTTATAGAACAGGTTTACACACTAGCTAGTAAAGCTCAAGGAGTTTAGTTCAAAGAGTCGATTCACCAAATCTAGTTTATTAGATAAGAGTTGACTCCTCATTTTGGATTCGACTCTAGTCCAATTTCAGGACTGTGATCAAATTACAACCAATTGCTGATAAATATTATTTAACATGATTAAAATCAAATGTTAATTCGTTTGACATTATATGCATTACATTTGCACGTTAAAAGGTGTGTGTGAGTGAGCATCAAAGCATTTTGTGTTAGTTAGGTAATGACAAAGCTTATTGTCTTTAATTATATTGCATAGAAGTATAAGCCTTGTAAAAATAAAATGCCAGTAGTAAGAACATGTACTTCATGTTGTACAGTTAGTAAATACACACGTTTAATGAGTGTTCATACCATTTCCATTAGGGCCTGTCTGAACTGTAATTTTTGGTACTGGACCATACAGAACCACTGTTCTGGTATGAAAAGTGGAAAACCTTAGAGTTGGCACCATTTCATTCTTACCTTACAGGAATGTCTAACACAATTTCATGTAATACATAGATGAATAACAATAATACAACATGCAAGACAAATAACAGGATACCTGGTGGTTATTCAGCACGATCTCTACAGGATCATGTTCAACATTCCACAGTCTATTCAGATACTGGTATTCTTAATATTATTAAAGGTTAAATGTAACAATGCTACTGTACATGTAGACACACCTATTTTGTGTAGTCTGTGTAGTCTTTTATTTGTTCTTTATTTCTTTGACTTACAGAATCAGTAATAAAACCAAATCTATGGCTGATGGTGAACCCCACTCTGGCCTGCCCCCTCAAATACCCAGTTAGAGCCAAGAAGCAGTCACATCCAAAACTGGCGATAGAAGCGTCTCTTCCTAGAAAAAACCTGCACCTGCTTTCCTTGCCCACTAAAACCTTCCTGGATGAGTCACTGCATGACGCATCTCTGTCAAGTGAATACCAGGTGAGGCTTTATTAAACTGGGTATGTGCCAGTTCTGGCATCCCAATAGTCTAGTTATTTTTATGTATTAAAATGTAGTATCCTAGTTCCCAATTCTTTCCCAAGATATTGGTAAAAATCTGCTCATGAAATCATATTCTTCTGTCACTGAAGCTTACAGATGATGATGGATCTTCAGAGGATGTGCCAATCTGCCGTAAGGTAAAGAATACCCGAAAAGGTCGAACCCCCAAAGAGCCATCGTCTCGCAGACTCGGCCTGGCTCAGAGCAGGAGGTTACAGAGGGTCCTTCAGGACAGTCGCAACCTAAAGAGCGGCGCCTGGCCTCGGCCACCGGTCAACTACTGTATCCTTATTGCCATGGCGCTGAGCAGTAGCCGAAGTGGGAGTCTGAACGTCCAGCAGATCTACAACTTCACAAGGTGAACAGAGATGGACCTTTAGTTTCCAACTCTTTAGTGGTCGCTTTTATACTTCCTGAAATGTGTCTAACATCTTATGTACACGGCAGTATTTAATTTTAGCATTCAATTTACATATTCATAAATGGGCATTTATAAATGATATATTAAAGGTCCTAAAATGTGACCTGTAAAATATAAACTATTATCTTGTTTCCATAGAGAGCACTTCCCTTTCTTCCTGACGGCCCCCGATGGCTGGAAGAACACCATCCGCCACAACTTGTGTTTTAGTAACAGCTTTAAGAAAACACCCCAGCAGGTGACCGGGGACGGGAAGAGAAAGTCATGCCTGTGGCACCTGACCCTGGATGGACGACGGCGACTGAGGAACGAAATCCATACGCTCACCGGAGACTCATTCAGAATGCTCAAAAGAAGCATGAACTACCCAGGTCGGGTTGTTATTGTGGTATGCAGAGGAACACTGTGGTTTGGCTCCTAAATATTTGTTTATAGGAAATGGTTCAATGAGCTGATGATACTTCAGTTTTTTGTGGTTTGATTGTTCAGTGTTTAATGTCAAAGCAGTATGTATATCCAATTCTATCAGTTACACTTCCACAAAAGGACTTGCATTCATGTGCTTTTAATGAAGTCTGGTTGGACACTCTATAGCTTAAAGTTTATGGACCCTTAATTTTGGAACATGACACTTGTTTACTTAAGGACAGGACAGGCAATGATGTTAAGTAATAAGAACTTGTATATGGTAGTCAGTTAGTTTAATGTTTTTGTATGGAAATTGAGTGTCTGTGATTTAACCTGTTGTGTGTTTTTTCTCTCTCTCTTTTACAGATATGATTCAGAGGCTGTTTGAGCTGTAAATTGAGATGCCAGACTTGGTTTGGAGCACATCTGGTTTAAAATGGGATTATATGCACTATTATTTATAATGTTTTGTTCTTTTTTTGTTGTAATGGTCACATTTAATTGTCATGTAAATACTGTGATAAAATAAAAATACACTTATCTGCATTTACAATGCGTCACTGTAATTTATTAACCTTGATAAGATCATGGTATGCTGTATTATCCCTGCATTTTATACATGCATTTATTTATTATTTTTACAAACTCTTATCTTGGTCGGGGTCACAGAGATTCTGGTGCATCTGGCTCGAGTTGCCAGTAGCTATAAATACTAAGTTTGGTATACGAGTAAGCTAAGTCCAGTCTGGATACTGATGCCTTATGTGCAGGTGCAGAGTTTTTAAAGAGATTATCTGAAACTACAGTGCTAAAGATGATCACCTTTTGTCATGTATACATCTACACGTGTACAGTTTAATGAAATTCTTTTTCCGCATAGCCCAACTTATTTGGAAGCTGGGGTCAGAGCGCAGGGTCAGTCATTGTACGGTGCCCCCCTGGAGCAGACTGGGTTAAGGGCTTTGCTCATAGGGCCCAACAGTGGCTGTCTGGCAGAACCTGGATTTGAACAATCTTCTGACTGATACTGAGGGGATGTAAATCTATTTAGTTATAAAAAAGGGTAAATGACAAGTGGAATAAGCGTCAGGGTTTTGGCTCATATGGTTTAGTCATTTTGTGTATACTATAGCTAAGGTGTATTTCTGTTATTACTGTTAAATGATAAAACAAAGGACTTTGTGTTGATTTGGGGGTTGGGGATTTAATACAAGAAATTGGTCAGTCAGAGTTGGACTTAATGTATAGTTTGATATAATTTAATAGCGTTAAATCGTAGCGTTGAATATTTACACTAAAATAACTTTTTTTTGGCTTTTTTTGCACATTTTGTCATGTTATCTAAAATTTAACATGTACGGAACATTTGAGACCTAACGCTTCTCATCCAGACCACTAGAGGCGCTATTATCACGTGTTCATTATCCGCCTGACGTCACCGAACATTTCAGTGTTGATTTTTGATGCTAACCGATGTTAGCTATGGTCGCTAGTCAGGCAAGCTGAGGGATTTACGATGGTGGCGTTTTACTGTGCTATATGCAGACAGACAGATTTCTCAGGTAAAGGACATGTGTTCGGGAAAAGTCACCAGAGCAAACTGAAAGTGGTTTTGGTGAAATTTCTTGAAAAGGTAAGCTAGCGTACCTCAGCCCTGGTGTGTGGTGTTCCAAATAAAGCTTCTCTCTTTAAAAAGTGCACTAGGTAGGATGCAAAAGGCCAGTATGTGCAACTAGAGGTAGTGTACTAGTGTAGGGAGTATGTAAGAATGTTGGCGTGGAGCAGCTTTGTTGATTATTTGCAGCTCGTCTATTCTAAATGGTTAAATTTACAAAATAGCGTGTATAGGAGATTTAATCCTAATTATTGCATTAGTGTAGCGAGTAGAAAAGTCATTTGTGTTCTCAAACTGCTTTAATTCCACATTGGTCCACTAGACACTAAAGTTAACTGGTTAAATCAAGTGCAGATGTGTACTAAGCACAGGAATTGATTTAATTTGATCTGTCAGAATTAATTTTACCAGCAAACTTTAATTTCTGAAGAAATACCTTGTTTTAGACATTTATCTAAATTAAACACTTTTAGGGGTTATAACTGCTGTTTTGTTACAATAAAGGAACCGCCTTAAAATTTACAAAACTTACTTTAAGAAAAGTAAGACCCTCATTAGATTTTTAATTAATTAAACATTTGGAAAAGGATATGTAGGATGTTCTACCCATCTTTTATAAGCATAATTGTTTAATTACTTATCATTCTTCATGTTAATAATGAATTTATTGTGTTACATGGTAAATTGACAATATTTACATAATGCAATTACATTTATTATTAATGCTATATTGAAAAAAATACATTTATTATAACTCTTTGACCCACCTGAAAAACAATTAACTTTAAAACTTTATTTGATGTGGTTTTGTAAAGTACCAAGTTTGAATACGTTTAACTGTTGACACATTTAATACCATGGTTATCATAAATGACATCTCACCAGACAATCTCTTCCACTGTACTATTATTTTCTATTCAGTAAAACATTCATGTCTGTCCTCACACAGGTGAAAGAAGCGAGAAGAACCATTAAATGTCCACAGGTATTGAAATTTGATGCCACTGAACATGAAACCAAGTTTTGGTGTTACTGCTGCGGCGCCGAGGTACAGAAACACGTCACCGATGGAAAGGTCACCGTGCTTCATGGAGGATTGCTGGAGCACATCAGCACGTACGTGTTCGGCCACTTCAGACTTCTTAACAATAATTGATTGCTGATTATATAGTAGAAACTAGAATGAGAGACTGGCTGCTGTTTGATTTTAGTCAAGAGCATCGCAAGAACACAAACAGCTTTTGGTGGAGGAATAAAGCGGATCACAAACTGAAAGAGAAGTTTATTGTTACTGAAGAGGAGACGGAAAGGTATGGCGCTTTGTTTCTTGCTGCCTATTGAAGATGTTTTTTAAACCTCATCTGTTTCTTTAAAGCACTGCAAATTGTTCTTGCAGATTCAAGACAGAAGTTTCCAAAGCTCTCGAGCAGTATGAAGAGAAAGAGGACACACTCCTAAAAGAGGCAAGAATTACATAAGTGTCAAGTGTAAGGGGTTTAACTTTGAAGGGTTTTAGACTTTTATAATAGTTAACAGGCACCTAAAATATAATTTGATGTGATAATGTGGTGTTTTGGCTTAGTGATGATTTGCACAAGTGTTATTTCTTACTGCTGGTTGTTTCTGTGTCATCTAGCAAGCTGCTATGATCAGATCTCAGGAGCAACACAGGCTGGAGGTGCTGCAAAATCTAATAGAGGTTTGTGTTCCAGCAATGAAGCGACTGTATCCAGATCTCATTAACTTCACTCACACTTTAATATTTTAAGTGAATTCTATATCTGGTAAATTAATTGGAATATAGAAAAGGACTGTCTTGGCATGGACTGTCTACATTTATACCATATAATATTTGTTTTATTAGACTGCATGTAAATTCTCATAGTAAAAGCCAGTAGTGGAGAGTATGTTGTACTTATTCTAAATAGGTGTAATGTATGAAGTGATGCCAACCTCAGTGCTAAAGAAATTGGGATTTGGCACATCAAGGGTCTGTTTCTGTAAAGTATACATTGTATGTAATATAAAAAAAAAGATGTTGGTCAATACTGTTGATATTTCCTGAATCAAACCCAGCCTGATCCAGAGCTGCAGCCGTCTGCTGAACCAGCCCAGCACTACGTCGATCAGACAGCCGGGTAAGAGCTCCAACCTCATATTCTAACACCTAATTCTAAGCAATACTGTTACTAAAATCGCTCTAATAATTTTGTACAATAAGGCTCAGATTAATTCATTTCAGATCATTTGAGATCGTCAGACTGGTTGGTATGAATGTTGTTAAGGCAAAGTTTATTTAACAGGCTTTTGGATTTTCACAGACAGTGTCACCCTTTACCTTCTGTAAATCATCCACCCCAGCTATGCAGTAGCAGTGAAACCCTAACAAATATGCCCAATTACATCTTTTGGACGCCCAGCCAGGGCAATAGAGATTATACTGAGATTCAACCTCGAGAGCTCAGTTCAATTCAGTGGTGGGCTAGTGCATTAGTCACCTGCTTTTTAGGGGCACTTTAAGTTAGATCAAGCACACTAGTGTTTAACACTTAATAATAATAATAATAATCTTTAGCAGTGTATTGCAGGAGGTGCATTTGGGTCCTTTTTGGTCTGACTTCCAATCAAATGCTGTATCTTTTAGTGTGAGTTCAGACACGACTGGAAGCTTTAATACAACCCCGTTTGGATTGACGGAGCAGGCAGGTCCCAGCAACCAAGATCCCTTTTTGCAGAATCACTGGGAGACCTTAGGGGCAGGACTCACTTTTATTGGCTATCAGGTAACCACACCTGTATAACTTTGCATTACATGTGTGTTCTTTAAGTCGTCGTCATGCTCATATCAGGAACTATGACGTGTTAATATTGTTTTCTCGTGCAGGACAGCTCAGACAAAGGAAATGTTCACACAGGTGAGTTACATCGAGTTACATTTAAGGTTTAGAGTGTCCTACAAAAGATCTTTGTGCTTCCCTCGGTAAACATTTCCAAATTTAATACAAATACACAACAGGCTAAGACAGTAAAAGACCACAGATGTTGGAGAACAGGTTGTAAGGTCAAGGTTAGTTTTTACTCAAGGTGGGTCTTAAAGACAGCAACAGGCTCAGCAGTTCAAACAAACAGGAGTTTTTAATCACTTGGGTGCTAGTACAGAGAAAAACCATGATGCCTGTCTGTCATGGGTCCAGACATGATCCAGACATGGTTTAAAGGGTATGAGGTACTAAACAGGTTTGAGTTAATGGTGTATAAATTGATATATGGATGAATAATTGTGTGTATTGGATCATGGTTTGTTAAAGGCGCTTTACCTCCGTGGCTTCTGAAGGATCCCGAGGATGAGAAGGAGAGCTCGCAGAAGGAGATTGGTCCGTCTCTGAACGATTTCCTTAAACACAGTAAGTAATCACAGCGGTCAAACAGGGCTAAAACAGCAGAGGAGGTGAAATACAATTGGGTAATTGGATATGACTAAATTTGAAGGGATTATTGATGTAAGTATAAATGGGTACCACTGTTTGTACTGGCTTTACTATTACGATTTGAAAGACTGTAAAAATGTGTAATTTATAAGACTGAAGGTGCAATAGGGCTCCACAGTGGGGCTACAAATAGTAAGGGCGCCACAGTATTCAAGTTCTTGGAGTCCAAACGTAGCCTTCAGTCTCTTCCTGTTGCTCTTAGATGCAAAGCACTTTATTTATAGGGTTTGTTAAAGTTTCTTAAGTTTGCTATGAATTAGAACCTGCCGAAACATGGACGACTCTGTGCTTCTGTATTACAGAGAAGCAGGAGAAGCTAAAAAAGCTTCCACCCAATCGTGTAGGTGCCAACTTCGACCACAGCTCACAAACCGGAGCCGACTGGCTACCGTCTTTCGGCCGGGTGTGGAACACTGGCAGGCGCTGGCAGTCCAGGTGAGAGACGGAGCACTCAGCACTGCAAATCGGCATATAGTAAAAAAAAATAATAATTTAATTAACGCTGTTGTTGCTCTTTTAGGCACCAGTTTCGACAGGAAGAGGCTAACAGTGGGCAGAGAAGGAGGGAGCATGGAGGAAAGGCAAACAAGAAACAAAAGCACCTCACTAATGGGGATCCGTAAACATGTACATACAGTGTGTAAATATACACGTGTAGTCCACCTAATCAAGGTCGTCACGATGTTAAAGTATTTTATTAGCCTTTATTTTCATATGTTATGGTAATGTAATGTATTATTTTGCTTTCTTGTGTTTTTTACAGTTTGTTTAATTTTGTTGGCACCCTTCCACCCCTTTTAAACCTGATTCTTCCACTTAATTCAGTTGTTGCAAAATTCCATATCAATTCCAGATATTCTATGCAGAAAGAACTAATACCAATACTAATAACAATTCATTATTAGTTTTTGCCTTACATTAATTTATTAGTCTACGCTTTAGTGTGTCCACTAGCTTCATTCAGCCCTGTTTTTTTTATTTTTGGGGATGTCTCAGGTTTATTTGGGTTTGGTTGGCTTGACCTTGTTGACTGCTGGATTACAACATGATTATTAAAATGAAACAACATGCACTTTCTCATGCGTGGTTCATAACATAACCTTTTGATTAGTGTTTCTGGTTCGGGTTAAAATAGGGCCATGACCAAAAAAAACAAGTTTAGTGGTTAGGGCTTTGGGCTATCAACTGAAAGGTTAAGAGTTTGAATCCTAGCTCTGCCATGCAGCCACTGTTGGACCCTTGAGCAAGGCCCTTAACCCTCTCCGCTCCAGGGGCATCGTGTGATGGCTGACCCAAACAGGCTGGGATATGCGAAGAAAGAATTTTGTTGTACTGTACATGTGTGTATGTATATATGACAAATAAAGGCATTCTATTCTATTCCATTCTATTGTAAAATAAAGCTTTCGATGGAAATTTAACTGGTTTCCAGTTAAAAATATGCTTATTACCTGATGATAAAAGTATAAAAAGCATAATTATTATACTACACTAGAACTTATTTTGAAGTGTCCGGAACCCACCGTGGCCCAGACCAGGATAAACCGGTGTAAAACATTATGATAGTTCTATTGTATGTAACGTCAAAGTGCCATAATCGATTGTCATACTCGGCTGAATCGATTCTTTAAATTGGTTCGTTTGGAATCAGAATCGGAGTCGAATCGAGCATCGACTCATCCGAACCGCCAGAGGACAGTGCTGTTCACACGTCATCATGAGCGCGAGGAAGAGACTCGGTTTGGCGCGCGAGGTTTAGAAATGGCGGAGAGCAGAGAAACGACCGGTAAGAAACTTATATTTATATAGTTTTTTAAAATACATTTTCTATTTAAATATTTATGTTTTATAAGTGTTTGACACATGTACATTACTGGTGCTGTCTAATGTGTAAATATGCTGCTTTTCAAATAGTTCAGACGCCTCGATAACTGGCTGTGTTCCAAATCACGGTTTGTTTGATGCATAGTGCACTAATAATAGTGGTCTATCCTAGTACTGTGCTTTGTTGTTGTTGAACTGTTTGTGTATTCACCCTGAAGTATTAAAAGTTAATGTACTTTTTTGTAGTTGTCGTATTTACACATTATGTTGTTAGTAATGTGTAAACATGCTGCTTTTCAAATAGCTTAGACGCTTCGATAACTGGCTGTGTTCCAAATCATTAGTGCACTAATAGGAGTGTGGGGTGTTTTTTTTTTGTTTATCATATCTAATATCCTAATTTAGTTTTAGCCTGATTACAATTCATAGATCTATAAACGTTACAAAGTAGTGTAGTTTACCCATACGATCCCAAAACACAGGACAGGATGGTCACCAGGTGTCAGAATGACTTGACAGCACAAAAACATAAACAATAAACATCAGTAAAGCAGAAATAAAGTTCTTTGTTTCTTATTTTTGAGTCTTACTAAACCGGTGTATCATCAAATTATAGTTAAGCTCATTAAGCAGCTCATCATTCACCACGACTTTTAGTTTTAGGTTGCATTTCTTGATGCAGCGGCGGACTGTGTTAAGTGTTAACAGTTTTCCGAAGTACTCCTGAGCCCATGTGGCTGTATTTATTAATCACAAAAGCATGACGGCTTCTCATGCAGTGTCATCTGAGAGTTTGAGGGTATATGTGCTTTATTATCTCATAGAACATGATCTAGGACAACAGAAAGTAATAAATACTGTAGTCCATTGTGAAGGTCTTGACTTACAATTCAAATGTCACAATGACTTGATTCTATAAATAAAGTTTCTTATAATAATATATAGTTGCTTAAAAAATGTAGAAAAATGATTAATTGTTGATTAATGATTGCACAGCTCAAATAAATAACTGATTCTGTAATACCTGACAGACCCATGTATTACATGCGATTGCACTTGTCTTATTATGAATCTTAATGTTTCACAGTAGGATCCTCATCATCGGATCCCCTCAAACTGTATGAGGCGCAGTTCTTCGGTTTCACCCCGCAGACCTGCATGATGCGGGTGAACAGCGCCTTCCAGGACTGCCTCTACGAGATGCTCCTGGTCGTGGAATCTGTGTTCATCCGAAAACTGTCGCAGGATAAAGATCCACCCGAAGAGCTTCGCCTCAAGACCCGCGAATGCACCCAGAAATTGCTGCAGTTCCTGCAGGAGCGTTTCAGGAAGCTGTCGAGCCGTATGGAAGCTCTGCTGGTGAACAGCGTGCTCTCCGTGCCCGAAAACGCCCTGCTGCCCGAGGACGAGTCGCACAGGAAGTACCCG
This sequence comes from Trichomycterus rosablanca, assembly GCF_030014385.1. Lineage (NCBI taxonomy): Eukaryota > Metazoa > Chordata > Actinopteri > Siluriformes > Trichomycteridae > Trichomycterus > Trichomycterus rosablanca. The sequence continues at coordinate 3,139,759 of NC_086013.1, forward strand.
GAGAGCAGGGAACAGCTTCTGAGACTGGAGGCTTCCACTGGAGAGCTGCAGAAGTCCTACGAGGCGGAGATGTGCGCCAAGCAAGCGCTGTTGGCCGAACTGGAGGAGCAGAAGAAAACCCAGGAGCAGCTGGAGGAAGTGCTGCAGTGGGTTGAGGAACTGAGGGTATGCTGGAGGAAGGAGGGCATGGGCAACGTTCGGGATTGCTTTCGACACATGATCGAGACTGTGAACCAGCTGCAGGGGGTCATGGGGACGATCCAAAAAATGAGCAAATCTCTGGAGGATGTTTGATGCCTTTTGGGTTGTTGTGTGCCATTGGCATTGACACACAGCCCAACCACAAGGGGGAGACTTTCTCACATTTTCACATTTGAATTCCAAATGACAATTCAAGTTGTGCTCAGCAAGGTGTCACATATAATCTGGTCATTTTTGCTGACATTTAAAGCTCAGTCACCCTAAGAACCACTTTCCACCGAGCTAATTTCATCTTCAGAGAGTCCTTGTTCATTGTGGATCTCATTCCAGATCAAAGTAACGGAATCAAAGGGATTAGAATGAGTTTTTTGTATATATAAACCTAAACCTGTCCACTGTTTTTGGTCCCAGTAGGGGGGGGGGGGGGGGTGCCTGTACATATTTTGGTCGTGCCTTGGTTTGTCCTAGTACTGTGCTTTGTTGCTATTGTATTGTTTGTTTCTTTACCCTAATATAATAAAAATTTATGTACATTTTTTCTAGTTGTCTTGTTTGGTTATTGTGAAAGATTTTTGTTTCTGAATACAAATACAATGTTTTTGACTGTGTAGTTAGAAATATGAACAAAAATGGGAGTAAAAGGAGCCACAGAGGTAAAGCAAACAACTGGAAATAATTGTTAATAAGTAATAAACACCATCGCTGTTAGTAGAAAATAATCTGCATAATGTGAATTTACCAAAACCATTGTTCCCAAAAGTAATTGTTTAAAACAATTTGCACTGGATTTTATATCGTAAGGCTAATAATGAAACGCTAAGAAAACAATGTTGCAGGACGACCTGACCTAATAAACAAACAATAATAAACACCTTTCCTGTCAGTAGAAAATAATCTGCATATGTAAAGTTCCAAAATAGCTATAATTTACACAGGATTTTATATGATTAGACTAAGAATAAGAAAGCTAAGAGAAAACTGTTGCAGGATGACCTGACAGCAGTAAGAACAACTTTTTAAATAAAGTACACCAATCACTTTGTGAAAGAGTTTTGTTTCTAAATACAAATGCAGTGTTTTTGATTGTGTACTTAGAAATATGAGGAAAAGCAAACACCTAGCAATTGATAATAAATAACGAAAAACAATAATAAACTTAATACCTTTCAAATGAAAACAATCTGCATAGGGAAAGGTCCCAAACAGCTGCTATTTACACTGGATTTTATATGAGTAGACTGAAACCTGTTGCAGGATGAGCTAAAAGCAGTAGGAACAACTGTTTAAATAAGGTACATTGTGATCACTTTGTGAAAGATTTTTGGAGATATATACATATAGAAATGCAGTGTTTTTGACTGTGTACTTAAAAATATGAGCAAAAATGGGAATAAATAGAGCCACAGAAGGAAAGCAAATCAGAGAAACACCTAAAAATCGATAGTAAATAATAAAAACAATAATAAACACCATCCCTGTCAAATGAAAACCATCTGCATATGGACAGTGCTATTTACTCAGGATTTTATATGATTAGACTAAGAATAAGAAAGCTACGAGAAAACTGTTGCAGGATGACCTGAAAGCAGTAGGAACAACAGTTTAAATAAAGTACATTGTGATCACAACTTTATCCACATGGAAAAATTCCTACTCAAATATTTAGAACAGAACTATTTTGGATTACTGCCATTACATTTTCCTTTTCGCTAACCAAACATTATATAGGTCAAGAAACAAGGTTTCAACAAGAGATCAACCCTGAAGATCATCTTTAAGAAGATGTCTCTATGCTATAGTAAAACTACCAACCCATAACCTACTAAAATGTATCACGGTTAATAGACTTTTACAATAGACCCTTGTAGAAAAACTCGATGGAGGTATGTTGAATAAAATTTTGTCTGGATGGTCTGGTGTAATTCAGGAACCACCAAAAATTGAGGTCTGCTACAAATTGGAAGCTGCTGATCACATGGACAAAGGAAAACAGATCAGTGTGTGTTAGTTTGCTATTTGACTCCTAAACCTATTTATTCAAGTAGAGTTCTGACTTAACAAAGGTCGAAATGTCACGTTTGCCCAGCGTCCACTTGGAGTCCACATGGCAGTATATCTATGCCTGGTGTTTCTAAGTTCCACTGGAAGATTACTAACATGATTAGAATGCACTTTATTATCACTTTATTTTGAAGCTGGGAACGAACTGAATACTGAACTGATAATTCTGTCATGAAGGAGTAGAAGAAGGAAGTGCACTTGCGTGGAGAGGAGGGCACGGGCGCAGCGAGGGGTCGGGAGGAACGAACCACTGAGGCTGGAGTTTGCAGCCCGGGTGAATTCAGCCTCTTTCATCTCTCTCATTAAAGACTAAGCCTGAGCAGCAGGAGCGAGCTCACTACCAGCTTTGCTGGATGGAAGGCGGAGTAGCTCAGGCAGCCTGCCAACCGACACACACATATTATAGACTGCAGCCATATGCAGATTAGACAAGGGGGTTGATTTCACGTTTACATACACACACATTAATAGTTTCTGCAACTGTAATGATAGAATTTAATAATGTACTTCATTGTTTATCCCAGCAGCTTCTAATTTACATTAGACTTGTTTGTGGTGACTATTGTGTTACATCTGACCATCCAGGCAAATTTCCACTCAGCTTAATCTGACAGTTTAATAAGACCTTGCCAAAAGACCACTGTTCCATGTACTTTTTAAGAGGTGCAGTTCTATTACTATTCACATGGGCACAAAACTCACCAGCTATAGTCAATCATAATCACTAGCAGGCACAAATCTGAAAGACAAAATTACCCCCAAATTAATAATCCGAGTTGCTGCATGTCTGTCAATTATTTGTTGTACTTTTTTGTAATTTATTATTTATAATTTATTTATAATTAGGCTGCTTTCACCCTCTTGTGAAAGTGTGTTTGGCCCTTTATAACAGCGTTTAAGCCCCTCACATGATCTCAAAAACAATAGAATAGAATAGAATGCCTTTATTTGTCATATATACATATACAGGTGTACAGTACAACCACATATCCCTGCTTGTTGGGAAGCTGGGGTCAGAATGCAGTGTCGGCCATTGTATGGCGCACCTGGAGCAGAGAGGGTTAAGGGCCTTGATCAAGGGCCCAACAGTGGCTGCATGGCAAAGCTGGGATTCGATCCCAATGCATTACCCACTAGGCACCAATGAAAGTATTGCCTGACGGTATTTATTTATATTCTAGTTTAAAACAAGGGGACGCCCAGGTGGCGCAGCGGAATATTCCGCTAGCACACCAGCGCCAGGATTCTGAACTCCTCGGTTGTGTTGCCACCGGTCAGCTGGGCGCCATCTAGCGGGCATAATTGGCAGTGCCTGCAGCAGACACAAAGAAAGCCCAACACTGATAGCGCTGTGTAAAGACCCTGATTAGCAGATAGGAAAGGACCTGTGCAGGTATAAAAGGGTTCCGCTTAGGGCTATGCGTGGGTCGGAGAAGGCGTGAGCAATAATATACCCACCTCGACTGCAATCAGGAATCCCCAGCAGCGGAAGACAAATTGACTACACTACATTGGGAGGAAATGCAGAAATAAAATAGAAAAAAAAAAGAGACAGTTTTGCAATGGTCGTCATTTATAGACGTGTGGAAAAAAAAATTAAGTGTGTAAATCAAACTTTATTGTTTCAATCAAACGGCGCAGCCCATGAAATCCTATTACAGATCTTTAAAGTCTTAACAAGCGTTTCCAGTCTTAGTAAACGCAGGATCGCTTTCTTAAATGCAAAACCAGCAGTGGTTAAATGTCACCTGTTACAATCAATATGGCCTCGTCATGCATCATGCTGCTAATCTGTCGATGCACCACGTGTAGGCTGACCAGATCGATTCCGTGTATCGATTTTTGGATGGTATATTTAGTCCGGACAGGATGTAAGGAACCTGTTGATTCTGTATCAGCCTGTTCTTGTGAATGCTTTTGCCGTCTGTATGTAAAGGTGATGTACTGCAGGAAAACAGCTTCACAAACGGTTTCAGACATTCACATCGTTTTCCTCTTTAATTAGTTGAATTGGCTGTTAAGTCACATCCATTGCTAATGTGCATAAATCATTATAAGATGTTTAATCTTTATAGACAAACACTGGCAGGAGAATTAGATGTACTATACTGTTTAAGCATGGCACTGCCCCTGTACAGGAGAAGAGATCTACAAAGAAATAGCCCAGCATTTTTGAATCAAGTAAAATACCCTCCGCAAGCCCAACACCAGTGTCAGACCTCCCGGATCTTCATAGTCATGTTCTAAAGTGCAGTAAAAATAAAATCCCTCTTACTTACTTGGAATCTTTTTCCTTTGTTGTGTGTTTTAAATCAGAGGATTTTGTTCAGTAGAACTAGATCAAGCTGTGAGCTTTGATTGACCTGAGCGAGTGCCTCTCTCCAGGACTCTTAAAGAACACTAGCGTTGTGTTAATGCTCCGGTCGGTGAGTGGAAAAGAAAGCAACGTGGAGGTTAAGAGCTTTCGAACACATTTTGCTTCCTTTTTGAATAACACTTTCAGTCTGGTAAGCCACTGAAAACAAAGATGAGTTGGAGAGGTTCTGTTTTAACAAAACGTTTAGGCCTCACACCTCTGGAGTGAGCAGAATGAATCCTTAAAGCTTAGTTGATTTAAATAGGTTACATTACATTTATATATTTCGGCATTTGGCAGACGCTTTTATCCAGTACTGTAACAGTATATATTCTCTAATCAATTGAAGGTTAAGTGTAGTGGCAACCTGGCAGTGGTGGGGCTTAAACCAGCGACCGTTCGATTACCAGTTTAATACTTTATCCACTAGGCTTCTGTGCTAAACGTAATTTATCCAGGTCCGTTATAGTCCTAAGGCAGTAACAGTTTATGCTGGGCTTCTATAATGAAATATTTCCCCTTGAACGCAACTATTCTTTAAAAGCAAAGCAGGTCTTGATGGTTTTAATTGACCCAGCAATTACCAACCGATACCAATAAATCAGTATGTGGCAGTGAAAAGCAGCTTAGACCAGCAATTTGCTGATGCTTGTGTGTGCATTTTAGCAGAGACATCAGTGTTAAAAAGCTTTTTTCTAGATTAAATGACGTTCTACAAAAAGTCGACAAGGCTTTGGACTTGCAATACATTTACACGGCATAATTTTAATCTAGTAATCAAAATGTATAAAAGTGATTCTTTTTTAAATGCCCATTCCAGATAATTCAAGAATAAAATTACTGACAATTTAATAATCTGATAACGTTTGTCATAATTAATAAGATTTTCCAATCTGTTCCAAAAGTAGGTGCCAATTTAAGTTTGTTTTTAATTAAATAGGCAAGGAAAAATAACACTGGAGGAAGGTTGATTGTCAGATGTGACCAAAAATATGTTTGAAGGAGAAAACATGAGCCATTTAAACCCAAAAAATACCTACTGTTAAGCATTGTGGTTGTACTGGTGCCAGTGAAACTGGTGGATTGCAGAAAGTTAACTGATTTATAGAAAATGAGTCGTGTTTACTGACCCAAAACACACATCAATCAGGCTAAAATTAAGCATTTTTATACTTAAAAATGTACTTTTATATACTTTTTCATATACAATGACAGTAAAGTCGTTCATTCATTCATTCATTTGTGGACTATACTACCAGAAAACCAAAATACGCCTCTAGCTTCACCAATTCTGCCAATTAGACTGGTCAAAGATCCAACCAATGTAGTTGTTCCAGAAGCTTCTTGATGGCTATTAAGAAGACTGATCTATCAAGAAGATGTATCTCTGGCCACCGAAGCAGCTTCGTTAATGTAAAACTCGGAATGTAGATGAGATGATCTGATGAGCATTTCCAGTATGCGCCCATCCCCTGCTCCGTCCGTGAGACTGTAAGAAAGTGTTTGGGGGAGGGAGAGACACAAGCTTGGCGTAGCATTGGTAGACAGCTGGTGACAGACTGTTTGTTCTGCTTTGGGAAAGAAGCCCAGCACAGACAGCAAGAGGTCACCTTCTCCTCAGCCAAACATTTCCAAGAGGCTCCGAGTCTTTTGTGTGTTACAGCAGTGGATTTCGAACAGGACGTGTGTTTGCACTGCCTGCAGAAAGGTTTTATTTGTAAGAAAAACAGCCTGGAAGCCCACGGCAATAAAAAGCTCATTTGACTGTGAACAGTGTCACCTGTCTTCCAGCAGCTGTGAATTCATACCAGACCTGTTTTGTTTTGTGTGCGTTTGTGTTTGTGACTTCTTTCTGTCAAAGTGTGTCCCTGGTGTTTACAGTAAAACATGGAATTCATTGTAGAACAGAATAGAATAGAACGCCTTTGTTTGTCATATATACAGATACACGTGTACAGTACAACTATTCTTTGTCTGCATATCCCAGCTTGTTTTATTGGAAGCTGGGGTCAGAGCTCAGGATCGGCCATTGTACAGCGCCCTGGAGCAGACAGGGTTAAGGGCCTTGCTCGAGGGCCCAACAGTGGCATTGTGGCAAAGTCAGGATTCGAACTCTCATCCCGAACGAAACAGTGGGCACAATGCAGGGGGCACCGCATACTCAACCATTCACTCACTCACTCAAACCTAGGGCTGTTTATACCACCAGAGTAACTGAATGAATCCAATGTAGACTTTGAGAACCCAGGATTGAACCCAGTTCCTTAGAACCCTGGTGCTGTGCAGCACCCACACCGCAAGATCTATAGATGCTTTGAATCATAGTTAAACTACACTTAATGTAGTTTATCTATAGGGCCATTTATACCAATCAGAGTACCTGAATGATTCCCATGTAGACTTTGGGAACCCAGGTCGTCAGAACCCTGGTGCTCTGTAGCACCCACACGGCAAGATCTATACATATATCTGAGGACACCCCACACACACATTTCTGTGAGGGCTTTTAACAGGATTTCTCGTGTGTCTGTGGGAATTTGTGCCCACTCTGACAAAAGAGAGCTTTTGTGAGGTCAGACACTGATATTAAGCACTTAGGCCTAACTCTTATTTGGTGTTCCAATTCATACCAGGGCACCTTTCCCAAACTGTTGCCCTCTTAACATTTCTTAGCCTTTGACCTTCTTTAGTTTAATTAATTATGTCACGTTAAAAACTTATGCTGCACCCTGTCTCTGGATTATGCCACAGCTTGCCGCCAGCATTGTGGTTATTCAGACCGCTGAGCAAGATATCACACAGTTCTGACTTAATTAAACAGGATTACTTTAATGAAAGCTCCTTCATGCCACGTCTGTACTTTCTTCATTCAGGTTGGATCCTGTCTGTGGTCTGGATTTGATCCATTATTAGTGCACCTCTACACTTCTGTTTATAATATAGCAGCATGGTGAGTCCAGAGCAGCTGTCATGAGCAGTTCTTACATGCGGGTTCTCATTCTACTCGTTCTCCTTTCGGTCACTTACTGTGGACGGTTCAGAGCGACACCCTGCTGCCTAATTAGACCGCCCCCTTGAGACCTAACAAAGAACCCCTTAATGACAGCCTTGTTGGCGGTGCTCCAGCTGACAGTAGAATGCATTGCGAAGGTTGGAGACAGGAGCCTTAGGTCTGGGGTCTTCTCTAACTCTACATGGGTTTCTTATATAAAGAAATATATGGAAGAGATGGAAGTGGAAAAGGATCCTGACTCTAAACTGTCTAAATTCCAATTCTAAGTTTGAGTAGCATGTATCTGCTATAAATGTGAGACAACCAACAGAGATCCGAAGCTCGGGTGCCCAAATTGCAGATGCATCAGTCCCAATAAAAACCTGATAATGTTTTTAATGTTTATTTTAATGTTCCCTTAAAAATCAAACAATTGAACACATTTCAACCCAGTCTTAACCAAATATAGACTCAATCTGTGTCAGGGCTGCCATTTAAACACATTTTATGTCTGAGCAGATAGAAAAATCAGCTTTCACCAAATGTCTAGACAGATTTATATTAGGATAAAGCCAAAGGATGCCTTCAACCCACAGTGTAGGCAACCCGACTTTCTACAACCAGTAATAATAAGGGCAGTCATCTGGTTTAAATCATTGGGTCATAAGTAATTCTACAGTATCTTATGGTGCAAACCTATTTCCTAATGAAGTTCATATACTCCAGGATAATAATGACCCCATAACTACTCCTCAGTGTTTAAAAGTGGTTGGATAAACACCATGATAACATCAAGTACTTCCAACAGCTACATAATCACTAGATTTAAACTTTATTGATCCCTTATGGGATTGTAGACAATGAAGTGGATAAGTGGATCTCCACCCTCTTCGTTCCTTAAGTAACTAGAAATTCTACATGAAGAATGATCCAACATCCTACCATAAAGTAATAGCTGTCTTATACGCTTCTTTATAATAATACATATAATGTTTCCATTATTTTGTCCATCACCTGTATATTTTTACATGGTCCACTTACTCTGTTTGCTCTAAAGTGGCCTGAAGAATATTAAACTCATTTTTGGTCATGGTACCCAGCGATGATAGTTGGACGGTAATTGAAATACCTTTAGGAAGTCGAGGCCTCTGATGACACGGGAATGTAGGAGCAATTTACATAACTCTATTTCATGGATTTTTAGGCAAGTGTGCAATTCCAGACTTCAAAGAGTTGGAATGTAAATTATTAAGTTTAAACACAGAAGTGCTGACTGGAATGTAAACCAGTGTAGATGCATATTGTGGGTCTTGCTCACATGATGACTTTTATTGACTCGAACTGCACATGCATTAGTGAATCCCAACACAGTGGGACACTACCTGAACCTGACACCCGAAATATCTACTCCAAAACCATGAGTATTATTATGTGGTCCACTATTGCTTCTATAACAGCGTCCCAAGTTTAACATGACTGCATAGATGCGTTTCCATTCAGCCGCAAAAGCAAAATTAAGAGACGGTTGTAGCCTAGTGGTTAAGATACTGGACCAGTAATCGAAAAGTTGCTGGTTCAAGCCCCACTACTGCAAGGTTGCCAGGTTTATCCAAAGCACCAGTACTCTGACAGTAAACTATCTAAGCAATTGAGGGTTAAGGGTCTTGCTTAAGGACTCAATAGTGGCAACCTGGCAGTGGTGAGGCTTGAACCTGCGACCTTTAGTCTAGTCCAGTACCTTGACCACTAGGATACAACTGCCCAGTGGTGGCATTGCCATGCTGAAGGTCTAAACAACATAGCAAAGAAAACTGAAGCTTTGACACCAAGTTTAAACAGTTGACACCATGTGGCCTACTGTGGCATTTTGTTGGCATGTCAAACCCAGATTTGTTTGTCAGTCTGCCAGAATGTGAGGAGTGATTGACGAAAGAATTTCCTCCAGTGCTCAAAAGTCCAAGGGCATTGTGCTTTGCACAACTGTAGTTGACACTTGGGACTGGGCATGTTGATCCTAGGGGTATGTGCAGCTGCGTAGCTATGAGGCCCCATCTACTGTATGCAGAGCCGTCAATTGTTAGTGCAACCACAGGAGGTTTAGAACTCAGTAGTTAGAGCTGCAGCTATGGACAGTTAATGTCTGTAGTTGTTCATAGACATTTAAGCTCTCTAGGAAGACAGACCTTGATAGCAATGTTTTGAATTGTGTGATGCATCGTGGATGAACAAACATATTTTCCAGTCAGATTAAGTTTATAACAATCACATATTTACCATCATCATCTTGTTGACTAATAAAACATTATTAAATATAATAAAGTGCCGCTCTCAGTTACCCACAACACTGGCGTTCTGCACCAATATTGCATGAATGCAACACAACATCGGGGCTCAAAAAGATCCATCATTTTGATTAATGACATCGAATTAAGCAAAAAAGGATAGAAACGAGACTGATGCAATGCCTACGGGCAACACCATCTGCAGCACCAAACAGTCGCATTATGGATCTAATGATAGACTCCAGTCTGAAGAAGTGTGCTTCATCACGATGTGCTCCCAGGCTAAATGTAATTGGTGGATTGTGGTTTTGAATCACAATTGGCAAATAAGCAAATCTGACTAACAAGCAGAATTAGCAAAGTAGATTGTTTTATTGCTTTTAATAGGCAAATACGGCAATCAGTATAATACGGCTATTACAGTAGAGTCAGTGGTGTTTTTTGTCTCATAATTTCTGCATTACCAGTATTATTACATTTCAGCTTAAATTACAAGGTTTAGTGAGTTTAAATTTTGTAATTTATAATACATTTCAATCGTTATTCTTCAATATGATAATAATCTACTTTTTATTATTATTAATATTTATTGAACAAAGCTCATGTTTATATATATATATATACACCGATCAGCCATAACATTAAAACCACCTCCTTGTTTCTACACTCACTGTCCATTTTATCAGCTCCACATACCATATAGAAGCACTTTGTAGTTCTGTTTGTACAGTTACTGACTGTAGTCCATCTGTTTCTCTACATGCTTTGTTAGCCCCCTTTCATGCTGTTCTTCAATGGTCAGGACCCCCACAAGACCCCCACAGAGCGGGTATTATTTAGGTGGTGGATCATTCTCAGCACTGCAGTGACACTGACATGGTGGTGGTGTGTTAGTGTGTGTTGTGCTGGTATGAGTGGATCAGACACAGCAGCGCTGCTGGAGTTTTTAAATACCGTGTCCACTCACTGTCCACTCTATTAGACACTCCTACCTAGTTGGTCCATCTTGTAGATGTAAAGTCAGAGACGATCGCTCATCTATTGCTGCTGTTTGAGTCGATCATCTTCTAGACCTTCATCAGTGATCACCGGACGCTGCCCATGGGGCGCTGTTGGCTGGATACTTTTGGTTGGTGGACTATTCTCAGTCCAGCAGTGACAGTGAGGTGTTTAAAAACTCCAGCAGCGCTGCTGTGTCTGATCCTTTCATACCAGCACAACACACACTAACACACCAGCACCATGTCAGTGTCACTGCAGTGCTGAGAATCATCCACCACTTAAATAATACCTGCTCTGTGGGGTCATGACCATTGAAGAACAGCATGAAAGGGGGCTAACAAAGCATGTAGAGAAACAGATGGACTACAGTCAGTAATTGTAGAACTACAAAGTGCTTCTATATGGTAAGTGGAGCTGATAAAATGGACAGTGAGTGTAGAAACAAGGAGGTGGTTTTAATGTTATGGCTGATCGGTGTATATGCATGAGTAATTAACATAGACACTGAGTTGAATTCAAAGGGTTCACAAACTTTTCCTTGCAGATATTATTAGCAGCTCATGTTAAATTTGCTGAGCCAAGTACTTTTTATAGTAGTGTTAATTAAATTTCACTTCACGTCAAAACAGCACTGCATTCCTCTTTTTCCTCAGGCTAAAGACCCCCGTCATGGTGCCAAAGCCATTTCCGCAGTACAGTTTCGGTTGAAAGGCTAAAAAATGACAAAAGAGTAATTGCTCGTTGGCTGCATTCAAATGCAAATGTTTCCCATTAAACACATTAAGAGGAGCTGAACAGAAATCACGGCTCTCTCACCGGGAGACCAATTGATGCCTTTTTTCCCCTAAGTAGTCCAGTGTAAACTGTTAAAGCTGAACTACACGAGGAAAAAAACCTCAGTAAATCAAGCGTGGCTGAACTCTTTGTGTAAAAAAATCAAACAGGACGAGTACAGAACACAATGTTAATGCTAATGGACACATCTTATCATGTATTAGTCTGAAAAATCCATCAACCGAAACCTCCGTTTGTGTTTTATCTAACTTCCAAGCCTGTCCACAGCCACCTTTTAGTCTCCCACTCACAAAATGTCATTTCTGAAAACCATTTGGCTTAACCAGCGTCCTTATCGAATCAGTGCACGAGCCAAATCTGTGCTGCCTGGCAGTGCTTTGATCACATGATGCAAATCTGTGTCCTGGTGGTAGCTGTCGATTTCTTGCCCGGTCGGTCCCTGTGGAAAACGAAATGCAGTCTCATAAAAAAGTATATGGACAGCATTTCTAATTACTGGATTTGGCTTCTTTAGCCAACAGAGGAAAAATTACAACTGCACAAATTATTAAAAGGCTGCTTTGACACACAGTGGACACAGTATTCAGACCCCTAGACTTGCACTCTTTATTGTGTTGATTATTTATTATTAACTTTTGAGTTGATATAACTGCTATAATCTGCTATAACTGTTGATATAACTGATATAATCTAACAGATTCTTACTCACAAAGTATTTAGATGTTTTGCTGTGGCCCTTCAGATTGTTGTAACGTGTGTCCTGTTGCTTCAGTCATCCTTGGGATTAAGTCTAGAATTTTTGGAGTCCGATGGACATAGTGTTAGATGCCACAGACCTCAGTCTACATGTATGCATTGCATTGTTTGGACACAGCATTGGCATGGTTCGAGGGTTCCTAGGAACACAGTGGTCTCAATAATTGTGAATCTTGAACCTTGATTCTGGGCAAGAAGAGCCTTGAACAGAGAAGTAAGATAGAATTCAAGTTACTCTAGAAGAGCTCCGAAGGTTCAGAGAAAAGAGAATCGGTTGGATGGACAAACATCTCTGCAGCTGTTGAGTAAAAGCAGCTTGTAAAGAAGTCTGGCAACATGTGGAAAATGATTCTCCTGTCTGAGGTGACAAAACTTCAACTCTAATAAGCTTTATGTCCTGTCACCTGGCTGATACTGTCCTTACGGTGAATTATGTTGGTTACTGGTACCTCTCGGGATCAGGGCATAGTTGATGAATGCAGCCAAATACACGAAGACAGTTTACTTTTCAATATCACTACGACCCAAAGAATACAGCCAAAACAACACTGGAGTGGCATTTGGGCAAGTCTTTGAATGTTCTTGAGTGGCCCAGACAAAGCCCAGACTAAAATCCAATTGAGCATCTGATGCTGCTTGGGAGGATCCATGAAAAATGGGACAAGCTGCCCAAAGCCAGGTGTACGCCCCCTCCAATCTACATGAGTCTCAGGGTGTATGGATGACCTTTTGTTTTTTTATGTTGCCTGTGCCAGCATCAAGACCAGACAATAGGACTCACTTTTGCACTATCAAAGTGGTGATACCCTAACCGACCCTTCCTCCCACAGATACCATCAATTGTTTCTGTCGAGCTCCAGGCCGGTGGCACCGCCAAGCCTCAATGGTGGTGGGCAGGTGCTTGAAATAAATAATAACACTCTCACAAAAAACAGTCACTTGTTTGTACTCTATTAATCTTATTCTTATTAACTGATATTGTGCAACATATTTCATAATTTTTAATAAGGTGTGGTCTGCTCGTCTCTTCCGAATCAGTCTTAGCTTCTGACAGCTGCTCTCGCTTTCATTCCCACTTTCTTTCTTCCAAAACCCCGCCCCATCTCGACCCCACCCGGAGCAGCTGCTCCCTCTGCACAAAGCCCACCATGTTAAGCTGGCTCGGAGAACTTTTGGAGAATTCAAACACCTCCTGCATGGCGGACACATTCTTCTTGGTACTAAATGCTTCACATGTCACACTTAAATTCTAGGAAATGTATTTTAAATACAGGTCTCATTAAATTGCTTTAGCATTCATTGTAAGCTTGGAAACAGAGACTAGTTCCTTCCTGAATTTTGCTGCCCAATCTGGAGAAAAGACAAATAATGGAAGACTCACCTTGGGAAGTGAGTATCAGTAGAGATGGTTAAAGGTTAAATTTGCTGCTAATTAAATTGACAAATATGTGAGCAGTCTCCAGAAACAATACAACATGAAGCTGGCTTGACTGTAGACAGTGACACTTGTGCTCTAGCAGCTTTTAATACATGGCAGGCTTATATTAGGGCTGGACAAATCTTATAGAATACGTTAACACTTTGGTTTTTTCCTCAACACTGACAAATAGACCACCGTGCAGCGTAATAGGTGCCGTCAAACTAGCAGTAGCTGGTATAGTATAATCAGGTCTGGACCTCTCATTGCCCCTTAGACCGACCATTGGAAAGCAAACGTCTCCTCATTGGATTTCAATCAGTTCAAGCTGCTCTCTTGAGACTTAGTGGATTAGTGGTTAGTGGATATTGAATCACACGCATGTGGAAATATTGGGGTAAAGAAGGCCTCACACTTTGGTTCCCATGTCAATTCAGATAGAAAGTGGCATTAGAAGTTAAAGGGTGAAATATGTTACTTTTAAGACTGAACCTGTAGGATTAGCCAGAGGTTGCTTGGTATTTTTATATACGTAGATCAGGGTCAGTATTTGGTATTTGGGTCAGCATTTGATTGCCTTGTGTAATGACTTCAAATCTTCCACCAATTCATCCATCTGCCCTCCTCCTCTCTAACCGAGCCAGTCCAATTTCAGTCAACCCGAGTCCTACTGTGCAGAATCGATATGCCCGACCTGAAGCCTGCCGGTGGAGGAAAACACATCCGATGTCTGAGACGGACGAAAAAGGCCCGAGGGGCGTTCTGTAACCCTTGCTGTGAGATCAGCTGTAGATCATAGTTATATTAGCTCGCTGATTTCGGGGTCCCACACTTTCATTCATCCAATTTGACTGAGGCACTGGGAAGAGCATGCGTGCTTTCAAGCACCCCACAGCGTTCCTGTGACACACCCTATGCCCAAAACAGCTGCGCTATAATTGCTTTTTTTCGCTCACTGCTCACAGAACCTATTTTGAGGGGTATTTCTGCTGAGTTGTGAATCCCTGATTGAATGAGACCACATGTCTGGTCTCTGAAAGGAGCCGACGCAGTAACCACAAGGCTTGTTTATTTGGTAAGAGTTTCAGGATATAAATGTGCTCCTCCTATACTACAGGTGGGAATTAATACACTGCCAGGTCTTTCTATCCCAAAGGAAATTATTGATTATTATTCTGTGATAATCAATAGCCTCCAACTCTTAGATTTTAGTCCCAATGTATTGGGGTAACTAATCACTCAGTTAGCTGTTTTACTACCCGCTGTTACACAAGACAATCAGAAATATAGCCATACATGTTAAACTAGAACACAGAGCTACAAGCTTCACCTGACACCATATCACAAACCGCCGAAAGATCAGTTCAGTGTTTTTAACTACTAAGCTACCAAGAGGTTTGACTTTGAGCCTCTATTAAACAAACTGTTGAAAGTATAATGATGCAAATTATGATCCCAGCACTGACATCCCAGTTGTTTGGAACAGTAACCAGTTTGAGCTATTTAGCAATTAGCTACCAAGCGTTCAAACAGCTGCAAGCCCTATACAGCTACACTGTTTGGTGTGTGTAATTATTATGATGGAGATATTAATCCACCTTCTGCCAACTTTTATCCCTTGAGGTTTTAAAATAGGACTCATCGTAGACCTTGAGTAGATCATGGGACACTTTCCAAAATTCCAAGACCCAGAAGGGATTGCTTCTTTTCTACTTTTTAAGCTGCAACAATTAGTATAATCAGTTCTTAAATTATTAATTTTATTGTGCTGCAGGCATCAAATTCTTGATTTGTTTGTATTTAATAATACATTGAAGTGGGTCAGTGAAAACACTAGAAATTTTCAATCTTCTAGAACGTTTTAGGAATATTAACAATTTATGGATTTTTGTTTTTGTTGCTTTTGTATAAAATGTCATAATTTTTCTGGTAATTGGGTTTGTACTTCATGGAAAAGGCTCAAGTTGGGTGAAGGTTTCATTGAAACCTTGGAGCAAAGTGAAAAACTTAAACTACCAGTTTAAGTGATGTAGAAATGTCACAGCTACAATATGTGCTACATTATGCAGTACTACATTAAGGGTCCTGAATAAAAGCACAAGTTTTTTATTCTGTTAAATGGAATTACAAGAAAATATGAAATTCATGTTTCTACTTCAAGAAATAACCATCATGAGCCCAATCAGAAGCACATCCAGATCTCAAAGATCTTAACATATACTTGGTCTTATTTTATTGCAGAGTGATTACATCCTGGTTGGATGCTTTATATTGTTCTAATTTATAGTAGATCATCCTCTTATTACAATACTTATGAGTCATCTTACGTCGGCCCATTTATCCAGTCCCACACCCATAACTCTGGGACCTTTCTATTCTCCTGTCACCAGTGACAATCAGATGCCATGTGGTCTAGTAGAGTCAAGTGATTTATTAGCTATTTTTGTCTATGGCATCTAAAGGCCTGACTGGATATACAAAAGGTCGTTGCAAATTTTAAATGCTTCAGGCTATGTACTCATATTTGAAAGACCATAGCGATGATCCCAACCAGCCGTCGTACCTCCCCAGAGACCACCCTTTACCTCTAAGAGCTCTGACGAGAGCTGGAAAACAACACCCTTGAGGGAGGGGATTTCAGCTGTACTTCTAACAAGATGTAACAATGTCACCCAGAGCCAAACTGTTTTTGTTGGAATTAATGGTGTCGCATGATTGTGCTTTGAAAGTGCCGTTGGGCGTAGGTTCACACGAGTCGATATCATCCTCCTCTTTCAGACACGCACAAAGTAAACACAAAGCAATGCCGTCTATAGCAAAGACAATACGCTAGATGCTAGGATGTGGGGGCTTTTCTTGAATGGAAGACTGTTGAAAAACACTGTCGGCTGTTTTACTCTGGGTTATTTGCTAGCTTACGGTCTTTCTTTTCCTTTCACGTGACGACAAATATATTTTCCCACTTGGTCTTTGTGTCCAAGGCATGTAGGTACAGAATCTCCAGCAATTCAATTAATCTATTCAAGCTTTTCAATAAACACAGGCACCAGGTACACAGGATAAGTCATTCATTTATCTTTATCCGGGACGGGGTTGTAATGGGTCTGGACCAGAAACTGGATCCATCTCAGAACCTGTGCGTAAAGTGGGGACACACCTGTGAAAGGGCACCAGTCCATCACAGAGCACCCATCTTGGGGTGATTTAGATTTGCTTATTTGCTAAAAAAACGAATGATTTTGGGGGTTGGGAGACAATTTTAGTATCATGAGTACTGGGTATTTCAAAAATACTAAAATTACGCAATTAATAATCAAATTCTTCATCTTCTTGGATACCCATTACTGCTTGAGTGACTTTTTAATAGAGCATGCCACCTCTACAACCCAGCTTTTTAATGAAAACACCTGACATTTGGGAAACTTGTAAATAATCATGACTGTAATTGAGTATGTCATTAAATAATTGGTTAGATTTTTTGAGGATTATTAGTTTTGGCAGAGTGTGTTATTCTATTAATATGACTTAAATGAAGGTCAGACCAAATGTTAGAACTAATTAAAGCAGAAATTAAGGCAACTTGTAGTCATTCCAAATTTCCTCCCTTGGTTAATCTCATCATATTTCAACAAATAATTTGGCTTTGGTAAGTCTGACACCCCTGTTGTGACACACACTCTGCCCCAGTCTGTGAAATCAAAGCTGGCAGGTGGGCTTTTTGCCTTGCTGTAGGCCATACGGAGGTGAATAGCCTGTGTAATCACATTACCCATCCTCCAATCACTGGCTTCTAGCACATTTACTGTCATCAGATAATCAGACTGGATGTGCCCTGTTGTAATGATGTTATACTCCCACTGTAGCCTTCTGATTGTCCCAGTGTCGAGGGAAAATTTGGACGGGATCTTATTTGTCTGACAATAATTACAGGATTTATGTTCATTTAATTGTATTGCCAAAACGGAGGTGGGGGACATTCTGTGAAGTCAATTTGGGTTCAAGGATTTAGGTCATGTAGCTTTTTTGGCACCCGAACAAGACAACAGACCCAAGAAGCAGCAAGAAGTTGAATACAGTGAGAAAATGGCATATTTTTGACTTCAAGTCATAGGTGTAAGAATAACCTCAGCCTGCAGCAATAGTATAAGGTGACCATTCTCAGGTGGGGGTTGCAGGTGCCTGTGGGTAGGGTTTTTTAGGAAGAAGAATGCACACAAACACATTTTCTTTACCGTGACCGTGACTCATGCCAAAGGAAGGTCTAAGTCAACCACTGATGCTTTTCCAGCAAAGATCTGAAAGCTGATAGCAAGATCTGGCTCTAAATAAAAGAAGAATACAGCAGATAAGCTTTACTTTCATCCCCACACTGTAAAAAGGAGACTGTGAAATGTACAGTAACTTGCTGGCAGCAATTAGCCGGTAAGTTGCTGTAATACATTTTACAGTACGCATACTGCAAATTTAATTACAGTAATTTTAAAATACTGTAATATTTATTACAGTAATAATCACAGTACTGTAGCTCTTATTATAGTAATTTCACCTTACTGTAACTTATTACAGGAGTAATCACTTTACTGTAATTGTTATCACAGTAATGCAGCCTTTTAATTACAGCAAATATCAGACTACTTTAAAGGCATTACAGCATTTAACACTAAAATAATATTCGAAAAATAACTACATTGTAAAAATTAAGACACTGCATTTGTAACAAAAAAAATCATTTATTGAATTTCAACATTTTAAAACAAAATACATAGATAATAAATAAATAAATTCATATTTTTGTAAACACTGCTGTTCTGAACAAAAACATAAAAATGTGCAAGTGCTTTGTTTTACATTTGCTGGAATCCACATCTTGGACTAAAGTTTTCTTCCCTGCACTGTAAAGATAAAACAAGGAATTACTGTTACTTTGTATATGTATAAATGTATATACAAGACTGGAGACTATGACAGTTTTGTTTATTCCTAACCTCTCATTAGAGATATCACATTAATAAACACATTCTACTATTAAAAATGTGCTGTTTAAAATTCTTACCTGTTTTGGGGCTCTGTCCACTTCAGTAGGCTACTTACACATGCCTCACGGTAACTAGAAAAAAACGAGTGACAAGTTTCACCACATAGAACATGGAGCTACAGCACAGCCACATATACACACAAACATTATAAACAGTGTTGTTACTACATACATTCAACTGATGGCGTTATCAACTAAATATCACCAGATAACTAAATATCATGTACAAATAGCTTATTTTGGTAATGTTATGAACGCTGGCTCTCTAGTGTATCACTTTTGGCTTTAGCTAGTTGTTTATCAACTGGCCGATTAGTTCTATGTTTAGCGAGCTAGCTCGCTTTCTGTCTTGATAGCGTTTTAAAAGAGTATCAAGTAATATCAAGTAATTCTAATTTCTTACCTGTTACTGATGATATAAAGACGTCTTTCTGTCTGAGTGATAAAAAAAACTAATATTTGTGTTAGATATAATGCAAACTGTACTATTATCAAAGACAGATTATTGTTTAAACTGACAGAAAAAGAAAAATCCCGCTTAAACTTACCGTATTGGGATTTACAGCAGAAATATGCTTACTGTAGAATTCACCCACCACTGAATCTTGACCATGATCCTTTGCAGATCTACAGTAAAATGCTGTGTACAGGTTCTACAGTAAGAATTTTATCATTCTACAGTAGTAACACTGTAAAAACTACAGAAATTTGTTACAGTGCATGTAGTTTATCAGATTCCAGGTTGGTTTTTAACTTTGACCTGTTTTGATTATTTTTTGTTTGGATGGAATTAAATCTCACAACATCATCTCCGCTCAAGTCGGGACTTGTGATTCAATATAACTAGAAAACGTGACACGTGATTTCTGCCTTGATTACTAATAAAATATGGTCTGATTGTTGTCTGCGTCACAGTCATGGACACAGTTTGAGATAACTGAGTAACAAAAATGCTCCTGAAAAATAAAGAAATTAAAAAGTATTATTTAATAGGCTGCACTTCAAGATCCATTATCCACTTACTAACTTAAATATGAACCAAAAAGCATGCATGTTTTAGTACAATGACATTTCAAAAACAGCAAATTAAAAAGGGAAAAGATATTCACACACTAAATACTATCCCTGTAGTGTACTTACAATTCTGAAACCCTCTGAAGATTTTCAATTGAATGTAAGTCATGATTTTGCCAAAGTCTTGCAGGCACATTAAATTTCTTTCTTGTAAAATGTCCACCTCCTCTCCAGATTAAATTCTTCTCTAATATGTCCCATAACATTACTCTAAACATGTTTAATGGCATTTAAGTACTGTTAGCAAAGAAGCAGCCCTATTTCATGATGCTTCCACCTCCATACTTTAGACATTATGTGTGCTACCCATATTTCCCCCAGTGGTTGAGAAACCCTGACCAGTTTAACAGGTGAAATCTTTCATTTTTAAGCAAGAATAATTATAATGTAATCATAAACTTGGTTCAAAACTCTTTATTTATTCACTGTCTATCGTAACATTTACTGTCTGCTGATAATCTATACCAATAGTCCAGCTCAAAAAACTACCCTCTTGGGTGCTATTGTGCTTGTTAATGGTGTTTACATTGTAAATGATCATTGTTTTTAGCCGCCATTAACCCTATGTCCTCTGTTTACCTTGCGCAAACATCTCCATGTGAATACAGAAGACTGAATAAGATACAGACAATACCTGAGGAAAAGATATATGAGAATGTTTGCACAAAGAGAAGACAAAGAGAAGATAGGAGGCAGAAGGGAAAAAAACAACAGACAAAAGAAAAGAGGGTTGAGACTGATTTGAAACTGAATCTTTGTAGGCTTTTAAATGTCTTAAAATCTGAACTCAGACATGAGGCATGACTGTAAGAGTCCGGATTCTGTCTCTACTTCAAAGGCTCACTATTTTTTTTCTACTATTTTCTTTGTAGAGATACATGATTTCTCTCAGCTGCCTTCCAACACTCACCAGGCTTTAGGCCTCCAGGAGCTTCTGTAATTCTGACCAGGATTTAAAAGAACTGCCTTATTTTTCTCTGCGGTATGTCAGGTGGTCCCTGCGTTAAGACGGACACAAGTAAAAATTGTGATTTAACTGGATTTACATGATGAAAAGCCACGGTTCTATGGTTGGCAAAGCACCTCATGGCAACCCAAAAACTCATTAAACTCCCCCATCATTTTAAACCTGGATTTTTAAAGCCACGGTTACACCAGGCAGTAATATATGTCAGTATAATTTTACAAGAGAAACCAATCGTTCTAATGGCATTCACAGAGATCAGTGATTTTGCAGCTCCAAGCAACACTTAGCTTCCAATTTAAACTTAATAAACTTCGATCTTCAAGTTTCAAGACCTTCAAATCAACATAACTGTGAGAGTTTCCCTCCTTATTACCTCAGTACAATACACCTCAGTGTTGGTATAGAGAAACAGCGAGTGATCTATGGTCCGAGGGCTGGCCGGACAGCTGAGAGTGACCCCTAATTCCCCCCAACAGAACAACACTCCCACACCCCACACACCTACAGCTGTTCGCCAAGCTAACTCAAGACTAGTGAAAACTAAGCTGAAGAGGTTCCTAACCACCCGCTAGCTGAGGCATTTGTTTGGATAAGCACCAGTTTTGCCTAATTCTGCCCGATTCACTGCGGCTTCTGTGAAAACACAATCTAACAGTGCTTAGTTCTCAGGGAAAAAGTGAGAAAATGGGTGTGTGGTTGAAAACCCAGTGAGCTTTCTACATAGGCAGCATTTTACGTCATCCTAATAACACTCCCGAGAAGAAGGCTGTTCGAATTCTTAGATGCCTTAAAATTCTGCCTAGTCGGGTACCTTAAATTTGAACGGTATTTTGACTGAATAATAAGGGAGCATCCGATGCTGCCTTAGTGGTGAGGGCAATCCCAGCATTAATTGCGGCACAAATGTGACGGACGAATGCGGAGCAACGAATGGAGTTTTTTTCAAATGTAAATTTATTCAGATTGATTTTTAATTTGTATAAATGTGTAAAAGTGTCATTTATTTGCAAATTCGGGCTCGTCAGCGACATTGTAACCGTTTTCAGTACACGGAGGGAGGCGTTAGTTGACATGCTAGCGGGTTGTGCCGCCTCAGCTCATTGGTTTGAATGGCATGAGGCTAACTGTGTTAGCTTTGTAAGTGATGGAATCGCTGTCTAAGTAGCACGGTCGAATAACCTCGATGACTTATTAGAATCCTCTCTACTGAGGCAGCTGCCCGGGTAGGCAGTTTGTTTGTTTATTAGGATTTTAACGTCATGTTTTACACTTTGGTTACATTCATGACAGGAACGGTAGCTACTCATTACACAAGGTTCATCAATTCACAGGTTTAATGTCAAACACAGTCATGGACAATTTTGTATCTCCAATTAATCTGACTGCACGTCTTTGGACTGTGGGAGGAAACCGGAGCACCCGGAGGAAACCCACGCAGACACGGGGAGAACATGCGAACTCCACACAGAAAGGACCCGGACCGCCCCGCCTGGGGATCGAACCCAGGACCTTCTCGCTGTGAGGCGACAGTGCTACCCGCTTAGCCACCGTGCCGCCGGGTAGGCAGTAGACAGCAAAGTAGCCCGCTAGGTGCGTTTCTGTGAGTCGCTCTGGATATGAACGCCTGCTGAAAGCCAAAAATGGAAACGCTAATGTACATTTCTGCCTTGAATGACTGAATAATGAGTAAGTGAGCAGTCAAATGGACGCAGGACCCAAGTTGTGACCATCACCTCTGTGTGGAAAAGGGGGTTGGCTGAGGGGGGCGACTACTTTTCAAAGGAATTAGCACGGTCTGTCTCGGTTTTCACACAGAAGTAGCAGAAATAAGCACAAAATAAGCAAGATTTAGCAAAGACGCAGTTCTATGCAACTCAATACAACTCCACACACACACACACACACACACACACACAGAGAGAGAGAGAGAGAGAGAGAGAGAGACTCGAGCTCAGACTCGCGTGCACAGGCAGTCGCGTGCTGACAGAGAGCGCGTGCACACACACTGTGGTGATTCTCTCAGAGCCGGATAACCGACAGAAAAACAACAAAATGCCAAAGATTGTGGTTTTATTCCTCTCGCTTTATATCTGCTGTTTGATTAATGGAGGTGAGTAGAGTCTGTGTAACTTATCGAGCTTGTTATTGTTGTTGTTTGTTCGTTTGTGTTCGTGTTCCGAGCTCGACTTTTCCTTCAGAGTTTGTTCAGAGATGCGGTTCAGACTCCTGAGCTAAAGTTCATCTCCAGCATCCCAGTGTTGTTGTTGTTGTTGTTGTTGTTGTTTTATTGTTTACATTGCAATGAAGGAAAATAACCTCTAAAAACCTACTTTTTTATTAAAATAACTCTTGTGTATATATGTACTTTAATTGTGATGTGTCTGCACTAATAATTATAAACAGGAAAGTGTGAATGTATAAACAAACAAACCAAAATAATGAGGGAACGTATTTAGTCACCATATTAAAATGTTTATATGTGAATTTTACATAAATATGAGTAAACTTCTAGAAATAAATGTTCAAATTAAAAATAAAAACACCATGCAAATTACACCTGTGTTCAGTATACATCTGCACAGTTAAGGCGAACAAGCTTCATGTTTTTAGGGATAAATACACTAAACAACACAAACCACTATAATAAAATTACTTCAGGACCGTAGTAAACATCTAAACCGGGTGGTATCCTTAGCGTATCATTAGTTCGATAACTTTCATGGAACCACAGATCGTCCCCAGACAGGTTCATCACACCAGACATCCCAAGGTGAATTTTCATACAAATTACACCTGGGTCCAGTCATAGTTAGGGCAAAGGAGCTTTTGTTTTTAGGGATACAAATACTAAACAACACTTTAGGGAATAGTAAACATCATTCCATGTAAGTGTATGGAACCATAGATCGTCCCCAGACAGGTGCATCACACAAGGTGAATCTTCATGTACATTTCACCTGGGTTCAGTATAAAAGCCAGTAGCATTAAGAAGATTCTACATAGTAAAAGCAAAAACACCATTTATTTTCAGGGATAAAATTACTAAACAACGCTTTAGGCAGTAGTAAACATCATTCCATTAAAGTGGAACATTTAAGGAACCACAGATTGTCCCCAGACAGGTGCGTGATGCGTGAGTTGACGAGGTGAATTCTCACGCAGATTCCACCTGGGTCTGGTATGAAAGCCAACGTCATTGTTTAAGAAGATTCTACATAGTGAAGGCAAAGGAGCTTTAGTTTTCATGGATAATAATACTACAGGACCATAGGAATCATCTAAACCACTCTGTTGGTACCATTAAGCGTCTTTGAGTATCTTGAAAAGCGCTATATAAATAAAATGTATTATTATTATTATTAGTTTGATAACTGCAAGTGGAATGTCCATGGAACCACAGATCGTCCCCAGACAGGTGCATCACACAGGGTTCAGTATAAAAGCCAGAAGCATCAATTGACAAGATTTTACATAGTGAAGGCAAAGGTGCTTTTAGTTTTCAGATAAAATGTCAGTATGAAAGCCAATGGCATTGTTTTCTTGCTGTCCTGACATTTGTGCATTTCATTTTAGTGTAATTATTTTGATGGTTAATTAGTTTAGACCAGTCTAGACTCCCAAGGCTTCCTCTGTAATCCAATTCCCCACCTCTTAAAACTTTCACCTCTTGCTAAATCTTTTATTCTTTTGGTTTTCCTAACTCCCTCAGTTACACCCTCGCTCCCTTGCCTTTCATTATGGCTGTTCCTTCCATGGGCTTTTAATGAGCACCTGTTCCTCTCTTCTGTTCACCTGGATTAATTAGCCCCCCTCCAATTCAGACCTCTCAGATGGACCACGACCGTCTGTTTTGGGATTATCCAAACATTATTAGCGGCCCTAACGATAAACCTGGTCACCCTGGACAGAAATTATTAAAGCTCTTTCATAATTGGGTTGATGACCCATCATGTCTCTGTCACGGTTTCCTGGCGATGAGTTCTCAAAGCGCAGCACTTCACAAAAAACGTTGACGCTCGAAGTAGCTACCTTATCACAACTCTTCACCTGTTCAGTTTACACTCGCCGTACTTGGGTGGTAATTAAAGGATAACCACGAGAGCATTATCGTGAACAGCATCCTGCTATTTTGGATTTAATTCCCAGACTCATACAAATGCAAATACGCCGTTATCTGAACTTTGACAGTTTTAGGAGCGGAGCTGTTGTGGCGTCCGTATCTGAGAGCAATCATGGATGAAATGAGGTTATTAATAGGAATACTATAAAAACGTCAAGTGATGATTAAGTGCAAAGGAGATGGCTTTCTCTAACCTGGAGCCTTTTTAGGAAGGATGTTTGGATTAATTTTTTCGCTTATCTTTGGTAACTGCTTTAAGCGGATTGTGGCTGTGCTGGGTCACAGAAACGTTAGATACAACACCAGGCATGTTAAACATTGTACCAATTTATGGCAGAACATTACGCACTCAATTAGTGACACCCACCGAGTACCCAGTCCTTATTTTGCCATGTTTGGGAGGTAAAACAAAACCAGACCATACAGAGCGAATCTGGGCGGAATTTTTATTCTCAGCTTTACACGGATAGTAATCAAAGGAAAGGATCGAACTCGGGTCCATTGATCTGTGCAGCACTAATAAAGCCGCTGTACTTTCAGTAGAATTGGTTACGGTCAACAATTTTACTTATGTGACCCTCAAGCCCAAAGCAAAACCCCACCAAACAAAAATAGGCCTACCTTTATACCTATTTGTTCCAGCTCTTTAACCTGTTCCTTATAACCTTATATTATATTCCATATTTTGGAGTATACGCTGTTCATTTTATCAGCTCCACTTACCATATAGAAGCACTTTGTAGTTCTACAATTACTGACTGTAGTCCATCTGTTTCTCTGCGTGCTTTGTTAGCCCCCTTTCATGCTGTTCTTCAATGGTCAGGACCCCCACAGGACCACCACAGAGCAGGTATTATTCATGTGGTGGATCATTCTCAGCACTGCAGTGACACTGACATGGTGGTGGTGTGTTAGTGTGTGTTGTGCTGGTATGAGCGGATCAGACACAGCAGCGCTGCTGGAGTTTTTAAACACCGTGTCCACTCACTGTCCACTCTATTAGACACTCCTACCTACTTGGTCCACCTTGTAGATGTAAAGTCGGAGACCATCGCTCATCTACTGCTGCTGTTTGAGTCGGTCATCTTCTAGACCTTCATCAGCGGTCACAGGACGCTGCACACGGGGTGCGGTTGGCTGGATATCTTTTTGGTTGGTGGACTATTCTCAGTCCAGCAGTGACAGTGAGGTGTTTAAAAACTCCATCAGCACTCATACCAGCACAACACACACTAACACATGTCAGTGTCACTGCAGTGCTGAGAATGATCCACCACCTAAATAATACCTGCTCTGTAGTGGTCCTGTGGGGGTCCTGACCATTGAGAAACAGATGGACTACAGTCAGTAATTGTAGAACTACAAAGTGCTTCTATATGGTAAGTGGAGCTGATAAAATGGACAGTGAGTGTAGAAACAAGGAGGTGGTTTTAATGTTATGGTTGATCGTGTATATCCTAATAATAAAGTGATTTTATTATTATTATTATAGATTCTTTGTTTATTACTCATGAATACAGTCAGGACCTAAAAAACGATGGAATCGAAATTTTCCGGATAAAAGTAAAAAGCTTTTAACTGCACTTCAGTTCACTTCAAGAGTTTCCAGCATCAAGCCATTTTTATAACAGCACTCAAACAGAGAGGTTCCGGTGTGCCGTGGCATCACACACATCCTTAATTTGCACAGACGGTATAAAAATACCAGCCGTGTGTGGACGAGTCCATGATAAGCCACTGAGGAAATTGCTCAACTCTGATTCTTTGTTCAGTTTCGGTCTTTCCACCTTAACGTTTCACATTCGTGTCTAAAATAGACCTGCGTGTGTCATTAGCGGGAACAAAACGTTCCAGATGTTCGCAGCTCTCACGTTTGTTATACACATCAGCCGTGTTCCACATAAACAACACAAAAACCCGAACCGCCACTGATCTAGCGAGAAAATAAACCGGCAGCGCAGGCCCTTCGGCTCGGCGGTTATTCGCTCCGGTGTCGACTGACGGCTTGTCAGCTGTTCGTAATTACGGCAGGATGGTGAAAACAGAGCAGATGTGTAGATATTACTCGGTTCGCTGATACGATTAGCACTTCTGTGCTGAGACATGTGTGGGTGCGAGCGAAGAATTACAATGAATGTTATTAATATTAATATGGCTGCTTATGGGAACATAGCACGTGTTGGATATTTATCTGATCAAGGGGGCGGCACGGTGGCTCAGTGGTTAGCACTGTCGATCCCCGTGTCTGTGTGGGTTTCCTCCTGGAGCTTGATTAAAGGTTTTTATTGGACGGTACATACATCCTGATCCTTCCTCAATCAGTCATGTACATGTATCAGGACATAAAGTGATGGAGAAGTTAATTCAATAGGGAGAAAGTGCCAAATTGCTCAGAGTCAGGGATTGTGAGGTTAAAACAGTGTGTGTCAGGCGATATACAGCCTTCTTGGACGTTATCGGAGAGGATTGGCTAGACTAAATTGGAAGAAAAAAGGTGCACTAGCTGACAGATTATTACATAAATGCGCTGGTGTACAGGTGTTTTTAATAAAGTGACCTGTGAGTGTTTATACACTGATTAGCCATAACATTAAAACCACCTCCTTGTTTCTACACTCACTGTCCATTTAATCAGCTCCACTTACCATATAGAAGCACTTTGTAGTTCTACAATTACTGACTGTAGCCCATCTGTTTCTCTGCATGCTTTGTTAGCCCCCTTTCATGCTGTTCTTCGGACACGGTGTTCAAAAACTCCAGCAACGCTGCTGTGTCTGAGTCCCTTCATACCAGTACAGCACACACTAACACACCACCACCATGTCAGTGTCACTGCAGTGCTGAGAATCATCCACCACCTAAATAATACCTGCTCTGTGGTGGTCCTGTGGGGGTCCTGACCATTGAAGAACAGGGTGAAAGCAGTTGTAGAGAAACAGATGGACTACAGTCAGTAATTGTAGAACTACAAAGTGCTTCTATATTGTAAGTGGAGCTGATAACATGGACAGTGAGTGTAGAAACAAGGAGGTGGTTATATATTAATATATCTATTATTTTATTATTATTTATGAAGGTGTAATATTTATAGAGCTTTAAGTCTCCCCCTCAGTTCAGGATCCGATCTGGCAGCTGTGTAGATCAGGGGAGTTTTTTTATGCCAGTGCAGATGTTGCAGCTGTGCCGGCTCGTCCACATCATAAGCTAAACGACAGCTATATTTGGATGAAACCGGTCTGGGATCAGCGTGGAATGCCAGCTCCGATAGCGCCCATGCCAGCGGGACACCAGCTCTTTTGTTCGCCGGGATCCGAGTCGTGTGCTTTTCCGTTTGTGTGTGACCTTTCCGTTTCTCTCTTGTTATGCGTGACGGATTCAAATGATTCAAGCGCGTCTACGATGAGTCGATATCTGCTGATAAACCATCACCGAAAAATTACATCCAAGAGTCTTGAATGTCGGCTCTTATACCAACCACTTTATCTTTTCTATATGAACCTTTGTGCCGTGGTCGGTATCATTCTGAGACCGGACACAACCTCCGAACTGTAAGCAATCTATCACAAATAATAAGTTCATATCAAGAATTAAAGTGAATCAAATCATCTCCAAATGTACAAAACAGTATGAGCTCAGACCCAGTCAGCCATGCCGGTCTTCATCCGGTAGGCTTTTTGATCACATCCGGAGCTGGTGGCTTGCTGTGCTCAAGTCTCTAAGCCTTGATGAGGCCAGACAGCGACTAGACGCCGGCCACCACGTCCCTGTCTCCGGGGCCAAGTCAGAAGTCCCAGAGTCCGAAACCGAGTTCCGTCATGATGCTTCGAATGGTCGGAATGAATGTCTGGTTGTGCTGGGTGTGTCTGTCTAAGACCTGATAGGTTTATTGTAGAGATGGACCGATCCGGGTTTTTGGCACCGATTCCGGTCTCCTTTCAGGGACATCGGCCGATAGCCGATTCCGATCGGGGGGGGGGGGCTATAGCAGTAAATAAACTTAAAAAGAGCCTCACAGTAAAGATAAACCGGAGCAGCGCGCGTGTGTGTGCGTGTGTGTGTGTGTGTGTGTTTGTGTGTGTGTGTGTGTTTGTGCCTTTAGAAGAGACGCTTTGTTCACAGTATCGCTGTAAGTGATTCATTGATTCATGAGTTGATTCGTTTTTATGTGAAGCGTAAGTTTCTCTTCTCGGTTATCTCTCCGTGTTTACTGTTATTAATTAAATGTCGTGGTTTTAAATAAACACCAGCTACTACAGAACATTCTGTGTGACTCTCTTACATTAAAAAGCTCAATTAAAAAGCTTCATTAAACTGCTATTACCACAGATCTGTAACCGAGTCAGACTCGTTCCGTCTAAGGAGCTAAAAGTTTTCTGATCCTAAAAGTTCAGCAGATGATCCTGAACTAACGAATTTGGTAATGAATAAACTTTTGCCTCTGATTGGCTCTGTAACGTTTTCTGTTCTCATCTACATCACAAGTAAGAACCGCTTACGATTTACCAAAGTGAACCAGGAGTTTATATAACGTGCTGATAGAATCGACTCAGATGTGACCGGGTTGAATTATCTTTTTAAAGTAAATATTACAATCAGCAAAATTACATCGTAAGAGCTTTCACGATGGTTTCTGTACGATGGTTGATGAATGGTGATGTGATGGTTGGTGCTTCGTAGCTCAAAGTCTGGATCAATCCACTGAGCTGTTAACTTAACGTGATCTTTGTATATCACACGATCGGATCGGCTACTTTTAGGAAATATCGGCCGATAGCATATTTTGATTAAAAATCGGCCGATACCGATTCGTAGCTGATCGATCGTCCCAACTCTTGGCTTTCTTTGTGATTGATCTTATGGTCCAGAATGCATTTTAAATTAGCATCACACTACGGCTTTCCGCTCTTGAATTCGGGCATCATTAGGAACGTGTGTGTGGTATTCATAGGCCAGTGGCTCTCTGGATAAAGAGGAGAGCTGGTTTGGGCTGAAGTTTGGATGTTGGCTCAGTCTTGGAGACCTGAGGAAGGCGAAGAATTTACAGTGGACGTTCGCCAACCTTTTACTATTTAAGTGGATTAGAACAGAGGAAATAATAATAATAATGTGGCACAGTTATTTGTTCAGTGCCGCCCCTTTTAATTCCTAGAAGGTGTTAAAAGAAAACGAAACTGGATTTACGACCCTAAAATGCCCCGATTGTTATTTCATTGCTGTATGAATCCAGTAAAACTGGGGAATAAAATATATACGTTTAAAGTCTTATTGCTTTTTTAAGTGCTGCAGTTGCACCTTTATTTGCACCTGTGGTAACAGCTGTAGAAGAAACAGCTTCAGCTGAACACGGTGATAAACGCTTTTAATTAGCAGCTTATGTTCTGTGTAATGATTTCAGCTTCGTCTTATTATAATTCTCCACGCTTCCGAACTCCTTTCTTCAATATGCAGAACTGAGCGTCTGTGAAAGCTCCGTCTGTGAAAGCTCCGTCTGTGAAAGCTCCGTCTGTGGCGCGCCGCCATGTCTGTCCGTGGCAGACGTCTGAGCCGGGATCTGGCGCTAATCCTGTCCGTGTGTGAATATCTGGATGTAAAATCACCCGTTCTGTATCCAGAATCTCCCCAAAAATCACCCACACCCCCTCTGTAGTCTCTCCACGTTTACCCTCAATTCTCTGATCCCTCTCACTTTTGTTTTTAGATAAAAGAATTAGCAGCTGCTAACAGCTGTAATAGATCACATCAAGGAAATGATTCAGTTCTGTTCTCATTTTCTTTCTTTACTTCTTTCTTTCTTTTGTTCTTTCTTTCCTTCTTTGTAGGTTCTTTCTTTCTTTTGAGGTTCTTTCTTTCTTTTGAGGTTCTTTCTTTCTTTTGAGGTTCTTTCTTTCTTTACTTCTTTCTTTCTTTACTTCTTTCTTTCTTTACTTCTTTGTAGGTTCTTTCTTTCTTTACTTCTTTCTTTCTTTTGTTCTTTCTTTCCTTCTTTGTAGGTTCTTTCTTTCTTTTGAGGTTCTTTCTTTTGAGGTTCTTTCTTTCTTTTGAGGTTCTTTCTTTACTTCTTTCTTTCTTTTGTTCTTTCTTTCTTTGCAGGTTATTTCTTTATTTTGTTCTTTCTTTCTTTACTTCTTTCTTTCTTTTGTTCTTTCTTTCTTTGCAGGTTCTTTCTTTCTTTCTTTTGTTCTTTCTTTCTTTACTTCTTTCTTTCTTTTGTTTTTTCTTTCTTTCTTTTGTTCTTTCTTTTGTTCTTTCTTTCTTTTGTTCTTTCTTTCTTCCTTTTGTTCTTTCTTTCTTTTTAGGTTCTTTCTTTCTTTACTTCTTTCTTTCTTTTTAGATTATTTCTTTTTGTCTTTCTTTCTTTACTTTCTTTCTTTTTAGGTTCTTACTGTCTTTCTGTCTTTCTTTTTAGGTTCTTTCTTTATAGGTTATTTCTCTTTTTTCAGTCTTTTTTCCCTTCTTTTTAAGTTCTTTCTTTCTATCTTTCTTTTTATGTTATTTTTTTCATTCTGTCTTTCTTTCTTTTTATCTAAACTTTTTTTTCCTGTCTTACATTCTTTTTTTTTTTTTTCTTTCTTTTGTTCTTTCTATCTAAACTTTTTCTTTCTTTCTTTCTTATTTTCTTTCTGTCTTTCTCCTCTGTACTCTTTTTCACTGAGCACACTTGCACACACCTGGTGTTTCTTGTTCTTTCTGGACAGGCGTACGTGGGTGTTTTTGATTTCTCGTGAGCGCGAGTGTAAGAACGAACCCCTCGGGTTACTAAATAAAATACACCTCATTTTCAGCAGCGCCGCTCTTCTTCCTTTACAGTTTACCTTTAAAGTTCTCTTTCATGCTGATACCCCTCCTCCCCCACCCCCCATACCCCTACTCCCCCACCCCCATATTCCCTCTCAGCGTTTGGCAGGGAGCTCGTTCTGACACTCCGGCGGGGACACGGGGCTTCAGGTTCATTCTGTGTTTTTGCTTATAAAAATATTAGTTTTGTCTTCGAAACAGAAACACAGAACACAGAGTTTGAGGGTTTGAGAGTTTCAGGGTTGGAGGGAATGAAGCTAAAAAATTAGGATTTAAAGTGAAAGTTTGTTCATACAAGTCGTGAAACTTATAAGCAGACAGACTCATTATTGCACGTTTAGCAGCCGCAGGGATACCAGGATGTTCCCCGCTCTCATTATGTGTGTATAAAGCATGGGATGGATTTCAGTGGGCTCTGAAATACGATGCAGGGTGCATGACGTACCTCAGGAACCTTTTAAAGAGGCTTTTAGTAACAAAGAATCTGTCAGCGTGGGCGTTTCAGGAGCTTCTCTAATCACCCTAACGTGTCTCCACGTCCTATTGTCCTCCAGCATCGTCTAATTCTGTCAGAGCATCCAAAAAGTGTTCAAAAGTATTGGGACGCCCCTTCTAATTATAAAATTCATGTGTTTCAGCCACAACAACTGCTAACAGCTGTAATAAATCAGTTATATACAGGAAACTATTCAGACGATCCATTTCCATTCGTAGTTCTTTCTGTCTTTCCTTCTGTCTGTCTTTCTGTCTGTCTATCTCTCCTTCTGTCTTTCCTTCTGTTTATCTGTCTTTCTGTCTTTCTTTCTGTCTGTCTATCTCTCCTTCTGTCTTTCCTTCTGTTTGTCTGTCTTTCTGTCTTTCTGTCTATCTCTCCTTCTGTCTTTCCTTCTGTTTGTCTGTCTTTCTGTCTTTCTGTCTATCTCTCCTTCTGTCTTTCCTTCTGTTTATCTGTCTTTCTTTCTCTGTCTATCCCTCCTTCTGTCTTTCCTTCTGTTTATCTGTCTTTCTGTCTTTCTTTCTGTCTGTCTATCTCTCCTTCTTTCTTTCCTTCTGTCTGTCTTTCTTTTTTCTATTTATCTGTCTGTCTTTCTTTCTTTTTTGTTACTTTCTGTCTGTCTGTCTTTCTTTTTATTTATCTATCTGTCTGTGTGTCTGTCTTTCTTTCTCTCTGTCTTTCTTTTTTGTTTCTTTTTTTTCTGTCTGTCTTTCTTTCCTTTAATTTGTCTGTCTGTCTTTCTTTCTCTGTCTTTCTGTCTTACCTTCTGTTTTTCTGTCTGTTTTTCTTTCTTTCCTTTTGTCCTTCTATCTGTCTTTCTTTCTGTCTTTCCTTCTATTCATCTGTCTGTCTGTCTGTCTGTCTTTCTTTATGTCTTTCTGTTTTTTTTGTTTATCTGTCTATCTTTCTTTCTGTCTGTCTGTCTGTCTGTCTGTCTGTCTTTCTGTCTTTTTTCTTTCTATCTTTCTGTCTGTCTCTCCTGTTTTTCTTTCTGTCTGTCTGTCTCTCGTTCTGTCTTTTTTTCTTTTAGGATTTGTGTTCACTTTAGTACCAGCTTAAATAAATGGGTTTAGACTTACGTTAGGTTTAGGTTAGTTTAGGTCAAAGCGGGGTCAGCCATTGTACGGCGCCCCTGGAGCAGACAGCGTTGAGGGTCTTGCTCAAGGGTCCAACACCAACGGCTGCATGGCAGGGTTTGGGATTCAAACTCTCAACCTTTCAGCTGATAGTCCAAAGCTCCACCCACTAGGTTACCACTGTCCCTAAATGTACACGGCGTGTTTCTGACTGTCTGACTGTTCTCCCCACCTGCAGTTATGTAGTTAAACCCAACATAAACTGTTAGTGTGAATCTTGTTTAGTATAAACCTGCAGCCATTAGCAGCAATCGGACGTGTGTGAGAATTATTTTTAGCTTAAACTCTGTCACACAGTTTATACAGACGAGTAAACGTTGGACCGGCGCTCGTTCTACCTTCCCGAGCCCGTCTCTCTCTCTCTGCAATGCCATCCCGAGCTCATAAACAAGCTGCTCGGCCGTCCTTGACATTTATCAGCTTTGCGCCGAGCCTTTTAAGAGCACGGACCACAGACTGGAGCAAGCCTTGGCCAGTTTAAAGAGCTTAAAGAGTTTAAAGAGCACGGCTACTTAACTGTGCACGTTGCTGCTCGTCTCAGATCGAGTCGTGGTTTTACCAACCGGGAAAGTCCAAACTAGATTTTGGAGCAGATGTTACACCTCATGACACGACCATAAATAAACTTTACTTAAGGATATTAAATTTATAGATAGATTTTCCTTTTCTGTTTTGGCTGCTTCTGTATTTTAGGGGTCACCACATGGCACAGAAACTGCCCTCGTCCCAGATTTCTAACCACCGACCACTTCACAAAGGATTAGAATTTTCTCCAGTCTGCTGGATCATTATCGGCAGCGTTAACGTTTCACCAGATCCGTGGGTGTGTGGGGCCTCCGATCGGCGCAAAAACAAACCTCTAGCAGCGCCCGCTCGGGCTCGGGCATCGAGCCAACATCCTGCCACCACCATCCCTCCTCCTCTCGCTCACAGACTCCCCGTAGATCCCGTAATCAAGCAGGACGTCGTAGAAAGAGACGAGCGTACATACGCACATGCATATTCATGATCCCACGTAGAACATCCACTGCTGCTGCAGGAACTCGTCCTTTTGTTCTTTCCTCAACCGCTAACGAGTCTCGTCTAATTAAACAGGAAATGATTTTGCCTGGAATAAATCAACAGTTATTGAAATTTTACCATGTCGCCAGTGCAGGACCACTCTCAACCTCTCAGATACCTCAAATAGCATCATTAGCATGTCCACTGGTTTTAATAAAGTGTGAAAACAAGCTCGTGGTCTCATTTCCACATACGTTTGGCCATAAAGTTTATTATTTATGTAAAAATGGACTGAGGGAGTTACATTATATTATTTTATCCTTTTGCTTTTTCATCTGTAGTTTCTTCCCTCCTTCTTCTTTCTTTCTCTGTTTTCCATTTTTTCTTCCTTTCCTCCCTCACTCTTTCCTTCCTTCCTTGTTTTCTTCCCTCCATCCTTTCCTATTTCCATCCTTCCTTCTTTCCTTCCTTTCATACTTCCTTCCCTCATTTCTTCCATTCTTCCTTGTTTTCTTCCTTCCTTCCTTCCCTCTCTCCTTTCTTTGTTTCCTGTTTTCTTCCCCCTTCTTCCTTCCTTTCTTGTTTTCTTCCTTCCTTCCTTCCCTCCCTCGCTCCCTCCTTCCTTCCCTTGCCCCCTCCCTTGCTCCCTCCTTCCTTCCCTTGCCCCCTCCCTCGCTCCCTCCTTCCTTCCCTTGCTCCTTTCCTCCTCCCTCCTTCCTTCCTTTCTTCCTTCCTTCCTTTCTTCCTTCCTTCCTTTCTTCCTTCCTTCCTTTCTTCCTTCCTTCCTTTCTTCCTTTCTTCCTTTCTTCCTTCCTTTCTTCCTTCCTTCTTTCCTTCCTTCCTTCCCTCCCTCCCTCCATCTTTCCTTTCTTCCTTCCCTTCTTCCTTCCCTTCTTCCTTCCTTTCTTCCTTCCTTCCTTTCTTCCTTCCTTCCTTTCTTCCTTCCTTCTTTTCTTCCTTCCTTCCCTCCCTCCCTCCATCTTTCCTTTCTTTCTTCCCTTCTTCCTTCCTTTCTTCCTTCCTTCCCTCCTTCCTTCCCTCGCTCCCTGCTTCTTTTCTTCCTTCCTTCCTTCCTTTCTTCCTTCCTTCCCTCCCTCCTTCCCTCGCTCCCTGCTTCTTTTCTTCCTTCCTTCCTTGCTTTCTTCCTTCCTTCCCTCCCTCCTTCCCTCGCTCCCTGCTTCTTTCTTTCCTTCCTTCCTTCCTTCCTTCCTTTCATCCTTTGCTCCTTCCTTTCTTGTTTTATTCCCTCCCTCGCTTCCTCCCTCATTCCTTCCTTTCTTCCTTCCCTCCTTCCCTCACTCACCCATTCTTCACCAGAATCTCCCAAAAATTACCCACACACCCTGTTTAGTCTTTTCCAATTTACCTTTTTTTATTTTTCAGTTTTCTGATCCGTGTCTCTTTTGTTTTTAATGAGGGAAACAATTTTGCCTGGAATAAGTTTGTATTAATACCGGGAAGAAAATCTAATTTAATTTAAATCCAGTCTGAGAAATTATAAATTATATGTATATTATATTATATTATATTATATTATATAAATTATAAGTGCATGACCACTCCCAACCTCTCAGATACCTCAGCTAGTCTTAGTCAGTAAAAACCAGTTCATCTGCTGGGATTGTTTATTTAGTTAATAAGAACCTAGACAAGCCAAAACGGTGCCAACAGATTAATACCAGTTGGAGTAATTTGTGCCAATAGTCTGAAGGTCTGACAAAAACTGTTTTAAATCCTTTAAAAAGCACACGTGAACAGGACAAGCAAAACAAACATGTGTGGAGTAACTCGGTGCAAATCTGAACCTTTGTGTAAGGAAACATGGAGCCAAATGTGCTGCACTTGTGGTCTGGATCTCGTACAATCAGAAACCGAAGCACAGAATGAGAAAAACTGAACTGAACCACTGAAAGTGCTCCTGTACATTCACGTGTTTTAGCTCTGAATAAATGGATTGTTCCAGTGTTTTTAGATGTTAATACTTTTTTTCAGGGAGTCAGAACATGAAAGCAGGACTGAAATGAGTTCGCTCGTGTTAAGTGAAGCTCTGATAACGAAACAGCACAAGAGTGTTAAATGACTCGGTGTAAATCAGTTCTTTCATTACAGGGATGACTGACGGGTAGATATCGCACCTGTGTCGCAGGGATCGCGTCTTCTCTGTGATCGTTGGCGTAAAAGAGATCTTTGTGGTGCTAAGATTTAAAAGTCTGGAGAATGAAAGAATCCATTCAGCTGCCAAACTTATTTTTGGACGTGTTTTTATTCAGCACTTCATTTAAACCCGAGCGAATGATCACTTATTATTTGTTCATCAGATCTTTAGGTTTTAATTTTCACTGTAAGTATCAGGAATTTCCCCCCCAAGGGAAACGTGGCGGTCGGCCAGTTGAGAGCCGTGTTTAAAAACTGGTATTAAAATCAGGCTTTGCTCTTTGAAACTTTAGAGAAGGAGTATCTTCAGAGTACGTTTAAGTCAATCAATGGAGCGTTAAGCGCTTCTGTCAGTGTGTGAAAATCCTGGGCTTTAAGCTGAAGCCGGTTTTAATGGAGCAGAAAGTTACGCAAATCACGCTCCAGGGTGAATAGAAGAACCATTTTGGTGTCTATCCACCATTCATACAGACACCCGGACCTTCCTCTTTATGACACCGGAGCCTTTCTTTTACCGGAGAGGTTCTTTTATTTATGCCTCTTATCTTTGGGCTTTAACCCCTCACCCCGCTGGTGTTAGTTTGCAGAGACGCTCTCACGGGCCCCCGGCTGTCATCGGCAGGCAAAATTTACAGCCTGCCATGTGAAAGTGGTCAAAAGGGGTCGAACGTTTGGCTCTTGTTTTTATGGAGGGGCTTGAAAATAAACCTTAAATAAAGAAGCTTTAAGGGAAGAAGATTTTCATGTGATGATGTGAACGCAGCGCTGCATCAGTGGCTACGAGCTCAACCACAAACATTTTTTGCTGATGGAATTAAAAAGTTGGTATGACGCTGGAAAACATCAGAAGGCGACGATGTAGAAAAGTGATGCAGTTTGTTTTTAAAATTCTTAATAAAAAAGTGCTGAAACTTTATGAAGAACAGACAGATAGATATACCATAGATAGACAGACAGATACATAGATAGACAGACAGACAGAGACAGATAGACAGACAGATAGATAAACAGACAGATGCATAGATAGATAGATAGATAGATAGACAGACATATAGATATAGATAAATAGATAGACAGACAGACAGATGAACAGACAGACAGACAAACCGACATATAGATAGATACATAGTTAGATACATACAGGCAGATAGCCAGATAGATAGATAGACAGACAGACAGACATATAGATAGATAGACAGATAGATAGATAAATAGATAGACAGACAGACAGTCAGACCTGTGGAAAAATGAACTTGCCAGGCCGTAACCTTTGTTCCTGCTTATTTCTTCTCGTCAGTCATGCACGTAAACTTCATTTATATGTGAATATTAATTGACGGAGTCTGGAACGACGGTTTGATGGTGATTAGTGTAAAAGCACGATTCTAAATCGCATTAACATGCACAAATTGAGCTCAGATATTCACATTCTGATCACTGATCGTCGCTCGATCTTCATCATCTTGATATTTTCTCTGAAGAGCCTCATAAAGAACAGAAATCCTCACTAACTGCTGCTGTTGATGCTTTTGTTCTTTATTAACAGTGTTTAGTCCGGATGTTTCCGCGGCCGCACTTCCTCTCGGTCTTTCAGAGCTTTCTATTCGGACAATTCTACAGAGCCACTTTATGTACCCCATGGAATACATAAACCAACTATTCATGATAAAAATTTCAACACAGATGGCAGGAGCTTAACGGACGGCATGCTGGGACAGGGTCCTCCCAGCTGCTTTTCTCTAGATTTAGCCGGAAGCCACGCAGAACGTCCTGCTTTGTCGTTCGAACACAGAACGGTGGAGTATTATCGTCCTGCTCGTCCATTGTGGACTGAATCCGTCCAGCACAGTCATGACACGTAATGAAGGAACAGATTGTTTACTGGAATTCCCCTGAGTAACACAAACCTCGCTGACCTTTAGCTATCAGTGTATCATAACTGTGATACATCTTTACCTCACACTGTCTCGTTTTGCCAACCTCTCGGATCATGATCACGTTCTGAATGAGTTCTTCAGCTCTTCTGCTTTAATAACTCGAAGGGGAAAAGCACCCGACAATCATCTCATTTTCAAACTGTGGCCATGAATAAATAAAAAGACAGACAGACAGATGGATGGAATAGATAGATAGATAGATAGATAGATAGATAGATAGATAGATAGATAGATAGATAGATAGATAGATAGATAGATAGGGAGGTATGTAGATAGACAGATAGATAGACGAACAGATGGATGGATGGAATAGATAGATAGACAGACAGACAGGCAACTAGACAGACAGATAGGTATGTAGATAGACAGAGGGAGACAGATAGATGGATGGATGGATGGATGGACGGACGGATGGATGGATGGATGGATGGATGGATGGATGGATGGATGGATAGATAGATAGATAGATAGATAGATAGATAGATAGATAGATAGATAGATAGATAGAGACAGAAAGACAGGTAGATAGACAGGTAGGTATGTAGATAGACAGAGGGAGGGAGACAGACAGATAGATAGACGGACAGATAGATACAGACAAAAAGTCAGACAGATACTCGGATGGATGGATGGATGGATGGATGGAATAGAAAGATAGACAGATAGATAGATAAACAGACAGGCAGGTAGGTACGTAGACAGATAGATAGACAGACAGATAGATAGACAGACAGGTAGGTATGTAGATAGACAGAGAGAGGGAGACAGACAGATACACAGACAGACAGATAACTTTATTGTTTTGTTACAGCAGCAGAAACACAGAACACACACCATTAATGGCCATTAATAAATAAACAGAGAGACAGACAGACAGACAGACAGATATATGTAGTTATGTCACAGTATTGATATTATTGAGCATTTTCTGTGACGTTTATCACATGTAAATTATAAATGCTTCCAGACGTCTCACTGCCAGATAATAATTATTATTAGGGTGAAGACGTCTGTGTCGACTTCTAAAAATGTTTGTGCGTCATTTTAAACAAATTAAATGCTGTTTTTCCTCAGTTAAACTTCATACATATGGAGGGGTTGTTAACACCAGGAATATCATAATGCTTAACATTAATAGTTATAATAACATTAGAACAGCTATTGGAAGCAAACTGCTTCACGTAGCTGCTTTAAGAGCAAACAGGTTTGATATAAAGATGACTCAGGAGCCTCGGCACAGTGTGTCGGCTCCGTCCCCGACCGGCTAGCATCTGCTCACGCTGACGACAGGAACTGCAGAATCGACGAACAGCGAGAACGCAACACGCTGCCTGCATGAAGAACCTCGAGCGGGTGATTATGGAGTCGGGGAAAACAAGCTGGAGTTTAACGAAGACGCCGATGAGACGAGTCACGCGGGACTACAAAGTCAGACGGGATTTAATAAAGCACGCCAGTCCACCAGCGCTGACAAATCACAGATTCTAACCTCAGCTTTGCTCACAGCCACAGGGCACCTACACGGACGACGACTGGCCTGTCCGGGCGCGGGAGGGACGCAGGGGTTCCTCAGAACGGCTGCAATTAAGACCTCTACTGACAGGGAGACTGGATTAATGCATCTAAATACAGAAATTAGGCGTCAGACAGATAGATAGATAGATAGATAGATAGATAGATAGATAGATAGATAGATAGATAGATAGATAGATAGATAGATAGATAGATAGATAGATAGATAGATAGATAGACACAGACGAATAGATAGATAGACAGGCAGACAGATGGATAGAGAGACAGACAGACGAATAGATAGATAGATAGATAGATAGATAGATAGATAGATAGATAGATAGATAGATAGATAGATAGATAGATAGATATACACAGACGGATAGATAGACAGACAGATGAATAGATAGATAGACAGGCAGACAGACAGATGGATAGATAGACACAGACGGATAGATAGACAGGCAGACAGACAAATAGATAGATAGACAGGCAGACAGATGGATAGATAGATAGACGAATAGATAGATAGATAGATAGATAGATAGATAGATAGATAGATAGATAGATAGATAGATAGACAGACGGATAGATAGACAGGCAGACAGACGGATAGATAGATAGATAGATGGACGGACGGACGGACGGACAGACAGATAGGCAGACGGATAAATAGACAGACAGATAGACGATAGATACAATCACGCTGGACGATCTTATAACGGCGTTTAATATGAAGGTCGAGAGGGAGAGCCGTGCTTGATCTTTAAGTATCTCTTTGAAACCTGAAGTTCAAAGATGAAGGCCGATCCCCTTGATCCGCGGGCCGAGACGACCTTAAACGAAGACGTTTCATTACTCCGATGTTAAAAGGATAGCTGGCGTTAAAAGGCTGGCAGAAATCTCTTTGTTGGCACGAAAGCAAAACAACAGAATTTGTGATCTGTTAGATCTACTGAGATTACCGTCTGGGAAAAGTCTGCAGAAGTTGGCTGTGTATTGATTTAGGGAATGCAGCCTGTTTCTAGTCCAGTCACAAGACTTGTAATCTGGACAGTGTTTGGTGGATAGAATTGGGAGGACAGAGAGACATTTTTCGCTGATGGAATTAAAAAGTTGTTACGACGCTGGAAAAATTAAATTCTTAATAAATAGAGTTAAAAAAGTGTGAAAAAATAGTCCAAGTATCAAACCCTGGTCTAAGCTTACCTTTACACCAGTATGTTAAATATTCCATTAATAAAAAATCAAGTATCACTCAATGCCAGTCGGAGAGTGTTGGGAGTCTGTCAGAGATCCACTCCAGCAGAATAATTTACATCAATATACCAGGCAACCATAGTGTGTGGTCAAGGCCCCTGCCTCTTCCATCCCAGCGCATTCCCAGCAACCCCCACTAACCCCACAAATCACAAGAAACGATTCTCAGCAAACAGGTGTGAACACGGCTCGCTCACTTCTCCAGCTGTGTCAGTCGTTCATGTGGGAATCTGAGCTGAGAGCCGCGTTCGCCTCGTAAATGACCCGACCTCTGGTTCTCTGTGACCTGTCGCAGCCAAAACATCAGCGTATCTGAGCACCGCTGCCCCTGGTGGATGGTTGTATGACGGTAGTATGATTTTCAGTGCTGTACACAGATAGCACAGTTTAACAGTGTGTTTTTGGGAGATCAACGGGTGATAAGAAGTGGTCAGAGGGGGCGTGGAGCAGGCGAATATACCCTCCTCGGACACTATCCCAACCCCAGCATCGGAAAAACATAAAAAATTCCCAGTAACACTTTCAGAGCTACTAGAAATGAAACGGTAGCATCTCTGAAGTCGGTTGTTGTTTGTCCCTGGAGGAATTTTAAAGCTGAGTAAATAATAAATCTGAGTAAACACGTGACTCTTTGTTTCTTTTATTACTGCGCTGGAAACAAACGTCACACTGACAGAAGTGGCGCCCTGACTGACGTCGCTTTGAGAAAACAAACAGCTCCAGGCTGACTGACACGACTGCGGTCCTCTTTTGTGCTAAAACAATGTTACACACGGCTAGTTTTCTTGTCAGTAGAGCCAGCAGGGCGTCTGGTCTGTTCCTGCGTGATAATAAAGCGCTCCTGTTCTGGTTGTGGTTGTGAGTGTCGAGCGAGTTCGGTGCTCATGAGTGAAGTAGTGAAGTAAAGGCAGATTTCATCTCTACACATGGAGTTGATTTGAGGGGCGAGAACAGAAAACGTTCTGTGGTGTTTCAGCTGAACCGCAGGAGGCCGAAGTGATGGAGGATCAACAAGCCGACTCACATTTCTCTTAGTTTCAGCTGCTTTGTGTTTATTCCAGTTTAATATTTATTATTATTTCATATTTAATATCTATCTAATTTCTAAATTCTACTTTATACTTAAAACTGCATCATCCTGCACATTTATTCATTCATTTACATCTATCTGTTCATTTATCTATCTATCTATCTGTCTG
Organism: Trichomycterus rosablanca; assembly: GCF_030014385.1. Lineage (NCBI taxonomy): Eukaryota > Metazoa > Chordata > Actinopteri > Siluriformes > Trichomycteridae > Trichomycterus > Trichomycterus rosablanca. The sequence goes on from NC_086013.1 coordinate 3,182,308, forward strand.
TCTGTCTATCTGTATATTTGTTTGTCTGTCTGTCTATTTGTCTATCTGTCTGTCTGTCTATCTGTATATTTGTCTGTCTGTCTACTTGTCTGTCTGTCTGTCTATCTGTATATTTGTCTGTCTGTCTACTTGTCTGTCTGTCTGTCTATCTGTATATTTGTCTGTCTGTCTATTTGTCTATCTGTCTGTCTATCTGTCTATTTGTCTGTCTGTCTGTCTACTTGTCTGTCTGTCTATCTGTATATTTGTCTGTCTGTCTATTTGTCTATCTGTCTGTCTGTCTAGCTTTCTGTCTATCTGTCTGTCTATCTATCCATCTGTCTGTGTATATCTGTCTCTGTCTATATGTCGGTCTGTCTATCTATTTGTCTATCTGTCTGTCTGTCTAGCTTTCTGTCTGTCTATGTATCTGTCTGTCTATCTGTCTGTCTGTCTATCTATCTGTCTATCTGTCTATCTATCTGTCTGTCTGTCTGTCTATCTATCTATCTATCTATCTATCTATCTATCTATCTATCTATCTATCTATCTAGTGTAAGTATTAAACAGGTTCTTTCTCTATTTAAGTGCCTCACATTTTGCTGGTTAATCTGCACTATGTCCTAGCACTCCTACAGCAATTCAGTTAGCAATCGCTTAGTCAAAATTACCAAGTAGTAATTTTACTAGCAGGTTATAATCTGTACTGTGTCTGTGTAGCGTTTAGTTCACTGTATTGTTCTCCTTGTACGTGCAAACATACTCGGCAAGTAAATCTGATCCTGAATCTGATTCTGATTCAGTTTTTGCTCTTATAGGAATAAAAATATGCTGTTTCTGCACTCTGATGATTAATTCAACCCGAACCACAGTACGCTCGAGGATTCTCAAATAAAAAAAAAATCCCCGGCTCTGATATCAGCACCGGGAGGAGGAGCAAGAGCTACTAAGTCTTCCCCGAGGCTACGGTTTCCTCGCTCTGTGCTCCGACATGATCAAAACCGCTCGCACTGCGAGACATGAAACGGAGATCACTCCAGAGTCGCTCGCACCGCTACCCGGCTCACCCGCCGCCGTTAAAGTCTAATGGAAATGAAAGATTAGAGTCGAGAGCGTGGAGGGTGGAGGGCTCTCTCATTAGGCGAGTCGGGTTAAAGAAAGGGAGAGTTGGCCTCATTAGTGACCGGGCGCACCTGTGATCACTCGGATATTCTGTTTGAGGGCGTCGGGCCCATCCTGCACAGGGGGGCAGTATACTAGTGGAACAGCCATGTCTCCGGCCCCGCCCGGTTTTCTGACAGACTTGATAAAAGGCACGATGGGACACGGACTTGGTTTTGTTGGCAGCTAGTTACAGACTGTCTTAACGATGTACCAAAGAGGTTGGCAACATCTACTACCCAGGGATGGAGACTTGCCAGACTTTTAAAGAGCACCTAGCGATTAGCTCGGCTTCACCACAGCGCAGCGATTTTTTCCTTTCGTTATCTGCTATTCACTTTCATCCTAAGATCCGAGCGATGAAAGAAACGCAATAAAACATACATGTGAATGAAATATAGAGCGAACTTTCTAACGTCGTGCTGGTAGAACCCCGTTATTTTCTTTATTTTTGGATCCCGAACCGCCGCCGCCGCTGGAACGTCTCATCACACCCTTTTCCTCTCGGCCTCCGGCTAATCCATCACTCTCCGACCGCACGGCTTTAAACAAGAGGCTCTTTTGTCTGAGCTCACGTCGCGTGAGCCGCTGCCACGATGTGAAAAATGCGCCGTTCCTGGCGCTGTAATAACAGAAAGCGGTTTTATCTAGGTTTCATCTCGGACGCACTTTTAAAACTGACCTTCTCTGCTTAATGTCAGGCGAGATTGTTCCTCTGTGTGTGTGTGTGTGTGTGTGTGCTTTTGAGACGCTTTAAGATAAAGTGTTCTTAGCTTAAGTGTTGGCGTTATGAGAGTCTACAGTGGCTGTGGCTGACCCTCAGATCAGGGATGATGCTGCTGTAATGAACTGAAACTCTATCTTAGACTTAGTCTGGCTCACAATGTGACAAAGACATTATTAGTCTGGGTGGGATCCATATAGAGAGCTGTATCGTGCACATAGACAGACACCATCGATCAGCCAGTAGAGGTCGTAATTGCAGCGGTCATGAGGAATCCCCTCTGGCACTCCCACCCTCAGACGAGCCAATCATTGTCCATATAGGCAGGACAAATAAAGACATTAATAGTCTGCTGGGTGGGAAAGACCGGACTAATAAGAGGGTGTATTGTGCACATAGAGTCACATTCTGATCTCATTATCCCTCGTCTCTGTACAGATGCCATCGATCAGCCAGTAGAGGTCGTAATTGTAGCAGTCATGAGGAATCCCCTCCGATAAGCCAATCATTGTCTGTATAGGCAGGACAAATAAAGACAAGAAAAGTCTGCTGGGTGGGAAAGACCGGACTAATAAGTGGGTGGGATTCGTATAGAGAGCTGTATAGCGCACATAGAGTCACATATTGGTCTCCATCATTCCCCGCAGCAGTCATGAGGAAATCCCATTCGGCACTGCCACCCTCAGACGAGCCAATCATTGTCCCTATCGTCAGGACAAATAAAGACATTAATAGTCTGTTGAGTGGGAAAGAGCGGATAATAAGTGGATGGGGTCTTTAATGCTATGTAAGGACCCTGGTTAGCAGCCCGAGGTGCCTGTACAGAAGTGGAGGAACGTGGAGATCAGTGTGTGACTCTCCATGCGTGAGACTGGCCTAATGCGTGAATGCACAAAAGTTTGGGCGAAGAGGAAGGGGTTGAGAGATTATGCACGTGTCTGAGGGAGGGAGGGACACATCTCTCTCCATTATCCCCCAGCTCTGTACAGACGCCATCGATCAGCCAGCAGAGGTCGTAATTGCAGCGGTCATGAGGAACCCCATCCGACACTCCCACCCTCAGACACGCCAATCCGAATAGGCAGGACAATTAAAGACCTAATAGTCTGTCTGTGGGAAAGACTGGACCAATAAAGTAGGTGGGGGCTTTTGACACTGTTTAAGGCCCCTGGTTAGCAGCCCGAGGCGCCTGTACACAAATGGAGGAACGTGGAGATGGGTGCGTGACTCTCCATGCGTGAGACTGGCCTCATCATGAATCCACCAAAGTCAGAGTGAGCGTGGGGCGGCCGAAAAGCCTCTTTGTGGATTTTATCCTATTTATTTTTTTATTTATCTGGATCGTTAAGTCACTTTTTCCGGCTGCGTACTATAAAACACGATCGACCCCCACGGCGTTCCTTAAAAGGCTGCGAATTAAAAATTTAACTCCTCACTCGTGGTGTTTTCACCCCTCTGCTCCATTAGGCAAATGGCTTCACTCACTCGGCTAATCAGGGGCCTGTTATAAACCTGTCGTTATTTCATTTACCCACCAGCCTTTCAGTCCGCGTCGCTTTGTGATGCTAATTTGCCTTTGATTAGCCTCTTGGGCCTCGGCTCCGGCTCTGAGATGATTTGTTGAGCGCTTCTGCTAAAGCGTTTCCCAGCTGATCGATTCATTCCAGCAGTTTACTTCACAACACGTAACGAATCCAAACTTCCTACAGATTACAGCTCGATGCAAGTAATGATTCCAAAAATGTTTGGACAAGCGGTTAAGATGCTGGACTATTAACCAGAAACTTGCTGGTTTAAGTTGCCACTGTAGGGCCCCCAAGAAAGGCCCTTAATTCTCAATTTCTTGCATTGTATTCATTCACAAAGGGTAATAATGCACCTCTGTACCTCTGTGCTTGTTCAGCCTTGCCTTTAACACACATTTCTTTGAACTTATTTCAACTTGTAATAATATTTAGCACGGTAGGGGGTGAAATACCTAAAATCTCTGCCAGCGGAGGTCGTAATTCATGATCTGGCGGGGTTTTCAAACCCACACAACGGCCACGAGCTAAATAAAGGCTTGCAGAGAAAAATAATAATAATTAAATAAACAATTTTAGCAGGCACGTAAGCATGACATGAACTTGTACACGATCGCCCCCTTGTGGAGGCTTTACTTTACATCTTGTAAACCACAGTGGGACCAGATTGCCTCATAAGTAGATTTTAAATTGTGTTTTATTTAGAAGCATCGTTTGTGTTGCCCAGTGCGCCCAATAAATGTTTACTTTACCTGGACTAGTCATTCCTAGTCTCATTTTGACCTGTCCCAACTTTTTTGAAATGTGCTGCAGCAATCAATGAAAAAAAACATATAGGTCTTATGTTGTACATAGTAATACTATGAACAGTTATAATATTTTTATTTTCATCTCATTTATTATCCTAATTCTTCTAGAATTCTGGACAGCCAGCGTCCACATTTATGCTCTCAATTATGCATTAAAAGTGTTTTCTGCCGTTAATATATAAACAACACGGTTTGGTTCGGTTTGGTTCGGTTTAGTTTGAAATTTCCTCTTTAAATAAAACATTCATTCATTAAATCATCTTCAAAGAACAAGCGGCCCAGAAAGAAAAGCTGGTGAAATATTTATGAAGATCAGGGGAGGAGGAAATGCCAGGCTCAGCACTAATTTGTGTGAGGGGGGCATTCCCAAAAAACTCATTAGGCTGGCATGTAGTGGCATGAGTTAACAAAGTGGTAAAGTAACGATTGCTGCTGATACAAAGCTGGTGCATCAAGGGAGCGAAATGCTGAAACATAACTAACAAGGGATGTAACAGCCTATCGCTGTCTGCGTATCTGTCTATTCAACATCTCCACCGTATTCCTTGTTAGTAATTAATACTGGTTGCCAGATGTTATCCAAAACCCACCAAAAGCAGGTCTGCCACGAATTAGGAGCTGCTTTTGTCCATTTGTCCTTTTGTCCACAGTCAAGACAGTATACTGTCACAGTACTGTACGTAGCTTTCAGCTCAGTCCTGATAATGTAAATGTAATGACGCTTTGTGTGTGTGTGTGTGTGTGTGTTACGTCACATGTTCGGCGTGTCCACTTGTTCAGAACCTGACAGCACATCGTACAGTACGAAAGAGCAGCTCCACATTTCACTCCACTGTTGTTTTTGTGTGCCTCAGTACTGCACGGGTTATTAAACTTCACAGTGGTTTTACATGCTCTCATACAGACACACACACACACACACACACACACACACACACAGCGTGATCACCAGCAGCTACGCTTTTTATTCACTTCTCTGTCAACACATCCAAATCTGCCACGATTTTTTAGACGGCTTCAGCACAGCTTCCCCCGCCGTTATTCACACAGATCTACACGTCCCAGTCGGGCTGAGTTTGACTCCCTATTTATCTCAGATCAGAAAATCCAGCTCGCTTCTGATTCTCATCCTGATTAAACTGTAGTAAAGAAAATCTGACAGGAAATCTTCTCTACTGTCAGAAACCCAGTGAAGAACTTCTGTAAAGAAATCAAACACAAAGTTATCTCATGAGGAACTAAAATGTAATCAACACAAGTTAGAAGGCCTGAAAGGTTGACTTTTATCATTATATCATTACCTATTTATTTATTTATTAGTAATTTACGGTGGCTCGGTGGGTAGTACTGTCACCTCACAGCGAGAAGGTCCCGGGTTTGATCACCAGGCAGGGCGGTCCGGGTCCTTTCTGTGTGGAGTTTGCATGTTCTCCTCGTGTCTGCGTGGGTTTCCTCCGACAGTCCAAAAACATGCAGTCAGGTTAATTGAAGAGACTGAATTGCCCTATAGGTGAATGTGTGTGTGTGTGTGTGTGTGTGTCTGCCCTGCGATGGACTGGCGCCCCGTCCAGGGTGTTACTGTGTGCCGTGCGCCCACTGAAAAGCTGGGATAGGGACGTCCAACAAGCTTATGGTCTGGTGTCTAAATACCTTTGGCCGTATAGTGTACTATTTGTTAGTGATAATTCCTAAGACTGGTACCTTGTATCAGATCCTTTTCATAGGGAGATCAGGAGTTTAAATTCATGGTGATACCGCAGCCATCATGGCAACATTTACTTTGAACTCCATCGTTGTGTAAGTTAGTTTTTCCCCACCCTAATAAATCTTCATTCTCATCCAGATTTAAGCTAAATCCCCATTAAATAGTCCAGATATTGTTCCCAATCCTCGCCCAATTGGATCTAAGGTAACGTGTGGGGTTTAAGGTTGTAAAGTCCTCCAGGTGTCCCAACAATGGTTGAGGTTACGGATGAGCGAACGCAGTCTGGAGCCTCGACTTTCTTGCCCGAGATTGGCATAAAGGGGGGGGGGGGGGGGGGGGCTGAGAAGGCGAATATTGAGCTTATGATGAAAGGGACCAGCGGGACGTGACCGTGTTAATTAGGCGGTTGGTGGGTAGATAGGAACGGGTTGTGGGTCGTGGGTGGGTTGGTTATGGCTTTCATGACACATGGTGCTTTTTAACAAACCCGAGATCTCTACGGCTTTGCATCAGAAATGTAAAACGGTGACCGATTCTGACCGTCTACAAAGAGACACGTCTAAAAATCCTGATCTTGTCACTGCAGATCTGCCTTCTAGCTTTGTGGGAACGGTTTGGGGAAGGCTCCTTCCTGTTCCAGCTTGAGTGCAGTCCACACAATGAGGTCCATAAAGACATATTTACATTTAGAATGTGATGGAATACAACACAAGCAATTGAGGTAGAAGCGCCTTGGTCAGGGGTCCAACAGTGGCAACTTGGGAGTGGTCAGGCTTGACCTAGCAACCTTCTGATTACCTTAAGCGCCACCCATTGACGTGGTTCGATGAGCTTGGTCTGGACGAACTACAGGTGGTCTGCAGGGAATTCTTTCCTCAACCAGTAGGGTAAGGTCCTGGACTACTAATCGAAACCACTGCCAGGTTGCCACTGTTGGGCCCTTGAGCAAGGCCCTTAACCCTCAATTGCTTAGACAATATACATGTCACACTACCATGAGTCGCTTTGGATAACCCCACTAAACAACCCTGGGGTAAAATACAATATCAGATGGAGAGCTTCTTGCCTGACCTCACAGTTGGTGATGGTGACTAAATGGGACAAATTTCCACAGATACACTTTAAAATCTTGTAGAAAACCGTCCTAGAAGAGTGGAGGCTGTTGTAGCCACAAACACCATGGGACTGCCTCCAGTCTGTACAATAAGCTTTTTCTTTCTTGCCCTTTGATGGATTGTGACCGTGATTGGAGAGTATACCTTCCTAGGGTTCCCCAGGGGCGCTGGATCCACTGCGACCTGACCAGGATGAAGCATTACATAAATAAAGGGGGGGAAGCCATAAAGTACAAGCCAGGTTGTATCTCCTTCCTCTCAGCAGGAGCTTCACCACTGACCTTCACACTACAGACGACAGAGGAAGTCGAGCGATGAGGTCGTGATGGAGCATCTTCACCCTTGAACCCTGTGCCATACCCCATCTCTCACTCCTCTACTCTCCCATCACTCAACTGAACATGTGGAAATCCCATAATACCATCCTCCAGACCCCCCCCCACCACTCCGGGGCCCCCGGTTCCCAGATGTTTCCAATTAAAAACCGGGGGCCTTTCAGCGTGAGCCTTATTCTCTCCACGCTGGGACCTCAGACGAGAGGGGTGGGGGGCGACTGGGTGAGACAAAAACAGGGGGAAGCAGGACTGGAAAAGCAGATTTTTTTTTCTCAGCCATGAAAGAGTCTGGGAGAAAGAAGACGAGACGGTGGTGGGTGGCATTCGCACAGTGGCTCTGCTTCAGCAAGCGGCGATTGTTTGGGTTTGGGATCGTTCATGAATGGGTGGCTGGATTAGGAATGTTATCGGGCGAATCTGATTCACAGTGCAAAGCATGTGTGCGGGTAAACCAGACGGAAATCGGTCTACAGTGTTGGGAAAAAGTATTGGCACCTCACCCCTATGTTTACGTTTCAGATATTCCAACTCATTTTAAATAGATGAAGCACAACACTGTCAAACTTGCAATGCAGCTTTTGAATCAACATTTCATTTATTAAAGATAAAGATTCATTCCCAGCCTGTATCACGCAAGTAAAAAAGTATTTGCCCCTCAAAACATAATAACTGGTTGCAATCAGTCTTTTACACCACTGTGGAGGAATTGTGGACCACTCCTCTTTGCAGAATTGTTTTAATCTGGCTACATTAAGGGTTTTCGAGCATGAACTGCCCACTTAAGGTCCCGCTCCAGCATCTAACCGGGAATAAATCAGACCAGAAAGCAACTCAGAGAAACCGATTCATCATCTGCTTGTTTTTGATACACAGATGTAAGAACTACATGCCAAACATCTCACACACAGTGACTAGAGCACGTGTCAACCTCAAGAGCTTAAAAGACGTATGATTGTCTTAAAATACACTGTAAAATCGTACATAAACTGCATCTCCCACAATGCATGACGATTTTGTGACCCGCAAAGTGACCGCAGCCCACCACTAGATGGCAGTGTTTCCACATCATTGTTTAACTGAGGCAGTTTTCCAACAAGTGATGTTGAGAAATATTTACAAATAATCCCAAAATGTACAAGAAGCGAAAAGTGAAGCAGAAGGAGGAAATGTAATGAAAGATGGGAGAGTGAACACAAGTTTGTGCTTCAAGAAGAGAAACCGGTACGTCTCTTGTGTTATGAGGCCGTGTCTGTGGTAAAGGAGGACAATATAAATGTAGATATACTGTACATTATAAATATACAGTATAAATTTGGCATTTTGACACCAAACACAACAATTTGTCCAAGACTTAAAAGGCAGACTGCAATCACAGCAGGATACGTTACAGTCGGCCCTTTGAGGGCCACCATAATGCAGATGTGGCCCTCGGTGAAAATGAGTTTGACACCCCTGGACTAGAGGAAAGGATCGAACCTAGTTTGCCAGGGTGCATGTTGGTGCATCACTAACATTATTGGCTAATGTCTGTCAGGTGGGAGGGCTGGAAATTCCTCATCGCTTGTGCAATAACGGTTTCTGCTGGCCGGTCGATGGCCTGCCTCGTGCGAGTGAAAAAAAGCGGTTGAAAAGTGCATAAGTGTCGAAGGGTGTTAGGTAGGGTTAGGAGTCTGCAGCAGTGGAGACAGACAACCAGGGTAATTGGATACAACTAGATTAGCAGAAAAATTGAATTTTAAAATTGTTTAAGGTTTCTAAAAGCTGTTGTGGGGATTAATTCATTAGAATTTAGTCAAATGTGGGATTGTGGTCTTAGAACATTCCTCAGATTACATCTCCGACCCTGCGATGCCGCGCCATCACCCTCGAGCTGTCTACTTCTCCACGGTTGGCGCTCTTGCTCATGTGGGTCACTTCTCACGGGCTGTAGCTGACCTTGGATCAGCCCAGCGGTTGAATCCACAGACTGTAGATGGACATTCATGATTACATTGTGGTTTAGTTCAGTAATGTTGAGAATGCAGCGATAAAGGACCTTCAGTTACACTATTAATGCATTTCAATGTTGGGGAAATTTATTGTACATAATTTATTGTACTGTACTATCTTGCTAAAAGTATGTGGACATGTGACCATGAGCTTGTTGGACATGAGAGCATTAAAATAGATTATTTCCCTTTTGCAGCTAGAGCAGCCTTCACTCTTAGGGGGTTTAGTGAAGACGGGCTATTTTTTACCCTTAGGACAAGAGGACAATACACAAGGGTTAATGACAACATGGTTTTTCTCGCATTGTCAGCATTTGAGCCTCTTTTTTTGGGCATTTTACCCCTTTTTCCCCCATTTAGTGTAGCCAATCCGTTGCTGGGGACCCCAAGGGCGTCCAATGTGGGTGTATATATTCGCCTGACACACACTCCCTCCAATGTGTGTGCTGTCCACCAATCCCTTATTACTCTGCCATACTTGCATGTGAGGTCTGTTACGTGTCAGGAGAGCCTTTTCTGCACAGGGACCCAGATCAACCAAGGTCCTTACACAGCACTGATAACCCCACCCCCTCAGTCCGGTCTTTTCCACCCAGCAGACTGGAGGACAGTTGTGCCTGCTAGAGGGTGCCCAGCTGACCAGTAACAGAGCCAAGATTCGAACCCTCATGGTGCTCAGGGCGCCCCATTGTAGCCTCTTTGAGCTCTCTTGTGTTACCTCCAGTTGCTATATGACTAATGAGAGTATTTTGTGTATTTTTGGCAGTTGGTGCTCAGGTGACCCTGAAAATGGAGGACATCGTCGAGGTCTATATGGGTGATTCGGCTCAAATCCACTGCCAGTACAGTTTTGCTCAGAAGCCCAGCATGGTGATGGTGCAGTGGTTTGTGGTGAGTACGATCCTCTAGTCAGGCACACGTATAATTATTATTATTAATTATGGTATATCTTGTATACTAAACTGCGTTGCCCGTGAACCTCAGCGTGGACCTGGTGGAAGAAGAGTGAGAATCTCCTACAGCGATCTGAGCATGCAGAAGGTGGACGAGAACACGACCTTCACAGATCGGATCAGTGTGGCGGCGGATAAAGACGGAGAAATCCTGACCATCGTGGACGTCAGACTCTCGGACGAGAGGGAGTTTTACTGCCAGGTCAACGGCTTGGCAGACGGCAGTGAAGAGGGCAGGACTCACTTAAAGGTTTTCGGTAAGTTACTGGCCTCAATTTTCTCTATAGACTCAATATTGCTGCCCTAAATCTTTATTATTTTAGAAATAATTATCTATTTTGTTTTGTTTTTTAGTTCCTCCAGAGTCTCCAGTGATCGAAGCGGTCGTTACAGGAGTTTCAGTGACCAATACCTTACCGACAAAGGTCAGTATCAATCAGCATAAGGGTTTGTAATTGATTTTCCAGATAATGAGTTGTGATTCTGATCCTTATTTATATTAGATAGCAACTTGTGAAACTAGGAAAGGCTTCCCCAGGCCGAACATCACCTGGTATCGCAAATATGAACAACTGCACCCCAGAAACGGACGTAAGTAAAAGAAAAAACCTTTTTCTTCCTGTATCATTTATTTAAATAATGAAATAATGCAAGTCCTTAAACCCGCTTATTTACTAAAATACTCTTTATTATTAGACTAAATCAAGTGTTTCTGCTTTTATTATGAGGTTTTTATTAATAAAATAGAATATCAGTGTGTGTATATTTATATTTTCCTGAAGCCATATCTGTATTGAAAGAAATCAACTGCTCTCCGTTTTCCAGGACTAATAAATACAAATCAGTTTTACCCTCATGGCTGTTTAAAGCCTTTTTTAATTACACGCTTTATCCTTACAAATTGAATTTGTTTCCTCTTTATGTGCAATTAAAATAAGTGTGTTTGTGTGTGTGTGTGTGTGTGTGTGTGGACAGAGGTGAACGTGGTAACCTTGGTGACCAAAGACTCCAGCGGGTTGTACGCAGTGCAGAGCGAGCTCCAGTATAAGGTCACTAAAGAGGACATGGATGCCCTCTTCTCATGTGAGATCAGCTACCACGTTCCCGGAGAAGTTCAAACGGCCGGGTCCAAGAGCGTCAACATCACGGTGCACTGTGAGCATCAGCAGCTTCTTACACTTCCTTCCTTTACAGCTGCAGTGTTTGGTAAACTGAGAAACAGACAGATAGACAGACTGATTGACAGACAGACAGACAGACAGACAGACAGACCAGTATTATAGATAGATAGATATTATAGATAGATAGATAGATAGATAGATAGATAGATAGATAGATAGATAGATAGATAGATAGATAGACCAATATTATAGATAGATAGATAGATAGATAGATAGATAGATAGATAGATAGATAGATAGATAGATAGATAGATAGATAGATAGATAGATAGATAGACCAATATTATAGATAGACAGACAGACAGACAGACAGACAGACAGACAGATAGATAGATAGATAGATAGATAGATAGATAGACAGACAGACAGACAGACAGACAGACCAATATTATAAATAGACAGACAGACCAATATTATAGATAGACAGACAAACAGACAGACAGACAGACAGACCAATATTATAGATAGATAGATAGATAGACAGACAGACAGACAGACAGATAGATAGATAGATAGATAGATAGACAGACAGACAGACCAATATTATAAATAGACAGACAGACCAATATTATAGATAGACAGACAAACAGACAGACAGACAGACAGACAGACCAATATTATAGATAGATAGATAGATAGATAGATAGATAGATAGATAGATAGATAGATAGATAGATAGATAGACCAATATTATAGATAGACAGACAGACAGACAGACAGACAGACAGACAGACAGACACAGACAGACAGACAGACAGACAGACAGACAGATAGATAGATAGATAGATAGATAGATAGATAGATAGATAGATAGATAGATAGACCAATATTATAGATAGACAGACAGACAGACAGACAGACAGACAGACAGACAGACAGACAGACAGACAGATAGATAGATAGATAGATAGATAGATAGATAGATATTATAGACAGACAGATAGATAGATAGACAGACAGACAGACCAATATTATAGATAGACAGACAGACAGACAGACAGACAGATAGATAGATAGATAGATAGATAGATAGGTAGATAGATAGATAGATAGATAGACAGACCAATATTATAGATAGACAGACAAACAGACAGACAGACAGACAGACCAATATTATAGATAGACAGACAGACCCATATTATATATAGATACACAGATAGACAGACAGAAAGACAGACAGACTAATATTATAGATTGATCAACCGACCGACAGACAGATAGATAGACAGACTGTATGTCTGTCTATCTATCAGACAGACTGACTGTCTGTCTATCTGTCAGACAGACAGATATATAGATAGATAGACAGACAGACAGACAGGCAGAAAGACAAAAAGTGGCTTAACCAGCTTCGATGCTGGATCAGGTCTGGCATGACGTGACTTCACGATTCCCAGGCTTTGTTGTTCTGCCTTGGTAACACATCGAACGCTTTTGCATTCATGGCCTCTTTTGTTTTTGTACGCGTCCGTCAGATCCGACAACCAACATGGAGATGTGGAGGGAATCGCCCGAGGGCCTGGTCAAAGAGGGGGACACAGTGGAGATACGTTGCCAGGGCAACGGCAATCCCCCGCCAACCATCATTTTCAGGAGCGAACAAGTAAGAGTCACACACACACACCATGTTTTGTTCACTCTTTATTTTTTTTCATTCATCTTGCCCTGGGGTGGAGAGCATAACTATGAGAACGAGCTGACATCGGAGACTTACAGCCCAAAGAACGTTCTAGATATGCAGATTTAGATTCAAATCCATCAGTGAAGTATCCGCAGCAGTACAAAAGACGTTCTGAAGAGGTTAAGGTCAGGAGTTCTGACTGTGGGTGGAACTGAATGGATTTTAAGTTAGATGTCTGTCCAACAGCCTAAATAATAGTACAGCCTCCCCACCCACCCAAAGATATGCATAGCAAAAAGTATTTCACTACACAGGGGGTCCTGTGTGAATCCCTTTATATTAATAGATAGGGTACAGGGGGTGACAGCATGTACAGAGCAACAGATGGGCTACAGTCAGTAATTGTTTAATATCTAATAATATCCACTTTCTTAATAAGTTCTAACTTTTCAGCCATACCTACACACACACCCTCTTACGCTTATCACTTCTCTTGACTTTTGAAGCCATAACTAAGCACTAGAACTTAAAGTAAAACACAGAGAAAAAGGCGAGAACAAAGTGAGCCTACCGGCAAAATAAAGCCTATCACTCACGTAAACAGAGAGACGTGCCGACAATTACTGAACCACTGGTCTTGGTGCACTTCTCATGGGAATTTTAAACAATCGGACCGGACGTTCGGTTTTCCAGATTTTGTCCATTAAATCGAGGTTCCACTGTATTATAAGAAAAATAGATCGAGTTTGTGAATCGTCCTGTGCTTTGTGTTTCGTCCCCTGTAGGACGACGAGGAGCTGGAATCTGACAGCGGTTTGCTGGTACTGACGGATGTTACACGTAAGGACAGTGGAATATACCAGTGCCAGCCTTTGGTTCTGGATTCAGACGACTATGAGGAGGTGATGGGGAGCCTGAAGTTAACTGTTCACTGTGAGTATTAACAGCAGTATGTCCAGAAAACATAACCTGTTCCAAATCATCATTCAGATCTAACATCAGGGCTGTCGAACCCGGGTCCCGGGGGGCTGCAGATGGAATCGAAATATGGGCTTGCTTTGAGGGCTTTGCTTATTAGCTGATGAATTAGGCTTTGCAGTGCTGTGTCAGGCATGTGTGTTAAAGATCTGTGTGTTTTATAACCCAGACTAGACTAGACTCATGATTAAGGGTCTAAAATGACCCACCTTTGTGTTTAACAGCAGAGAAAAGCACTGGATTCCAAACACTTACAATGTTGCTTCATGCACAATAGATTCGTTGTTAAAAGTCCAACCTTCCTACTTTATTTTAGGGGTTTCAGTAACTGTGGGGCCTTTTTGACCCCTAGGACAAGAGATGTAAACAGAATGTTAAGGACCGGGTGTGTGATTGTGTGTCTTGTGTCTGTGTGTAGATCTGGACCCAGCTGTGGTGGTACCCAAAGACTCTGAGGTCATGCTGAGAGGAGAGAGTCTGACAGCCACGTGTAACGCCTTATCCTCTCTAGAGACAAACACCGTCTGGCTAAAGGTGCACACACGCTATATTTCACTCATTTACTTCATCATTCACTACAGGGATGCTTATGGTGCGCTCGCACTGTGTATCATCCATTCACTCCATCACTCAACACAAAGGGGCTCATGGTAAGGGTCATTAAGGGTCTGACTGAAAACCTATCTACTGCCTACCTGTGCGGCTGCCTCAGTGGAGAGGATTCTAATAAGGCGGATTATTTAGACGCACTACTTAAACAGCGCAGTTTTCGCTTACTAAGCTAACACAGTTAGCCTCAGGCTGTTCAAACCAATGGGCTGAGGTGGCACAACCCGCTAGCATGCCTGTCCCTGACGAGCTCGAATTTGTGCATCTTTATTTCATTAATTCATTCATTTTCTTATCCGCTTATCCAATTAGGGCCATGGGGGGGGTCCCAGCTTTCCAATGGGCGCAAGGCACACAGCAACACCCTGGACGGGAAGCCACTTGCATACACCCATTCACCTATAGGGCAATTCAGTGTCTCAAATTAACCTGACTGCATGTTTTTTGGACTGTGGGAGGAAACCGGAGCTCCCGGAGGAAACCCACGCAGACATGGGGAGAACATGCAAACTCCACACAGAAAGGACCCGGACCGTCCCGCCTGGGGATCGAACCCAGGACCTCCTTGCTGTGAGGCGACAGTGCCACCCACCGAGCCACAAATTAAAAATCAACAAGAATTTTTACATTTGAAAGGAACTCCGTTGGTTGCTCCGCACTCGTTCATGCCGCACTGAATGCTGGGCTTGCCTTCGCCACTAAGGAAGCATCGGACGCTCCCTCGTTATTCAGTCAGATTATCACTCAGAATTAAGGCGCCTCAGTCGGAGCATTTTAAGGAATATAAGAATTTAGACACGCCCTCTTCTCGGGACCCTATATATACTGTATATCACAATTTCACTTCATCATTCACCACAGTGTGGCTTCTGGTTCACTCACACTATCACCCATTCACTCCATCACTCTGTATGGCTGTACTTTTACACTTTACTTCTTAAATGAACAAATTACAGTGCTTATTTCTTGGGTGTGTGTGTTCAGGATGGCGTGGAAATCGGAAGTGGACATGTCCTGCAGCTGCAGGATGCCACATTTGACACAGCTGGACACTACAACTGCGAGGTGACCGTTCCCTCCTTACCAGGCCTGCATACCAGCGGATCGGTCCATATAATAGTGCAAGGTAAACACCGCGTGGATCATGTGACTTTGTATTATATGAGTTCTGATGCATTTTGCTTATGTGGCATCTTTATAGAGATGTGGCCTAATCAGAGGGTCAGTTGGAATATAATTGATCTCACATTGCACTGGTAGGCATTTTTATAATCACCAATAGAAATAGTCCTAATCGGGTTATAAATTTTATGCTGTTAAAGCAGTACAGGTGGGGTGGGGGGTTTGCCAAGTCTCTATTAGTGCCAGTGGCTTTGGAATGAAATGCTTAACAAGTACTTATGGTTGTGATGTTCAGGTGTTCACATACTTTTGCTCATGTAGGGTAAAAATTACACTGGTTTCTAAGTGACGGTGGCTATTTACAGTACTGTGACAGTATACAGTCTAAGCAATTAAGGGTTAAGGGCCTTGCTCAAGGGCCTAACAGTGACAACCTGGCAGCGATGAAGCTTGAACCAGTAATCTTTCGATTACTAGTCCACTACCTTAACCCCTAGGATACAACATTGATTCACTGTCTGTTTTACCACCGCTTTATCCTGGTTGGGTTCAAATCACCCTGGACAGGTCGCCAGTCCATCACAGGGCATTTCTCTTGTTTGTGTAAGTCTATTAAAGCTGCGATTTCCACCAGGTGCTCCTGAGCTGAAAGATTTGGAGAGAGGGGTGCAGATGATGGAGCGAGTAGGAAAGTGGGTGAATCTAACCTGCGAAGCGAGAGGATTCCCTCTACCCACTGTGACCTGGAACATCGCCAGCAGCCCTGTAAGAAACACTAAAACAAACCTTTTCACCTCACAGGTCTCGAGCTCTCGAGTTTGAATCCCAGGCTGTGCTATCGACCTAGCCGGACACTGAAGAGACAATTAACCGTGTGTGAAGTAGTGAAGTGGAAAGAATTGCAGTGTAATTGCCACTGTATCACTGCGCCCTCTTCTGTTGATGGATGATTGGCAGACTGCTTAGTAGGGCTCTCTGTACGTGATGCAGCTCTCTGTGAGACTTTACAATGATAGTCTCAGCTCTCCTCAGCCAGCGTGGGTGGTGCAAGCAGCACCAATATGAAAATTGGCTATAAAAAGATTGGGGGGTGAAAAAATCAGTGTATTTTTTGTATAATATTTTAATGTGTGTGTGTGTGTGCGTTAGCAGGGCTGGCGTGAGATCATAAAAAAGGAGACTGAGGACGTTATTCTAAGCATTGTGAATCTGAAAGTGACCACAGACACCGTAGCCACTTGCAACGCCTCAAACGTGATTGGCACAGAGACCAAGAGCTACACCATCACCAGCAGTACGGTTTATTTAACTTATTCATATTTAAATTACACTTCTTCTGTAAACAGTCGATTCTGAAAAATGCACAAACAGCCTAAAACTAATATCCAGGTGATAACAAACTACTGGCAATCATGCACTAAATATACACCGATCAGCCTTAACATTAAAACCACCTCCTTGTTTCTGCACTCACTGTCCATTTTATCAGCTCCACTTACCATATAGAAGCACTTTGTAGCTCTACAATTACTGACTGTAGTCCATCTGTGTCTCTACATGCTTTGTTACCCCCTTTAATGCTGTTCTTCAATGGTCAGGACCCCCACAGAGCAGGTATTTTTTAGGTGGTGGATCATTCTCAGCACTGCAGTGACACTGACATGGTGGTGGTGTGTTAGTGTGTGTTGTGCTGGTATGAGTGGATCAGACACAGCAGCGCTGCTGGAGTTTTTAAACACCTCACTGTCACTGCTGGACTGAGAATAGTCCACCAACCAAAAATATCCAGCCAACAGCGCCCCGTGTGCGGCATCCTGTGAGCGCTGATGAAGGTCTAGTAGATGACCGACTCAAACAGCAGCAATAGACGAGCGATCGTCTCTGACCTTACATCTACAAGGTGGACCGACTAGGTAGGAGTGTCTAACAGAGTGGACAGTGAGTGGACACGGTATTTAAAAACTAAAGCAGCGCTGCTGTGTCTGATCCACTCATACCAGCACAACACACACTAACACACCAGCACCATCTCAGTGTCACTGCAGTGCTGGTGGTCCTGGGAGAAAACAGCATGAAATGGGGCTAAAAAAGTATGTAAAGAAACAGATGGACTACAGTCAGTAATTGTGGAACTACAAAGTGCTTCTATATGATAAGTGGAGCTGATAAAATGGACAGTGAGTGTAGAAACGAGGAGGTGGTTTTAATGTTATGGCTGATCGGTGTATATATCTGTTCTAGGTAGTAATTGATTATGTATTAATAAGTCTAGTGTAAATAACTATTTTTCTCTGACAGTACATATAATCGTGGTTGTTTTTTGCATCTCTTCACAGTTCCCATCGTAACCTCAACAGCGAGAAACACTGCAGGTAAACACTCAGCTTCTTTCAACTTCCTCAGCCTGAAACTTTCATTTCCGCTTGCAGAAATCAAATCCATCGGTACCGGACAGAGAACGATCAGCTGAGAATAATACATGAATAATACATGGGTTTCTGGATGCGAAGGATGAGGCTCTGCAGAACTTAGATTGGCCTCTCTCTCCAGCCGCCGGGCGTATTTCAAATTCTGTGTGAAGTAAAAGTCGTACAGAAGAAAAGCTCAGTTTTAAAAACGGCAGGCGAGTTTAGCAAGGCGTTTAATTACCGTGGTAAACAGTCGAGGTGGCGCACGCTGTTTCATTGAGACGCTTCAGCTCGTAAAGTTCGTTCCCAGACGATGGTTTGTTGTCTGAAGCTGTCTTATAAATAGCTTTTGCAAGCAGTGGTTTGGAAAAGCGGTCTCGATGATTTTTGCAGTCTCACGGGAGGAGTGAAACTCTGAAGTCTTTCAGGGCTTTCGTTACATTTTCGGCAACGTTTTATCCTGGTCAGGGTCACGGCGGGTCCGGATATCGCAGGAAACACACAGTGTTTCCTTATTAGGACATTGATATCCCAGTGAGTAGAGGTTTGGGCTGTCAATCAGAAGGTTGTGGTTTCGAATCCCATTCCTATGGGCTCTTGAGCAAGACACTTAAGCCTCTTAGCTCCGGAGGCGCCGTACATTGGCTGACCCTGCTTTCTGGAAAGGAAAAAGAATTGGATTGTGCTGTACATGTGTAGATATATATTATATGTGCCCATATAAAAGGACTAGTTAGACTACATGCTTTAAATATATACAAATATAATATTTAATCCTATGAATCCCATTAGGTGTAACCACAGTTCATCATTCAACCGATTATTACATTTGGCACAGTTTTTATGCCAGATGCCCTTCTTAATGCAAACGTCCTGTTGATCCAGGCTTGGGTCCGGCACTAAGATCACACTGATGTGTCCCTCCAGTAGCTAGGTTCACGTAACACCATGTGACTTCTGTTCTGTATGTGTGAGTCCAGCCCATGCGTTATTTAACTCCACATGTCTGCTATGTTACAAAAAACCACTTCACTTTGAGGTTATAGTGACTATTGTGCACTAATAAAGTCTTTTCTTTTACAGCTGATAACAGCGGCGTGATCATCGTGATCATTATCATTGCTATTTTCCTTGTGGCCATCTTGGGCAGCGTGCTCTACTTCCTGTACAAGAAGGGCAAGCTGCCCTGTGGACGTTCTGTCAAACAGGAAATGTAAGTCCCCAGTTGTTATGTTTTCTGTTAATGAAGATGTATATTTACTTTCTCGGGTTTGTATATTTATTGGTTATTTTATAAATTACACTGAGCATACAGATGAACTGTGGGTAAACAATCACTGACGGTAGTACTGTCAGCAACAGTTTCTGTTGCTGTGTGCAATTTACTATCCACCTATATCTGACTAATCAAGATGTTATTCAGACTACAATGACTCTAACATGGTAATAACATATTACTGGTATAAGTGTAGCAGGTGCAGCAGTGTTGTTGAGATTACAAGTGGAAAGAATTTCTAGAATAGTAGTAACTTTTAAAGCTACAAATGATAAGGGTTCAACTCCATATTAATGCACTTGGTTTTGGAATAGAGCGTCCAACAAGCTTATGGTCAGTCGTTCATATACTTTTGGCCATATAGAGCAGCGGTCCCAAACAATACTACTCATGGAAAATCAACTTTTTTCGCTGCAGTAAGACGCTCCCACCTTTTAGCGTTTTAGCTAGCTTGTGGGCTTAATTTTTTGGTATCATGTGACCGAGATAGGTAGGTGTCAAACACGTCGCGGGGAACAGACAGATGTTGTTAAAAGAGAATAAATTTTTTCAATATAAAACATCTTTTAGAGTGTGATAAAATAAATGACCCAGTCCGTGGCCTGGTGGTTGGTGACCACTGATCTAGACTACATTTCATTTGAGTTTGTAGTAAAAATTGAGGATGGATTTCTATTAATTAAATATTAATTGAATTAATTGGTGTGTTTCCTGACACGATGCTGGTAAGTGTATGTTGTTAATATATACAGCATTAATTTCTGCAGCACCAAGGAGGCGAACAATAAGGATAACATTGTGGTGGAGATGAAGGCAGAGAAGACTGAGGAATCGGAACTACTGAAGGGTGTCAATGGAAACCCAAAACCACCTAATGACCAGGTAACTATATAAACAAAGGTAGTATATATTTAGTTTGGTTCAAATCAGTGGGCCAGTGATAGCTCAGTGGTTAAGGTACTGGACTAGTAAACAGAAGGTTGCCGGTTCAAGCCCCACTACCACCAACCAAGTTGCCACTGTTGGGTCCCTGAGCAAGGCCCTTAACCCTCAGTTGCTCATTGTGTAAGTCGCTTTGGATAAAAGCGTCTGCTAAATGCTGAAAATGTAAATGTAAAATCAATTCTAATTTGAAAACAATTCGTACATTTGGCAAGCACTGGTGTCCAAAAATGCCACCCTAGACTTAGTAACTCTGGAAAGGGACCACACAGGTGTATCTACCTGCTTGTGAATCATGAATTGTATTAGGAATTGAATCAGGATTTACATTAAGACTGCTGAACGAGAACAATCAGTCACATTATCCATGTTCTGTTACCCCTTATAGTTACAGCTTGAGTAACATTCACACACTCAGTGGCTTTTTCCTTTAGTGAAAATGTTAATTGATTATTTAAGTAAGTATTTATATCTCAATTGCTTCTGTTTATCGTTGTCTTTTTCATGGAGTAAAGTACCTTGACCTGCGCAAATGATGTATCAAGCTGCCAAGGACCGGAGATGCCAACTCTGTTCAGTGACTGACCCAAGATTTAGGAGTTAAGGATGAGCGGCCGTCTTTTCCACATAAAGAGGACATTCTCGGTACTTTCATGAGCACCACTATTCCACACTGGTCAATTAAAGTGAGCTCAGTTACCAGCGCCAGTTTTCTTTTATTTCCCAGAACATTTCAGTAATTGTGACCCAGCTGAAAAATCCAACGTTCCAGTGTTTGACCTTTATAAAAATGTACATAGTATATATAATATTTAGCTACTTAAAACTTGTCACCCGGTTCTGTTTATAATGCGTTAATAACATACAGTACGTAGGCAACACAAATTTGAACTGTAAGCCAATCCGAAGTACGAGCTGTTCACATTCTGACCACATTGTTATTGCTGTTACATTTCCACACTGCAGAAATAGGAAGCCGTATAGAATGGAGGTTTTTCTGAAGTAAGCTTTTCCAGACTGTAAATGATCACTTAATAGCGCCAAAGAAAGTTGGACCAACACATCAAGCGTACAAATTTAGGATGGATGTCAATAAGGAGCCATAAAAATTTTAAGCTCACACGATTACACAATCATTTCCATATCTGCATTAAGTGACCGTTTTTTTCGCTTCTCGCCCATTCAGCACAGCGTATGAAGACCCCACCCACACATCAATGTGGCCACCAGATGGCGCCCAGAGTTTTGAACCGAGGAGTTCAGAATCTCGGCGCTGGTGTGCTAGCGGAATATCCCGCTGCGCCACCTGGGCGTGCAAGATTTCCACTTTCAAAAGATATTTAATTTTAGTGCAGATTAAGAACAAATAAAGATTTAAAAACAGATTTACCCGTGCCAGTCAGGAGACCAGAACATATTTATAAAATCTGATCATAAACGTAACCTTTTTAACTACCTTGTTGCATATTCATCCTGCTACTTGACAGACACACTTGACAGACACATTTCTATTAAGCTTATTTACTCTTCAAAAAACATTTAGAAGCATTTACAGACCAATACTGGAGGGCTTAGAAGCTAAGAAGCAAGTTGTGGTCCAATCACAGGTCTTAAGTTCTGTTTTTAGTTGATCAGAGACACTACTGCTGTTGGCCTGCAGACGTAACTGTGGCTGCGTTTTGATTTCTGAGGGGATTTACAGCCCCCGCCTCACGTTCTGCTGCAGGATTGATTTTTTTATTTTGAACTACGTACTACACTGAAACTACTTTTGAAAAGCTGTTTTGTTTTTATATGCTCGTTTGTGTTTGTTAATAAAGAAAGGTGACTTTTCGTTTTGTCTCAGACCAGCACGGTCGAGTCGATTTTACAGGGAGTGCGTTCTACTTTGAGTTGTGAACGTTTAAACATCGTGTTTTTTTGAGGGGGGATCACGTCCTGTCGGGACAACCAGAATTAAGTGTACATAAATGTGGTCACCTGTGCGGTTCCTCGTTTTTTGTAGTAATGTTACAGTTTTACATTTGTATGTAAATTAAATGTGATTTGATGCTTGATTTTTCTACACTGTAATTTCTTTTTGTTGTTGTTGCAGAAACAATGCCAAATAAAGCTGTTACTGTTCAAAACAATAAGCTTTTGTTGATTTGATCAATGTTGCTATTCAAGATTTTCTGATAGGGAGCAAAATAATTCATCCAGGATCAGGGGCAGTGAAGCCAGATGTTGCTGTTGTTATGCTGTGTTATTGGAATCCTTTGCCAATCTTATACATGTAGCTAAAGAAGATCAGGACTCATGATTACTAAGCAGTGATTTTATTTGCTATTGAAGACATTTCAAAGTGGATAATTTTGAATGTAGCAGTTGTAGCCTAGTGGTTAAGGTACTGAACTGGTAATCAAAAGGTCACTGGTTAAAGCCCCATCACTGCCAGTGTTGGGTTATTGAGCAAAGCCCTCAACCCTCAATTGCTTAGACTATACAGTATACTGTCACAGTACTGTAAGTCACTTTGGATAAAAAAGCATCTACTAAATGCCAAAAATGTAAATGAAGAACCTGAGTTTCTGGATAATCCAGAGATCCAGAGAAAACCCATCCACACACACATACTTGTTGTGCAGCTAGAATACACTTGTTTTTCAGCTAGTGCTTTAAATAATTAATATGTTTATTA
This sequence comes from Trichomycterus rosablanca, assembly GCF_030014385.1. Classification (NCBI taxonomy): domain Eukaryota; kingdom Metazoa; phylum Chordata; class Actinopteri; order Siluriformes; family Trichomycteridae; genus Trichomycterus; species Trichomycterus rosablanca. Next base: position 3,205,417 of record NC_086013.1, read on the forward strand.
AATATACATTAAAAGTGTTTGTGTGTGGTAAAACACGCTAGCACACCAGAGCTGACATTTCAAACTCGTCGTCAGCTCTGCTACCGGCAGGCTGGGCGCCTACATGAACAACGATTGGCTGTTGTTCATACAGGTTGGGAGATTGATGGCGCTACACAGAGTTGAGGGATGATGCGTTGATCAGGGTGTGTCTCTCTGTACACAAAGCTGATCGGCATATGAACTTCATGCAGGTGAAAAAATCCAGTCGTCTACTGCACACGTTTTGGAGGGGGCGTGTGTTCGTCACAGCTCTCCTCAACCAGGGTGGAGATCAACATCAGTAGAGAGGAGGTAGGGAGAAAAAGGGGAGGAGATGCATAAACAAAATGATAATAAAAAATTGTTTGTGTTACTGATTCAGGGACAATGTGTGAATGTGTATTTACTTGGAAATAATGCAGCAATTCAGGTCATTCCAAAGGGTTCACATTAGACTTGAAAACAGCAGAATAACTGAGAACTAAAGGGCAGCACTGACATGATTTAGGTTTTTGTTTCCACGGCTGGAGTTTTGTCCGTATCTGACTTATTTGGTTAGTGATTCAGTCTTAATTGCAGCGTAATGCTCCACTGAGTGTTCTTGGAATGTGACTAATTCAAACAGGCAAGAAAATACAAATGAAATGAAACACAATGCTGAATTGTTTCTGGTGAACAGTCCACTCAGCAGGTTTTACGAGAGGCGGTCAGGGATAATTTGCACTTATGAAAGTGTATGAACCCGGAGATGATCTTTAGCAGCTGTAGAGGTTTGCCATTAAAGAACTACATCACTTTTATTCTCAACTTCATTTAGAAAGCATTTCTGGTAAAAGGTTAGTGTTGACGTTTCTCTGTACTGTTTTTGCATTTGCCACACATCAAACCGAAATAACAATATACAGTATGATAAACACAAAAGAGGTTATGAAATGAAATAGCTTTATTTATCATATATAAATATACAGGTGTACAGTACAATGAGATTCATTCTTCGCATATCCAAGCTTGTTTGGAAGCCGGGGTCAGAGCGCAGGGCTGGAGCAGAGAGGGTTAGGGGCCTTGCTCAAGGGCCCAACAGTGGCTGCATGGCAGAGCTGGGATTCGTACTCTCAGCTTTTCAGTTGATAGTCCAGAGCTCTACCCACTAGGCTACCACTGTTCCTATTTATTTAACTTAGGTCAAATAATTTGCTCATAAAATTGGGTCAGGATCATAAAAAGAATGTATTATTTTAGGTAAACAGTATTTTGTAATCACTCCTATTATCTCTGTCATATAAAATTGTTTAAAGATCTAAAACAATTAAGTATTGCAAATAATGAATTATTTATTGAATTAATGTTCTGGTGTTTTCTACGTGATTAATCAGAAATACACAATTGCATTAAATAATTGCCTCCTCATTTACTTAATCTAGTAACTAACCAAATTTAATGTGCAAATGCAAATTATAATATATATATAAATAATATACAAAGTTTATATATTTTCTCAATTATGATATATTTATTAAATCTTTTTGCTTGACTTTTTTAACCTTTTTAAATCATTTTATTATCTTCTTATATATCATCTGTCTAATATTTGCAGTAATGCATACAAAATTAAAACCAACACATTAAATGAGGATTTTCGCAGTCGGCTTCCCTGGGCATACCAGTATGAATCAGGTCCGAGTGATTAGAAGGAGTAAGAGCGCCCTCCTCAGGCCATCAAGCGCAAACACAAATCATATTTCACCTCTGAGCATCACTGAACCACCACATTTAGTTAAATAAACCTGTTCAGATTGTAAATACAAACAAGTAACTCAGAATCCCTCCAGCTCGTCTTACTTTACTCACTTTTTTACTCTGGGTGAATGTCTGAATGACTCCATTCTGCTTGAAGTGCACAGACTACTGTAACGTCATAATCTCTTAAGAAGCTCAGACCACTTGTGGATTCAGAAAGGATTGAAGAAGCATGTAAGGATATAAGGTTGTAGTCTGGAGCTGTCAAGTCATTGAAAATCTGAGGATGTAATAAGAATAATACTGTTATTGTCTGAGGTCACAGGTCACCAGCAGAGAGCCAGTGATGGTTATTTTGGACGGTTTAAAAGACACTGAGATGTTGTGTGAGAGCTGAGGTAAAACCTGAGGATTTAAGGAGATATCTTCAAACCTAGTAAGTCTACTAAGTAAGTCTAGATAGACATTGGTTTTAAACTTGTGCTGAGTTTATCTTGTTTCTGATGTAGATCAGCCATGAATCTGTATCTGGTGGAGACGAGCTGCAGCCTGACTGTCTGGTTCTCACTGTACGTACTGCTGTGTTACCTGAACGGGAGGAGAAGCAAAGAGTGGAACTGCAGACTCGTCACCTTGCTGCATGGCCTTCTCATCGTTTTCCTGACTGCTTACATTGGGTTTATTGATGGGCCTTGGCCATTTACGCATGCTGGTGAGTGTTTCATGATTACGTCTAAATGCAACTTATTTATCTGGTGAAGGTTTGGGTTTTCTTTTTGGCCTTTGGGAAATGTTTCTGTTTGACCAGTCAATCCTAATGACAATGTTTATGAGGGCATTTTAAACAAGCTTCACTGTATTGACCAGTGTCCCAATGTGTTCTCGTCTTTAGGCTCCAAAAACACTCCACTCCAGATCCTGGCGCTGCTGCTCAGTCTAGGCTACTTCCTCTTTGACATGGCCTGGTGCGTGTATTTCCGTGCGGAGGGTCTTGTCATGATGGCCCACCACACCCTGAGCATCCTAGGCATCGTGTGTGCCCTGGGGATGGACGAATCGGGTATTGAGGTGTGCGCTGTGCTCTTCGGCAGTGAGATCACCAACCCCCTGCTTCAGGCCCGCTGGTTCCTCAGACAGACAGGTCGCTATGACAGTGTCAGCGGAGATGCCGTTGACCTCTTGTTCATCACACTTTTTGCCTGCGTGCGCATCGGTGTCGGCGGCCACATGCTTTACTGCGAGCTGGCGTCTCCGAAACCCAAACTGGTGATGAAGGTGGGCGGGGTGGCCATTTACACTCTCTCCTGTTTCTTTATGGTGGACATTGCTAGCTTTGCTTTTCGAAAGAGTCGCACCAAGTACAGACGGTGGCTGGAACAGCGAAAGCTTGATAGTGCTAATGGACATGCTAGGTAATTAAGTGGTGGGCTACTTTTTTTTCACTCTGGAAGGTTCTTCCAGTAGTACTTTTTTCCAGAAAGTTATCTTGGCCAAAAACACAGCTAAACCCTGAAGCTAAACCTCTTTTATGTTTACGTAGCTTTGTTAGATTTGAATATGTACATTTAGTCAAAGGAAAAATGTGTGAACCTCCTCACAGACTGAAACTGAAGCCAGTCCCAACATCCGAATGACCAGTTCACCATATTTTGTAACTCAAGGGCTTTACAATGGTTTGGTCAATGCCACATCTCTTTCCCCCAAAGAGAAGCATTGATGCCACTTTCATCCTTGAACGTTTGATCCACACTTGATGGTTTAGCACTTTCTGTCCAACTTACTGACCTGTTGTTGCACCTAGATGTTTCCAAATCACAATAAAAGACTTACTAAAGCAGAGGTTGGATAAATGAAAGTCAATAAGCTCTTTATTAAAAGGTAAATGTTCTATTTTAATGTATGTGTGAACTGAAGATTGCTTAGCTGAAGCTCAACTTTATGCAGCAGTTAGCAAAGGGTGTGGCTGTTTAAAATACTGTTTACATACTTTTAGCCATGTCATGTACTTGGTAGATATTGTATTAATTACTACGTTCTTAGTAAATAAGATGTATAATATTAAATAGAGACATTAATGATGGAAACAATAACGTTTATTATTTGGCTCACAGTCAAACTTTGTTTGGTTCATTTGTGTACACTTTTCACATCTATCCAGCAGGTGGCGACAATGTCAGTATAAAATACAAGCATTGAACTCGTGTAATTTAAATATATTTTTTCATTAAAATAAAGCAATATTTAGGCTTTTAAATATGGCAAAGCTGTATTAGAAAGACCCCCATTCCAAACAGCAAATACAACTATTTAAAATAATGTACACTATTTGGCCAAAAGTCTGTGGACACACATAGTCATTAATAAGTTCACACATTGCTAAAAGTTGTATACTATCAACAGCATGCATGCAGGTTTGTAACAACATTACATGGAAGATCTTTTACCTATTGTAGCATGATGGTACCCCTATGTGCAAAACGAGGACCATAAAGACATGGCTTGATGAGTTTGGTGTATAGGATCTCCAGTGGCCTGCACAGAGTCTGACCTCAACCCCAATGAACAAGGTTGAGATGAATTAGAACGTTGAGTCTGGCATTCTTGATTGACATCAGTGTTTTACCTAACAAATGCTTTTTTTTTTTTTTTAAATCAAAGAGGCACAGATTTTCACAGATTTCCTTAAAAATGCCATAAAGAGTGTTCCAGCAGTGCTATCAGCCAGTCGGGCGTCTACATACAGACATAATTGACAGATTTGAGAGGGACCAAATTCTAAACAAAGTGGTTTGACATTGTTTCCTAAAACTTCTAAATGATGTTGCATAACATTAAACTCTAAATTGTCCATAGATGTGAACATTATTCCGTACATTTGATGCATAAGGGCTTTTATTTTGGTAAACTTTTAGGAAAACGGTGCAGTATTGCATTATGATGAAGACGAAGAGTGACCCTTGTGGTAGAGTGACAAGATTAGTATTCCCTTTCACAGATTCTGTAAAAAATAAATAATAAATAAATAAAAACTTTTCAAAAATAATAAAAGTCTAGTTTTCTTTAATGGTTCATCTGGCAGCTGGTTTACTTTACCCTTCTCCATGTATGACTACTAGAAAACCACCAAAATGTGTAATAATGTTTATTAAAAACAGTGACTTTATTCCATCAAAAATGAAATACAGTACAAAGTTAGTTACATATATGCATTTATTTATTTTGATAAGACTTTTAAATGCCATTTTTAAACTTTAAAACTAGTAGTTGGCCTACTAGGCAAAATAAAACAAATTAAAAAATAATGTGACTATCTTGGTGCCATAGAGCATTTTATTTTAATATGAATTGATTTTTTTAAACATTTTAATAGGAAAAGTGCCAAACTGCAACACATGGGGCGAAAAGGCTGCGGAGGGATACAGAAGGGGCTCGAATCCGTCCAGATACTTTACTTAGGCTATTCGACTCCAAAAATGATGGAGTCGACTCTTCTTCTGATTCCAGATGTTGAGGATCTATGGAGTCGACTCTATGAGTCGATTCTGTATGCTGTTACGATTCTTGAGTAAGAAGTTTATACATAAACAGGATGATTTATTTTACTACACAGATAGAAATAGTCAGGTTTGTTACTCATACTGGGGTAATACAACTAGTACTAAAGTGTTTCTTTGTTGCTGGGGTGGCATTTAGTTAGTAGTTTATCAAAGTTAAATGTTATGTACTCTAAACTCATTAAATGTGCATAGTGCACTGTTGTACCTTATGTGATACTTTCTATACATACTAAACAAATTAAATATGTACTTTTGAAAGAGCTAGTATGCCTACTAATTTCTGTGTATTTGTATCAAAATAGCAGCTCTAAAGAAGCAGTTTATTTGCTAATTACAGTGTTCTCATGTGTTATTTGTTTGTATTTCATGAATGAATAAACCCCTATAAAACACGTCCTGTGTGTGCATGCTTGAGTCGAATCACTTGTAAAAGTTGGAATCGACTCCTCAAATGAAAGCATCGGATCCAACTCTCGACTCCTAATCCTCACTGTGGGGAGAGAATCGACTCATTTTGAGATCGACTCCCTGCCCTACGGTTTGCCGAAAGTCTGGAATTATGTGAATCTTACTCATTAGGATTTTTTAACGAGAATTCAACAGCAGCCCGATGTTCGTGTTTTCGACTCGTTTTTGGTGTTTTTAACGCGTCTGGATTCTCAACCCGCAAATCCTGGTGGAAAAACGAAGGGGGTTGGAAAAAAAAAACTGAATTTCGGGGAAAAAAAAAAACATGGAGACAAGGAGGGGAAGGAGCTGAGAGAAATGACTGAAGTTTACAGCCTCTGAGCGAAGAAACTCGTTTAGTTTAACCATGTTTCGGTTTTAATGCGAACATTTTACGCTTGTTTTGGACCAAAGCTGGTTTTCAAGGGGGTTTCTGGATCGAGGGCGAACTGCTGGCCGAGTTGACACCGAAGGCTCGGAAAGTTTCGGAAAAACGGTTATTTCTGTAACTTCGGCAAATTTCGGAACTTTACGGAGATTTACGAAGATTTACAATGAAACCTTCGACACGGCGGATGTTTTGAACTCTGGAAGGGCAGAAGTCGCTAAATAAACACTGTTTTGGGGGTAAAACGACCCATGTTGGGTAGGTAACCCGCGATAAGTATCGGAAATATTCATTAAAATCGAAGTTTTACGCGTTAATTTAAAAGTTTTGATAGTTTTCTGTCAGTTATTTTTAAACCGAGTAACCGTCAACATTGCTTCTGCGCGAGGAGAAATTATTCTCAATTTCTTCGGTTATAAAGCGACATTTCAGTCTCACACAGACGAGTCTCATTTAATTCTAATATCTGAAGACAGAAGATATTGGGTTTCGAATCCCAAATGGATGGGAATTGTCTTAATATGTTGACAAAGTCGACAGCCCATGCAGTGCTGTAGCTAATGGGGGCAAACTAGCATAAATGCCTCACTGACTAACCTAACGTTACATTCCCGTTTCCTCCAGTTCTTCTATGGGCGTTTAGTGCACCAACTCCTTTTCTTGGATTATCCACCATAGCTGATGACTTCTGGATGTGTTCCCTACGCTTTTGCCATCTTATGACACCCTCCACCAAGGACACGCTGACATAAACTTTGTTTTTCTATCTGCAAGTTGACGTCCAGGCTTTTTTTGGGATCCTATCCTCCATGTTTGGGACTCACAGAGGGGATCTACCTTGGTAAAATGCTAGTTGGATAAGAGCTGAAGGAAAGAAGTAAGAAACAGAAGCCCAATGAGCGGCTTACAGTCCACGATACCTGACAGGTAAGATATATATTGGTTGTTTATTAGGATTTTAACGTTAACTTTGGTTACATTCATGACAGGAACGGTAGTTACTCATTACATAAGATTCATCAGTTCACAAGGTTATATATCAAACACAGTTTAGTATCTCCAGTTTACCTCACTTGCACGTCTTTGGACTGTGGGAGGAAACCGGAGCACCCGGAGTAAACCCACGCAGACACGGGGAGAACATGCAAACTCCACACAGAAAGAACCTGGACCGCCCCACCTGGGGATCGAACCCAGGACCTTCTCGCTGTGAGGCGACAGTGCTACCCGCTTAGCCACCGTGCCGCCCGGTAAGATATAACAACACTTCTTGTGTTTAAGCATTTCACATGGGTTTGATGTAGCACGGTTGTTGAGTGTCATTTTGTTAATCAGTGGAATGTGTTATGCAGTGTATATCAAAAGTTTACTAGCACTTGGATGGTACAGTCTTGGGATTGGAATCATTTTCTGTGAACAAATGATTTCCAGGAAACCTGAGCAAATGTAAGTGTATTGTGGGCATTTCTGAGGTACAAACTATACATATAGCAACGTATCACCATAGAAACACCTATAATGTCTTTAAACTTTGTCACACAGCGCTTCCTAATTTCTTGTTAGTGGTTATGAGTGTCAACAGCAGCCCATACTAATAAGGATAGTTTGATTGCGCCCATTAGACTCGCCCACAAGAAACCACAGAAAGCAGATCATAGATTTGTACAAATCATAATGTCACTTAGAGCTGTTTCTCAAAAACTTTACTTTTGAAATCACACGTTATGGCCTTTTTCTTGAGATCACGTCTGGCTGGTCAGATGTCATTTTAGAACCACCGAAAACAGGTCTGCTATAAATTAAAAGCTGCTTCATTGTCAGCAGTCAAGCAAGCTTTAAATCATGCTTAAATGTGCGTAAATTTTCATGCACGTTTGTTCGAGTTGGTTGCCCGTTTTATGAGACATACCCTACACATAGTATACAATTATAGACTATATGCTATTGCTATTTTCCTTTGTAATGTACAGTATCAACACTGAGATGTTTAAAAACGCCAACAACACTTCTGCACCTGAGACAATGCATTGCTAGCTTTCCCGGCATTTCTGAGACTAATGACCTGTATTCTAAACCTTCTGGCCAGTTGGGGTCCCATGTTGTTCCAACCCATTAGGTGTATGGTTTCTGCAAAATTTAAGGTGGTTTTTATGTGGTGAGGCACAGTTCTAATACCGTGTATGTGTTGTGAAATGCTGGACTGGAATGTCCCTATACAAAAACAAGTTATCTGTGTTGTAAAAGCTCGCAGGTGTCGCGTAGTCTGTTCAGCCACCACGTTGTGAGTCAGTGATAAACCACGATTACATCTTCATTAGGCGGCTAATGAGGATTAAATTACAGGTAACACACAGACAGCTGAAAATCGTCTCAGGTTTTGTATGAAGTCTTTGGCTTTGTAATCACAAAATGCACACATCTTTACTTAATTCATGACTGATATGTAATTGTGTTCGAGAGGAGGTAAATTATTGTATTAAATGATTTCTCAATTAAGTTACCGGTGGACGACATGAGCATTTCATTTGTGATTTGTAATGGGGAAAACAAATTCCTTTTGTGTTTGTATTTAAGTCATCGTCAGGGAAATGTGTTTTAGGAATAATTAGAAAGGAAGTAGGCAAAGGAAATATTTCTTACTGCTGTGGTTAGGGTCTGGCAATGAAAATGAATCAAACTTACCTGGAGGTAGTGGCCAGATTAACTAGTAAAGACATGCTCCCTTGTGAAAAGCATGTTTTGAGGCATGAATCCAGACATTGGTTGTGTCCCTACTACATGCATGCTGTCACACGTAGTAATATTTTAAATGGGTTCATATAGCCTAAGACAGAACTACTTAAGACGGTGTATATATAGTAGGTATGCATTTAAAACATTTTCTATTTGAGTCAATGGTTTGTAACAGTTCAACCAGGACCGTGCAGCATTGTGAATTAATAACACTAGAAACTAATAAATAGAAATTTGTGATGGTATAAAATAATTTGCCGTTATCTAGAGGTTGCAAGTTCGAGCCCTGAATTCTCAGAACGTGATGTACCAAACTGCTTTGTCGAAAAACATTGACCCGCCCCTCCTTTTTTAATATGTCTGATCGTCTCTTTGTGGTATTCATGACCAAGCTGCATGCTTAGAATAGTTGTAATAGGATTTCCAGCTGACTTGCTCATTTAATGTGGAAGTAGTGCAACTACTGGACTAAAAGTTAAGTTACCTTCTGTAGCTTGTGCAGCTCGTAGTCTTTTGTGTTCGTCATTCATTTGATGGAGCAATTCTGCCTCCCTCCCCGGTTTTTCAGGTGCTGCCAGTGCTGTTCTTTTTAAGGCTATTTTAAACCATTTATTTTCCAATAAACCGTGTCCATACTGGCTGCTACAAAAATTGTTCCTTGTTAGTTATGCTGCATATAAAGATTCAAGGTGCCCAAGTGATCCTGGTTCGAATCTCAGCAGTGCTATTTGTGATTTATAATGTTGGTTATGCCAACTCTTCAGATTCTCACAGTCATCACAGGACACTTATAGACTCAACAGACACCTACAGAAGTTACAGAAGTGAGTCATTCCATGTAAACGGCTCGTCACAGAGTGACAATCAAATCACAGCTTTAAGAGTCTTGCTATTTTTTAGCATGTGATCAGCATGTTCTCCACTAACCTGAACATGCTCAAGGCAGGTTTTGTCTTTAAGCTCTATGGAGTTGTAGCATTCTACTGGCATGCAGCACCAACCACAAAGTCTGCTGGGTACATCAGTGATGTCGTCTTATCTTGTTGTTGTTTTTGACTTGGATAATCTGCATGAAGATTGTGGTACAAAAGCATAGGGGTATCTTTGTGTAGGACAGCATTGTGTCACAGCAACTTTACTACCACGTATCAGCGTGTTGCTGCCGATGTGTTTGCTGTCTTTTGACCGTCCCTTAACTTATCATTGTATCACAGTTTAACCCCTGAGATTGTTCCTATGTTTACAAGTTCATGCTAATGCAAGTCATGTGTTTGTGTGATATAGAGAACATAATGCTGCTCTTCTTCAAGCTGCTTCCTTTCTTTTTTACGTCTACACTTTTGTTCCCAGGATCGTTTAGACTCCAAATGTGCTTGTTTGTTTATTTATGAAAACAGTTTTTAAGCTTGGGGGATTGATTACTTATCCACCTGAAAAAGAGTGTCTGGTTTTTGATTAAAGACATCTTGGGTGCAAACTACACTTTATATGAATGCAGTCTGTTCCCACAGCCAGAAGTAATAAGTAATGTAATTAATCAATCATATCGGTCATGTGACTTTCATGTTCACACTGGATGCTCTGCTTGGTGGATGCATTTTAGAGAACATGCTGTTCTACTTGTTCCTTGTATATGTTGACATTAAAAACATGTGGAACAAGGTAGAAACGACTTATCAAAACACAGAACACCAGTTTTTCAAAGTTCCCTTTGACGTTTGACATGACGGTAAAGAGCTGCACAATCAAGCTGATGGTTTGGATGGACTGTGTCTGTGTAAACTCAATCCTGCAATGATCACATCCTCCTTGGCACCAATGGGACAAAAAGTCATTGTCTGATTGATGTTAAAATGTTATTAAAATTCATTTTCAACATCTGACAATTTGAATTGAGAGCAGACCTACAGATCTCTTTCTTTCTCACCAAGTTAAGACTCACCCCAGTAAAAGCGCCACAGTTATAACCAGAACAGGAATACTTGTTTGATGTTTTTTTATTATTTAAATAAAATAAAAAATTAAACAAGAAGAAATTTTCATCAGTATATAGTTCAGATGCATTCTAAACTCTGCACACATGGAGCTACATGTAACTCTATTTGCTTAGAAACAATTTGGATAGTTTGCATCATGCCACAGTGTAAAATCTTCTTTTAATAAGGACACTTATGCTGTCAGGAAAAGCTTTAAGATATAGACTGCATTATACTATTTTCATTAGCATGTTTAATTAGCCTTTGTACTAGACTGTTTGCTACTGATTGTTTTAATCTACATTCAGACCCTAATTTATGGTGCTTATTAGGGCTGGGTATCGCCACTAATTTCCTGGATCGATTCGATTCCGATTCACAAGGTCCCGATTCGATTCGATTTTCGATTCGAATTTCGATTCGATTTCGATTCAACACATTTAGGCATATTTGAGTTACATTAACAGGTTTTGTTTAAATATGTACAGATATTCAGAGAACGAATGTGATAATTGTACAAAGAACACTCATTATTAATAATATTTGTGTATTACTGAAAACAGTAACATTCATTTTTTATTATTATTTTATATGTCTGACACGCTACAACATTGTAAATGTAATGTAAACATTCACCTGGCTGTTGAACAGCTTATGCCAAGTTTACACTACACGACACTCTGATTAACACCTGGTCGCTGTAATGTTCACACTACACGACTGATCGGCGATATGGGGGGTTTTACACCATCTATCACCAGGGGGAATCACAGGCGAGCTTCTCTGCTCTCCAAAACTACGTTTTGTCACGAAAACACACGTGAGAAGTGATGAAAGGTTTAATGATACCACGTCCAAACATGCACATCAACAAGTAGTGAGAGATGAAAGTGTGTGGGCTGATGAAATACATGAATCTGAGTGGATTTGGCAACACGAGCAGCATGGCTTGTTCTATAGTGAGTTGGAGGTTAATAAATATTTTGTTTTGTAGAGAACGATCAGGTCAGAAATACTGTAAAACTCGCGTGTGCTGATGTATTCTGATAGAAACTATATTGCGCTCCACCACCTGTTTACAACCTCGCCCCTGTGTTTCCCCTCACTGTTTCACACATTGATCGAGAGCCGAGTTTTGATCGCAGAGCGAACACCGAGTTCCTCCCGAATCCAGCACCGACCCGTCGCCGAGCGAAAATCAGTGCAAAAAGTTGTGTAGTGGTCATAACTTGAGCTTCTGCCATGCTGAACTGATGTGCAGGTCAGATCTCGTTGCATGAAAAAACACTGGCTGGTCACGCGAAATTAAAGGGGGTAACAGATTTCCGTGTGCACCGTAAAAAGGGGCGTATTTATAAGATCGATCTCGCGTTTATATGAATCGATATCGGATCGTTCAAATAAAGATCGATTCGAATCGAAAAATCGATTTTATAAACCCACCCCTAGTGCTTATGTTCCATTATTGTTCTACATTACTGTCACTTTCATTAAGTTCCACCGTTTTTTATTAAATAAAGCATAAAGACTTGTTTATATCAAGCTCTGTCGACTAATGGTCGTTCTGGGTCAAAACAGACCATTATTACCCCTAGTAATAACAATTAATAGACTGGATCTAAAGGCATTTTGCTTGAATTTAATTTTAACCTGTTATATCTTCAGGAAACCATATTTGGTGACCAATGAATAAGCTTCTAGATGGCTTTCCTGTCAACCCAAATGATTAAAATTGCACAATATACCTGTGATTTTTGCAAGCACTAGGAAAATAAAACACAACTATGCCCTGGGTTTTGCATGGACGCTATCAGGCATTTTGTGGCATCTAAAACAACTTGACACACATTTTTACACTTTTAATGTCTGAGTTTCTGGGCTCTTTCATTATACCATTGGCAGCACAGAGCTGTGCTTAAAGGCCTTAAGGTTGACTAGTCATTTAAATTCCCTGCCAACTTGATAATTTACACTTTGGCAAAAGGATCAAGCTGTTGGTCTTTGTTTCTGAAGACACGAGTAAAGAAACTGTACTACTGTAAATGGTTACCACATATTTCTCTGTCTAATGTATTTCCACTGGTCAGTTGTACATTTTGTGTCCTCTAAAAAGGAAATCTGAGAATCTGGACACCGCTGGGAAATCTCAGAGAACAAGAGCTGAAGACCGAGCCTTTCTGCTCGCACTTAGTTGCAGTGATTCGCTGATCTGTTTAACTTTATTCCCCCTCCACTCGGGAAGTGGTGACATCAGCGATAAACAATGTCTGTCATCCAGGCCGGGCCACCAGCCCTTCCTGACAGAGCGGCAGGCCACCAGCAAAGCATGATGGGAAGGGAGAGATCCTCTCTGTCATCTTGATTTACATTATGGCTCTGCGTTTAGCCATGCCTTCAGAATGAAAGCAGTAACTCGTGCACATTTCTTGACAGATTTAGATAAACGGACATATAAATCAATAGTATATGGTTTGAATAGGCTAGATCTGTTACGAACACACTAATCTACTGACACAGGAATAAAAAACTAGTGTCTAGTTCAGATCTTTCACTTTTTGTTTACATTTTTATTTAGTTTTTCAGTACTGGGGATAAACGTAAGGTCCTAATATAATAATAAATTATTACCAACGTGAGTGTCCAACCTGATCGTTACTGGGTGTGCTGTAAGTGACTAATATAAGCAGAGCAAAGTCTCTAATTTTACATACCAGGAGTCTATAAGACATCCAAAAACAAACCAAGAGCATTAGGAGTAATAAAAAGCCTGATTGTCTATGGTGAACATATTAAAACTTTAAATTTGTTGTGCAACAAACAAGTACTTATTTTGCAGAAGTGTGACTTAAGAACTGAGTACGGATACTAGTATCGGGTATTGGCCCGATACCGCGCTCATTAACTCGTACCCGTACTCGCAAACGAGGATCCGATACTAAACATCCGATACCTTGTGCCTAGTGCACGTTGCTGCGTTAACGCAGGGATTTTCAACCTGTGGGGCGCGAGTACTTGTCTGGGGGGCGCGAGTGCCTGACTGGGGGCGTGGCATTACGAGATTTTTTTACCTCTAAAACTAAAGCAATTAATTTTTCACCCACGGGAGACAGATTGAATTATTCTCACTGACCACGCTCACACGCACGTTTAATGTTATTTAGTTCCGTTTGACAAAAAAAAAACCCTTCAAAATAGAGCTAACAGCGAAGATAAACCGGTTACAAAAGCAGCGACCGCTGTTATAAGACGTGTTTGTGTTCAATACTCTGTTCACAGTGTCGATACAAGTGATTCAGGAGTCGACTCATTTTAAGCGCAGCGTAAGTTTCTTTTCTCAGTCATCTCTCCGTTTTTACTGTTATAATGAATGTTGCGGTTGTAAATAAACACCAAATACTACAGAACATTCTGTGCTTACATTATAAAGTTCAGGCTTAATTATACTGGTTATTACCACAGAGCGGGAGCCGACTCAGAGTCGTTTACGATTTACCGAAGTGAACCACGAATGTATGTGCTGATAGAATCGGCTCAGATGGGATCGGACTGTATTATCTTTTTAAAGTAAATATTTCAATCAGCAGAATCGCATCGCATGTATGATGTGCACAGCGTTAATTACGTGCGTTTATTAATGAACGTTTACGTTAGCTTGTCAGAAGCTTTCTCAATGATGGCTGTTCCACTGCACTATTTTACACTAAAAACTACACTATTCCATAATGATCCAGATTGCATCATTCTAAATAGGTATCGGTATCGGCGAGTGCAAAAATACATGTACTTGTACTCGTACTCAGTTGGGAAAAAATTAGAGATGGACCGATCCGGGTTTTTGGCACCGATTCCGATCTCCTTTCAGGGACATCGGCCGATAGCCAATTCCGATCGGGGGGGGGGGGGGGGGGGGGTATTAAATACTATAAACCGGAGCAGCGCGCGCGTGTGTGTGTGTGTGCCTTTAGAAGAGACGCTTTGTTCACAGTATCGCTATAAGTGATTCATTGATTCATGAGTTGATTCGTTTTTATGTGAAGCGTAAGTTTCTCTTCTCAGTTATCTCTCCGTGTTTACTGTTATTAATTAATGTCGTGGTTTTAAATAAACACCAGATACTACAGAACATTCTGTGTGACTCTCTTACATTAAAAAGCTTCATTAAACTGCTATTACCACAGATCTGTAACCGAGTCAGACTCGTTCCGTCTAAGGAGCTAAAAGTTTTCTAAAAGTTCAGCAGATGATCCTGAACTAACGAATTTGGTAATGAATAAACTTTTGCCTCTGATTGGCTCTGTAACGTTTTCTGTTCTCATCTACATCACAAGTAAGAACCGCTTACGATTTACCAAAGTGAACCAGGAGTTTATATAACGTGCTGATAGAATCGACTCAGATGTGACCGGGTTGAATTATCTTTTTAAAGTAAATATTACAATCAGCAAAATTACATCGTATGTATGATGCACAACGTTAATGATGTTATTTTAGGTCATGAAGAGCTTTCACTGTGGTTTCTGTACGATTGTTGATGAATGGTGATGTGATGGTTGGTGCTTCGTAGCTCAAAGTCTGGATCAATCCACTGAGCTGTTAACTTAACGTGATCTTTATATATCACACGATCGGATCGGCTACTTTTAGGAAATATCGGCCGATCGCCGATAGCATATTTTGATTAAAAATCGGCCGATACCGATTCGTAGCCGATCGATCGTCCCATCGCTAGAAAAAATGGTATCGATGCATCCCTATTAAGAACCATTCTAAATTATTCAATTTATAACATCCTTAAGAAATGTGGAAATTGCAGTGATAGTCAGATTTGTAGCCGTAAAGCTTGTTGTAGACCTGGCTTGTAACTTGCACATAATTACTTTATTACTGCTTTAAGACTAAATTGCTAGAAATTTTACCAAATTCAATATATGTGGGATTATTCAATTTCACAGTGCCGACTATGTGTGTAAGGGTACTGCTCATTAAGTTTTCGTATAAAGCTGGCAGCTGTAAATGGCACAAAGCTCTCGCACTCTGGGTAAAAGTAACCAGGCACTGATTTTAAGAGTAAAATCTACTTTATGTAACTGTAATAATGCTGATCTGAAAATGAGGTTACACGCGTAACACTGAAACCCAACAGCAGCTTGTTTGTCTGTTACTCAACTCCTGGAGACGTCAGATCCTCTTTTCATGAGTCAGACTGCAGGAACCTCCCACCATAATAACAGGCCCTTGTTACTGTGACAGTCAAACCCAAAATAAGCTTGCCTAGCAGGTCTGTCGTGGTCCTTGTCGGGGTTTTTTTGTGTGTGTGTACACTCCTGGCCATAGAACAACCTCAATGAAATCAGATAGAATGAATGTGGAAAGTGGACTATATTAGAAATAGTGACCCAATCCAAATAAGCAGGGCTGGAACAGATTGTAATCTTGAGGATTTGTTGTTGGCACGCTGCAGGGAAAAGCCAGCTGCTGATGGCACGCTCTGCAGCTGGTCAGCGGATTGCCACCGTAGTCGGCGCTTACTTTTTGCTTCCATTAGTGAGAAACAGTGGAAGTAAATGCTTGAAAGGAAATACTGTGGTGATGTAAAGCACCGTCATCATCTTATTTGTTTTTTTTACTGCTTAGCGATTATAAGAGCTGTCCTAATTCACATCCCATGCTGCATTTGTGTATAGACATGTCAGCGTGATTGTTTAAATAGATCACAACGGACAGAAATGGTTTCACTTCTGGACAAAACACATTCTCCTTAATAAAATGGGAGTGTGTTGCGAGCGCAGATGTGCCTCGACGTGTCGGGCAGACAGGAGCCCGTCCTGGTAGTGGACCACACCTCAGCAAGCAGGCTGAAGGAAATTAGATCATAAATACTCATTCTGACATTTCTAACAGAACTGAGCCGATGTCGCTGCCGTTTCTGTCAGTACATCTGGACTTACAGACCAGTGTTTTACGAAGCAAGCTAGGGAGGCTACTTTCCCTCAGGCTCAAGCCAGATCTAAACAGGTTGTAGCCAGCCGTAGTTATTAAGGCTTGGCTAGTTTTAAGATTTGCACTGGTGCTCGTTTATGGTTTTTTAATTAGACCGGTTTTGTTATTTGAAGTAAAAAGCAGCAGTCTTAATCTACCGGCCTGGCTGGGTACTTGACAGGCATTGTTGGCTTTATAGTCTCCTTGAGGTTGCAGTATTGTCATATCTTGCAGTTCTATACGTTTATATTGCTTTCAATATACAGTGGAACCTTGACTTACGAGTTTAATTCGTTCTGTGACCAAGCTCGTAACTCAATTTGCTCGTATATCAAATCAAATTTCCCCATTAAAATGAATTGAAACACTATTAATCCGTTCCAGTTACGTGTTTTTAAATAAGAAAAATGTACTTTATAAATAACAAATAATGTATATAAAAATAATAATACATAATAAAAGAGAATGTAAAGAAATAAACTGGTTTTATTAAGTTTATTACCTTGAAAATCAGACGAAGGTGCTGGCGGAGGTGGAGATTGGCGGAGGAAGTTGGGGGGAGTGTTTAATTTCGTGCTCCATCACTTAACTTACTCGCTACACACTTAATTCTACAATATATTGCTAAATTTAACCTACACACTATGCTACACTTTATCGCTAAACTTAAATGCTACTTTTACTTCACTTAATCTTCTTCTTCACTGACTTTTGGCTTTTTCGCCACACTTTCCTCGCTTTCACTTGCTTGTACGGCAAGATAACCAGGTGAACTGAACGCTCGCTGGGCTTCCTAGTGGCGGGTGGCGTAAGCTCGCTCGCTCGTAACTCAGATCTCGGCTCGTATCACAAAGCAAAAAATCGACCAAGTGACGGCTCGTATCTCGGAAAATTCGTAAGTTGGGTCACTCGTAAGTCAAGGTTCCACTGTATTTACACTCCGGTTGTTCTTGGACAGCTTAAAAATGCACAACAGTTCAGAATAATTTATCATCCACAGTTTTAAACGCAGCATCAGCGGTATCTGGGGGTCAATATCAGCTATGAGTGACCCGTCCAAGTAACCCGGCCTTAATACCCCGCCCCTTGTACGCCAAGCGGCGCCCGACTGCTTACAGTTCCCACAGCCAGTGTGAGAAATGGAAAAAAAGAGACAGAGCGAGAGTCATTTTAAAAGAAGAAGAAGAAGAAGGAAATGGCTTTGGAAGGGAGATGGCTGGCTTCTTGGATTTGGAACGCAGCCCATTGACTCGTTCAGCTGCGTCACTATGGAAACTGCCAGTAAGTTTGAAGCAGTCTTTCCATCCTTGCCTTGGCAGCGTGCCTCAGCCTGGCACCGTGTCCTGCACTTAGCGCGTCATGTCAGGGCCAGCGGAAGGCACCGATGAAAGCTAGCCTTCAGCGCGGACTAGATTTGTGCTTTTCTCATTGTGATTGTGGTTGGAATTGGGATTTTCATTCCTGTCGTCCCTGGAACCGTGACGGTGTAGCTTGTACACGATGTCAATGTTCACCCATGCTTATTTGTCATGCGTGTTCCAGTGAAAAGTTTCTATATAATTGCTGTATTATCTAGGCTGGATTTATGTTTATATTAATGGGGGTTTGAAAAATTTCCCAGCTGTATGGAAGTTCGTTACTTTTTTTGTCCCTCTTTCTGCTCATATATTTGGGGTCACCACAGTGGATCATTCTGGTCAGCATACCTGATTTGCCACAGTATTATACCAGACACTAATAATACTAAGTATTGTTTTTATCAGTTCAGTTATTACTGGCCCTAAACTTAAAGCATTGAGGCATGTTGAATGTTATACTGTATATTTGTTACAGGTTTTTTCAATGTTTTTATTATCTTGGTAAATAGGAGTGGACAGTGTAGCTCAAATCATCTATCACTACACTAATTACACCAATCTTAAGTCTTTTTACAGCCAGATTTGCAGCTTGCCAGGACGTGTTGAGCTAAATAAACTTGCAAACAATACACATTCGTTTATTTCCAGTAATTCATCATCACCCCTAATGATTTGCCATCTATTATGCCAGCTATAATAGGAAATATAATAATTCTGTGTATGTGTACCAAAGAACTAGGTAACTTCTACTAGATTACTGTTCAGTTGCGCCGTAAAAACTGTGCCAAATCAGGTATGCAGACCAGAATGATCCGCCGTGGCGACCCCTCAAAATACGGGAGCAGCCGAAAGAAAAAAAATCCTCCTAAACCTCGCCGTCTCCAGCAGGTTAAAGTCTATAAATCCGTAGCAATATGGGGAATGTGGAAAATGCATTTGGGGGAAAATAGGTCTCAACTTGCCGCCTTCTGCATCTGAACCACCAGCCTCATAGCCAGAGGGTTTTAGGACTGGCATGGGTCTAGCCGTTTGTCTTATTAGACGAGAGCTAGTCTGAACACGGGAAGGATTCATTCGTTTTTCTGAATTCCACTATTTATCCCAGATATATTTAGCTCATTCATCGGGTGCCAATGTTTTGTCTGGGTTGTTAAGTAACTGGCTGGCGAGGCTCTCACGTGTGTTGACTTTTGGTATGGAAACGGGGAAGAAATAAACATACCTTAATGTAGCCCTGTTAGACTGACCCCTCTTAAAATTTGCAATTATTTCTGTGGAATTAGGAGTCTGATTGGTTGCATACAAGACCGCGGTATGTAAAACGTCCTCCCTTTTAAGTTTGATTGTTCCATTGTTATGTCAAGTATGGTTAAAGTAGGATTGCTGGTATTATTTCCAGGTTAGAAAGCTGTTTGTAAAATTTAAAATACTCACAACTCCCAGAGGAAGATTACTGAGATTTAATAGCTATTGATTTTTTAAATTCACTGTTTACCAACTTCTGCCTTCATGAGCCTGTCAGAGCTTTAAAGTGATTTGTTTCCTTCCAGCTGCCAGAATAGCCAAGCTTTATCATGGTTCACAGTGTAGGGCTAAATGTTATTTGGACATAAATCACCAAATATTTATGAGTACAGCAGCTTCTAAACTCATGATTCTCATTTCAATTTGTAATTCCCTTTGAATTGCTCTTCTAATGGGTATAGAAATATATTTCAGAATAAAAAACAACTTCACAATCACTTTTTCCACTTGCTTAACAGCGCTCTCATGCAGTAAGCGGTCATACAACTTTTCCACCGTTCCAGTTTAACTTGTTTGTCGAGGCATACAGGAGGATAACCTACAAGTCACCCAGCAGACCTGTGCATATTTTAGCATCAACAGTACATGCCATGCATGTTCGAGCTGTAAGTGTCTAGACTTCTGTCTCTGAAGAGGCGGATTAAAGTGCACATGCATTAGCATACTTACACTGAGAAACTTACAATATATCTAGTGGACTAGTTATTAAAAACCACTTCAAACGGTTTGTAGGTTCTGCAATAAGAATAAAAGAAACTTTATTGCTCTTTACTGTTTATCTGTAAGGATTGTGTTGATGCTAGAGCTGTCTATTAACTTGGCATTGTGTGGCGTTCATATACAATAGTGTTAGTCATTTCAGCAGGTTCAGGAGTTCTGAATCTGTACCTTTACTTCCTCTCACAATAAAGTTCACCTTGATCTTCATCCAGAAGGTTGACTGGCTGCTCCTAATTGCCCCTGAGTGTAAGTAAGTAAGTAAGCTAAATTGTTGTGTGCTACCCTGTAATAGAGAGTCTCCTCTTTTTGCGGTTTGCCGTTGGCCCGCCTTGTTTTCAGTACACTGTAAACCGTATAATGTATATGAAGGGGCAAATCTAAAATCTGAAAAGAATTAATGTACATTTTCCTGATATATTTTTTATATAAGTAGAGATGTTAATGAATGCCATTATTCCAGACGAATTTAATAGTTAAACAATTGTTAGTTTAATGCTCATGCGTAAATAAGTCTTTTCAATTTATCCTAAAATCCAGTTTTTAATTGGGACTTCTGGAAAAGTACATATTTAATAATTATTTGTCATTATACGTATACAAGCGTACAACACAACAAAATTCTTTCCTCGCATAGCCCAGCTTGTTTGGAAGCTGGGGTCAGAGCTCATGGTCAGCCATTGCATAGCACCCCTGGAACAGAGAGGATAAAGGGCCTTGCTCAAGGGCCCAACAGTGGCTGTATGGCAGAGCCTGGATTTGAACTCTCAGCCTTTTGATTGATAGCCTAAATCTCCACCCACTAGGCTACCATTTAAGTAATTTAATTGTAATAATATAATGTCATAATGTTTGTAAACATTGTTGCTGTGAATGATCGTCTGCAGCCAAATAATACAGCATGTTAGTTTTCATTTGACTTTTTTTGTAAGCTATAAATGGGATTGTTTGCATGCTTATATTAAAAAGTACTGTGGTTTTTTTTGGCTAGGGATCATATGGCCTTCTCATAGACACACTGACATGCTTAGCTTTACCTTGACTATAAATTATAACACAGATAGCACCTGAGAACAGCCCTGATGTACTTGGAAAAATTCCAGACACGATTTGTACATTTTAAGAATCGCGGCAAGACTTATGTCTTCATTAAAAGAAAGCCCAGAGGGATTCAGGTGAGCTGATCAGACTTGTCCGTTCTCAGATGTGTGCCATACTTAGTGTGTCTTGGCATTATAAAAGGAAGTAACACTAAATTCGGTCCAGAACGGTTGGCTCGTACCTGTTTAGTTTGACATATTATACTATTTGATTTAATTCAAGTCTTAGAGCAATGAGTTGAAGCTCTGCAAGCAATGTGAAACATCACACATCAAACATGTTGCTGTGTTCATGCTAGTTAGGCTCTATTTACACATGCAAGTTTGGTTTATCGGTTGATAAAAGCACTGAAAGTAACCCAGAAAGTGAGGAATAATTTGTAATGGAAAAAATACCTGAGAAACTAATTTTATTTGGAACAAATAACCCACTACGTTCAGTGTATGTGGGATTGTAACCTGTCACATTGCTCGTACTTGACTGTTTATTTGTAAACTGTAAATTGTCATGTGAATTTGACGTGTGTGAAACACGTTACTGCATTTACGTGTAAATCATTTAGCAGTCGCTTTTTTTCTTAGTGAAAGAAGCTCACTCAGACCCATACACTTTCATTCCTGCATCCCACATGCCTTCCTTCGTCTCCATGCCTCCTAGTCTCTCTCTCTCTCTCTCTCTCTCTCTCTCTCTCTCTCTCTCTCTCTCTCTCTCTCTGTGGCTTTTTCTCGTCCTCAATCTCTCCTCAGCCCAGTGAAGCAAGTCTCAACAAGAGGCGCGCCCCTGATGGCTATCGCAGCTGGGCACAGCTTGCTTCATCTGCCCCGGCAAGAAAGATAAGACTCCCACAGCCAGTCCCACCCAGTCCCACCTTACTGCTGCACAACATCCTGCCGCATTAGACCGTTAGTACTACCACAGCGCTCGTCAGGGCCGTGTCACCAACGTGTCAGGCACAGCTTGAGTACGGAAATAATTGTACAGATGGTTTCATGTGGGAAATCACATTGCTGATGTTCAACCTTTGACAGGACTGGGGGTGTGTTGATATTTTAGGGAAAATAACGTGTATTAACTGTATTCCAGTTAGCATTACTTTGCTTACAGTGTTACTCAGTGAATGAGAAATTTAACCAAAAGGGATGGGGAAAAGCGTATGTTTAAAATCGACATCTACTGTGATTTTGTGGCAAATTGGAAGGTTGCTGTGGGTGCAGGTGTTAATACCAATAATACAGATGCTACACCTGATGTAACTAATCAGATGTTTGATGAAGTTGATAAAGTTAGTGAAATTTAGGGAATGGTCCTGCAGGTTTGCAAGAAAGCCGAAGCCGTTCTGATTCTTTATGGATAAAATTAGGGACGTTGTCATGTTACATTATGATTATATAGCAAAGTGGAACCTACTACATGGTTTAATAACGACACTCTGGTATTAATAAGGTACGTTATACACTGTGTGTGTGAGTATGTGATTCAAGACACGCTCATAGGTGCTATTGGCCAGCCAGGCGTATACACAGACATTACCGGCTATGTCTGAGAGGGAGGGCCGAAGCCCTGTGATGGATTGCCGCCCTGTCTGTCCAGGGTATTTCTTGAACCTAGTGTTTCGCTGTGGAATCAGACACACTGTGACCCTGACCACGATCATGTAGTTGATGAAAATGAAATGAAAAAGCATTTAATAAGTAAATTTGTGACTTTCACATATGTATATGAAATCGGTTAGTTTTGCGCTTTTTTATTGCAATGTTACTAATTTTAGAAATCCCTGACGTAATGAAACATTGTGGTCCACAGCAATCATGAACAGTGTTCTCCTGCTAGGACTGATGAATAATAGATAAGTGCTTCACATCCAAGTTCCATGTTTGGTTGACTGTGCTTAGTGAACATGGAGGCACGGCTGTACCCTGTAATGCACTATAATTAGCACCGTAATTATGTGAATAACCTTGGGCATGCATGTGTGCATGAGCTAAACAAAACAAAAAAAAAGGCTCAAAGCAGGAAAAAAAGATTTTCAGACTCCCAGGACTATTCCTCAGACTGGTGTGGAAGCACATCGGTGTACATTCAGTCCCAGTGACAAACGTTGGTGTGAGAGCGCCGTGTTTATGACGTCACTCATCCTGATCGAAACGAGAACTCTACAATAAGTTCTGATATAACGTGCTCAGATTTCCTTTTATTATTTTTAGCTGCTGATCTAACTTCTGTAAACTGGTATAAATATTTATTTAAAAACGCAGATCTGTATTAATGTCGAAACAGTCGATGCCACTTTGAACTATATTCTGTTTACTTGTATTGATTTTGTATCGAATTGATTTATGACAATCTATTTCTATTCTATTTCCTCGGCCTGGTCCCATTAGGGGTCGCCGGCGGATCGTGATCCGCATCATTGATTCGGCACGGTTTTAACGCCGGATGCCCTTCCTGACACGACCCTCCCTATTTATCCGGGCTTGGGACCGGCACTACAGTGCACTGGTTTATGCATCCTAGCGGCTCGGTACCTACAGGACAATTCAGTGTCTCCAATTAGCCTGGCTGCATGTTTTTGGACTGTGGGAGGAAACCGGAGCACCCGGAGGAAACCCACACAGACACGGGGAGAACATGCAAACTCCGCACAGAAAGGACCCGGACCGCCCCGCCTGGGGATCGAACCCGGGACCTTCTCGCTGTGAGGCGACAGTGCTACCCACTTAGCCACCGTGCCACAATTGATTTATGACAATGGATGGATGATATTAGCAAAATTTTACCAGAAATATGATTTTCTGCTGCAGCATCTGTTGAAACATGATGATTACTAAGAGTACCTGTTTATTACACCTTAAATAGTGAGTAATGTTTTTAATTGATCGAATGGCACCTTAGAAAGTCATCTGTACAGTTTTTACATTGTGATTCAGATGTTCATGCTTTTTAATTGCAATAGCTCAAAAACTGTGTGTGTCTGTGTGTGTGTGTGGTGTCATGATTTAGGTTTAAAAAAACCACGTATATAAAAGTCAGTTTCTTCCAGTGTAGCTGGTGTTGTCCGATACACCACATCCTTTAGGGTCATCTGGAATTCTCTGTATGTGTTAGTTTCCTTCCCCCTAAAGCCTTTCTAAGGTATCACTGCTTCTGTTTGTTTAAGAGAAGGTGAGAGTGAGATAGTTTGTGAATAGTTTGCTTTAGTGGCACCTGGAACATTGCTTTTTTGCTTTAATATTGCAGGGATGTTTAAATGCAACACAAGTTCATTTACCTGCTCGTTTTACTAACACCCGAGCATCATTACAGCAGAAACGAATGTTAACGGTATTATGTGCCTGTTTTAGAACTGTGTGGGCAAATTCCACCAGTCATTACCTATTAGTAACTCTCATTAAACATGTAAAAGCCTAGCTGCTCTAGATTTCCCTCTAGGTGTGAGTGAGTGTGTGTCGGCATTTGGAACAGGGTGTCAATGCCTTGTGCTCATTGTTTTTGGGTGTCGCCACACCCACAACAACCCTGAACAGGTTAAAACTGCCAGAGAAGGATGGAATAATAATCAAGCTTTCTTAATCAGTTTTTTGAATGTCCTATCTTCTCCTCACTCACTTTGGTGATTTGATCACATTGTAGAGATATTCACATTATATAATATACATCTTTATTCCTAAAGGAAATATATATATGTTTTTTTACATTAACAAATGTGTTGGTTCAGGAGGGCTTACAAGTTGTAAGACACAAAAAAGTTCTTTTACTTCACAGTTCTACATTCATTCTGATGAACTGTCGGTCAAACCAGTTGTTTCCTAGATTTACTGTAAACACTGGCACTAGCGACATGAGCCGTCCACTCCCTCAGCTGAATAGTCTCTAGCTGCCTGGCACTATTGAAACAGCACCATACTTTCAAAGTGATCGACAACAAAGGCAACTGCTGAGCCCGGCTTTTGTTTTTGTTCCTCTAACAAAGTGCACGAGCTGACCTCCAGCGGAGAGGGAGGGCACACGGGCACTAATGGGATTGATAAACACTAGCAGACAGGCAGTAGGAGGAGCCCATGTCGGATTCGGAAACCGCCTGATAACCCAGACGTGTCCTGAAAGATAGCGACGTTTTTTTAGGAGTTCATTTTAATATTAAAATAGATGTAGGAAGCAAGTCTGGGGAACTGGATTGCACAGCGCTGATCCATGTCAGTTTTACCAGATTATCACGATCCACCTGTTGACTTCCAAGGCAATTAACTATTTGTTCAGGCATCATCTGCATCTTGAACAGTGCTGTTTTTTTGTGTCCTACTTTGTGTTAGAAACCCTTTGTATCAAAGATATGAGCCCAAGAAGAGTAACTTGGTGTAAAGAGGAAATCTGGACCCCTGGAAATTGGAAACATACAGTTTGATTTGATGTCTGTTGCTAGAAGCCAAATAAATTTGGGCAGTTGTGTGGTGAGAAAGCATTAGGTCCAGTGATGGCTGTGGATGGTCTTCCAACAGCCAAAAAGATATAAGATGATTTTACAGGACCATGTTCTCCCTTTAGTGCCTACAGACTTTTCTAATGATTTAAATCATGTCATTTTATTTTCAGTTTTACCAGCACTGGGTCCAATTTTATGGAGGTAATTCATGCCAGACATGGTGCAATGCTTTAGCGCTTTAGACGCTTCACGTCTGTGTAGGCACCTGGCCAGTCGGTAGCACCTACTGAGATCCGAACCGGAATCTCAATGGTGCTGGGCTAGCGTAACAGACCGCTGCACCATTCAAGCACCCTGCACACGATGTTTATAGGCATTGTCAGACACATAATTATAGATACGAAGCTGAACGTGAGCTACCTGCTAACACCTATTATTACATGTTCACCTAAATGACGACCTTATTTTGAAAACTTTTCGGTGTACGGATGCGTTCCATTTTAGTCAACCTGTGTATCAAGTAGCGACATTTTAAGGTGGTTCGTGTTTACGTAAACTTAATCTAAAAACACAAGAGCGCATGCACAGAGCACAGAGCACAGAGCAGTCAATGGCATTAGAAGTAGTTTGAAATCCATGTTTACCCACTTACCAAAGCAGCATACAAATGCTAATTATATATGAATCGGTGCACGTTCTGTTTTTCTACTGTTGACAGAATGGCTTACATTAATGATCACGGTTGTCACCGCAGATCATTCTGCTCTGTATGCTCGTCCTGACGCACCCCTTGCTATTTTTATCCAGTATTGGAACCAGCACTGAGTGCACTGACGGGCGGCCTGCTTGACCACTAGGCTGAAACAGTAAATCCACGGATTTCTTATCATGAGTTTGGCCGATTCTGATTGCGCGCTTCAGTAATTTGTAAACATGATGCCTTTTTAAAATGCCATATTGTGCAAAATAAACCTGATATAAGAATTTAATATTACCATGATTATTTGCTGCTACTAAACATTTCTGATCACAAAAAACCCTAACAAAACCAGCTGTCTGTTATTACTGTCTGGTTACACGGTATCAGTCCATGAGCTTCCGCTAATTCATTTCTTCCAGGTCATATTAGCGTCCTATCTCCACTCCCCGAGAGGTATGCTTAAGCAGATAGTTTTATCTCCTCTGGCCTCTTGAGCCTGGCTGTGAAAAAGCCTGGGCTCTGATCATCCCTCAGGAATTGTCTGGTATTTTTGGCATCTGAGACATGAGCGCATTGTTGTTGCACCATTTTTTTCCTTTTAGTAATCAAGACGCTAAAAATAGTGCCGGGCCCCGGTCACTCCGCAAAATCCTATTGTTTTACTGCAGTCTTTCTTGATCCTTGGAACTGTATTGGCACTGTGTGGGAACAGCATAGGAACTGCATAGTAACTGTGTGGGAACTGTATAATAACTGTGTGGGAACTGTATAATAACTGTGTGGGAACTGTATAGTAACTGTGTGGGAACTGTATAATAACTGTGTGGGAACTGTATAGTAACTGTGCAGGAACTGTGTGGGAACTGTATAGTAACTGTGTGGGAACTGTATAGTAACTGTGTGGGAACTGTATAATAACTGTGTGGGAACTGTATAATAACTGTGTGGGAACTGTATAGTAACTGTGTAGGAACTGTGTGGGAACTGTATAGTAACTGTGTAGGAACTGTGTGGGAACTGTATAGTAACTGTGTGGGAACTGTATAATAACTGTGTGGGAACTGTATAATAACTGTGTGGGAACTGTATAGTAACTGTGTAGGAACTGTGTGGGAACTGTATAATAACTGTGTGGGAACTGTATAGCAACTGTATAGTAACTGTATAGTAACTATAGTAACTGTGTGGGAACTGTATAGTAACTGTGTAGGAACTGTGTGGGAACTGTATAGTAACTGTGAGGGAACTGTGTAGCAACTGTATAGTAACTGTATAGTAACTGTGTGGGAACTGTATAGTAACTGTGTGGGAACTGTATAGTAACTGTGTAGGAACTGTGTGGGAACTGTATAGTAACTGTGAGGGAACTGTGTAGCAACTGTGTGGGAACTGTGGGAACTGTGTAACAACTGTATAGTAACTGTGTGGGAACTGTGTAGCAACTGTATAGTAACTGTGTGGGAACTGTGTAGCAACTGTATAGTAACTGTGTGGGAACTGTGTAGCAACTGTATAGTAACTGTGTGGGAACTGTGTAGCAACTGTATAGTAACTGTATAGTAACTGTGTAACAACTGTATAGTAACTGTGTGGGAACTGTGTAGTAACTGTGTGGGAACTGTATAGCAAATGTATTGCAACTGTATAGTAACTGTGGGAACTGTGTAGCAACTGTATAGTAACTGTGTGGGAACTGTATAGTAACTGTGTGGGAACTGTGTAGTAACTGTGTGGGAACTGTATAGCAAATGTATAGCAAATGTATTGCAACTGTATAGCAAATGTATTGCAACTGTATAGTAACTGTGGGAACTGTGTAGTAACTGTGTGGGAACTGTGTAGCAACTGTATAGTAACTGTGTGGGAACTGTATAGTAACTGTATAGTAACTGTGTAACAACTGTATAGTAACTGTGTGGGAACTGTGTAGTAACTGTATAGTAACTGTGTAACAACTGTATAGTAACTGTGTGGGAACTGTGTAGTAACTGTGTGGGAACTGTATTGCAACTGTATAGTAACTGTGGGAACTGTGTAGCAACTGTATAGTAACTGTGTGGGAACTGTGTAGCAACTGTATAGTAACTGTGTGGGAACTGTGTAGCAACTGTATAGTAACTGTGTGGGAACTGTATAGTAACTGTGTGGGAACTGTATAGTAACTGTGTGGGAACTGTATAGGAACTGTGTGGGAACTGTATAGTAACTGTGTGGGAACTGTATAGTAACTGTGTAGCAACTGTATAGTAACTGTGTGGGAACTGTATAGTAACTGTGTAGCAACTGTATAGTAACTGTGTGGGAACTGTATAGTAACTGTGTGGGAACTGTATAGTAACTGTGTGGGAACTGTATAGGAACTGTGTGCTCTAGTATAGTGTACACAGATCTGGTCACTTGTAGCATTATATACAAGGCTTCTGTGGATAATAAGAGCTTTGTAAGAAAACTCACTGAATTGTCTGTATATTTATCAGTGGTTTTATGTGCTATCTTTTAAATTTTATGTAACAGTACTACTGTAAACGTGCAGGCCTTATTAGCATTTTTTGCCAGAACGTGTTTCAATTAAACTGAAACTTTAAAAATATGCTATACAGTATAAAAAATGAACACAGTGTAGTTTGTAGTAAATGGACCAGAACCGTGTCTACACGTGTCTACACAGACATGATTGGGAATAGCCAAAGCTTTACCCAGGTGTGTGTACAGATGTGGACAGAGTTATAAAACAATCAGAAGAAACTTTGTGCACCGTACAGCCAAAGAAAGGAATTTGATATTTTTGAAGGTGAAACTCTGCTTATCATCTTATGATAATTGTATATAAAACGCTCACGTTGTCAAGAAATGCTGGTAGATACCGGCTGCATGTTTATTCAGCGCCTGTATTGAAGTCTTATCAACTTAGTTTAAAATCTACATGCGTGATACTGAACTGGTTCTGCTCAGTGGTTCTCTTCATCTTACCGTTCGACTTTTACATTTACTTTTATGCCATCGGGCAGATGCTTTTATTCAAAGCAACTTACAGTAGGGACTGATACAAGTGGATTATCCAATAAACTACCACTGTTCCTTTTAAATTACTGTCACTTTCATTGTATTGAGTTTTTTTTTATTCAGAAAGTATAAGGAATTGTTCCTTTAATGCTTAGTGATGTGTTTTCTATTGAAGATGACGTAAGCTTGTCGGTTAATAGTTAACCGGTGACTAATGGAGGTTGATTATTTGTATCCCTATAAGTTGCATTCACTTGAAAAGGCACTTCTATAAAAGCAGCCTTCACTAGCATGCTAGATATCTCCTAGCACACTTCACCACACATTCAGATAAAGACAGAATGTTTTTACGTTGGTTAAGACGTGCATGCTTTCATGCACACACACAAAAAAGCCACTATGGCAAGAAAAACTTGTTCAGGATTAAAACATCCAGTCTTATCTTGTCATCGAACTAGCTATTGGTATGTCTGCAGTGCAATGAAGCGTTTTCTGTGTTTTCTGTGTTTTTTTTGTTCGGTTCACATCGGTTTTCTGAAGCGAAACGCACTCGCCATCGATCTGTCATCAGAACGTTTCGTTCTCTAATGTAGAACATATCATGCGTCCTGTTCTCGGACGGGTCTGACGTGCCGTCCGAGCAGCGATCGGAAAACATGTCATGTTCATTTTCACTCTCGCGGATCACAGCCGTCTGATGTTTTCCTCCCTGGCAGCGGCTCTTAGCGGCGAGGATTACGTCCTCGCCGTGTTTACCATAAATCTGCAATTAGCCGACTTCAAGTGCTCTCGGCTGTTGAAGGAGCCCGCCAAGCTGCGAACTCGCATCCCAAAATCCGGTCACTGTCCCCCACACATCCATCACGCCAGCTGCTTCCTAACGTGACTCGTCTCGTTTTCACCGCCTCTTTGCTCTGAAAGCATTTCTCCTAACACGTACGAAGAGCACGTGTGTCGAAATATATGTACATAGAAAAAGTATATATGTAACGAATAGGATTAAATACAGTTGGAAAAGATGAGCGGCTCCCTGGATGGTAATAATGCCTTTTCCGTGTCATTTGTCAATCAAAATCAGTCACTAGACAAAACCTGTTGTACAGAAACACAACAGCAGTCGCTCGCTCTGGCTGCAGGCTTAGGCTTGCTTTCTTTCAAACCCTGACCTTTAACCTTTGACTTTGAAATCTAGACCTGTTCCGTGTTGAATTGTTGAGTGGTTGGAAGCCATCGTCTGTTTGTTTTGGTCACACTTTGAAGTGAAAGCTAACTTAAGGCTTGATTGTTTATTGCATAAATTATAAAATTGCCACATTGTTTGAGTCTTTATTGTTTATGCACATTGAGCATGAAAAGGTTGAAGCATTTTTACAAGGTCACATGTCAAAGGTGAAGTTTTTTTTAAAGTAAATGTATTCGTTTAATGCGTGTTAAAGTCTTTTATCTTGTCATATTTCCCCCCCACTGTGGTCTCATTTTAGAAATATATGTGCTTGAAGCTCTTTTATTACTTTGTGTTTTGCTATAAATAATGCAGGAAATAAAAGTAGTCACTTGTAAAATCTAAATAATGAATGAAGATTGTACTAAAAGAAGCGCAATTAGCTGTGAATTACTTTCTCTGGTATGATAAAAAGACTGCTGCTAAAAGTAAAAGCGCTGATCATGGTGGAAGGCATGTAACGATGATTTTAATAATTGATTACCTTTGTTAGGGGGTAATACTGGTCCACTACTGCTGGGATCCATGGTTCAAATCCCCAGCCTTGGTGATGGCCGGTTGGTCATCTACAAAAAGACATGAAATGAAATGAACTGAAATTTTCTCACATATGCAGGATACCCCCCCAACCAACCCCAGTACCGATACCCGATCCTCAAATTAACAAATCAGACATATAGAATATGTATCAATACCAGCTTTACAATGAATTAAGCATTAAGCATTACAAATTAAACATCTTAGAATTGATTATCCTTAATAAAACAAACCACTTGAACTGGACGTGGCTTCTGCATCCACTGATTATTTCACATAGACTTCATTGTAGTATCCGAGAAATCCCTAAACTGTTAGAAAATTCCCACAGTGGGCACAATTCTCATGGAAAGATTGCACAGTGTTGCATGTTCTGGGCGGAATAACCACAGCAGCTGAAACGGATGTTCATTTTCCATTTCTCTCTCTCTCTCTGTCCCTCTCTCTCTCTCTCTCTCTCTCTCTCTCTCTCTTTCCCCCATTCAGTCTCTCTCTCATTCTGACTTTTGCATTTCCTTCCTTTCATTCCATCTTTCTCATTGTCTTTTTCATTCTCTCCCTCTCTCTTTTCTTCTTTCTCTCACTCCCTTTCATTCTCATTTCTTTTTCCATTCTGTCTTTCTTTTTTCAGTTGACACTTAACCTTTAACTAATAAAAGTTGGCCACATTTTTTTTCTTTACGGCCGACCCATCAGAACAAATCTCCCCTGGTTAACTTTAGCTGTCAGCTGACGACTGTTTTAGGTACTTTTCAACGTGTGCAGGCAAATTAGCCCAAATTATATGGGCTTCAAGAAGTCACAAGCTGTAAAATGTTCTAAATACTAAGAATAAAGAGGCCATGCCTCTGATATTATAAAAGTTTCTACACTATACATTTAATAATCCAGGTTACTATATTATGGTATATAACTACAATATATAAACTGTATATAAAGTTTGGACCCAGCACATTTTTAGAAAAATTGTAGAGAACCCTTGAACTTCAGTTGGACACACAAATCCATCAGCCACAGAAAAACAACAAATTAATTTCTATTTTATTTTATCTATGTGTGCTTTGACTTAGCTTTGACTTAGTGTTAAAGTGAATGTGAACCTAGTTACTACTATAGTAATTACTATAATCTGATGCCCTGTATTTCTCTGATCGGCTTGTTCATAATATCAGTAACTTTTGCATGATCATGAACATGAATACTGAACCTATAAACTGCTTCAGATGAAGGTGTAAATCGTCCTCACCCATCTTTCCACACCCCTCTCCTCACCCCCTACTCTCTTCCTCACCACAATACTAAAACGTGAACAGACAGCATAGCGTGAAGAAATGTACGTCCCTGAACAGAAAGCTGGTCCTCTGGCTGCCGCGGCAGGTTTATTGGGGCAGAAGGAGAGATGGCTGTCCTCCCTTCAGGGCCTGGAGATGAAAGCTTATCCTCAAGCACTCGCGAGAGAGGGAGAAGAAAGATGATGTGGCTTCTGTATAATGCATAAGACATCTCTTTTGAGGTTATTAGTTCAGCTTTTTCTTCCACCGAACTGGCTGTTACGGTGTGAGCTTCAGAAGCTCTGGGAGTTTAAAGTATTATTATAAATGATAAAAGTTGTGTCTATTGTAGTTGTATGTCGGTGAAAAAGCCAACCTGTCGATCACATTTTAAATAATAGACTGATACGTGAGCAGGAGAGTCGCAGCTTGATAACAAATTAGCGTTTGTAGCCATGACATGTTGGTGTTTAATGAGAGAGGTAGAAGGTAGCGATTAATTCTCATGATCATGATTATAATTAATAGTGATGTGATTTTATGACGGCATTCAGGTGACGTAGCAGTCTATTACGCAAGCCAATTGTTAGCCTGTCGACCAGCTGGGCGACTACAGTATATGGACATGATTGGTATATCTGGAGTAAGGGCAGTTGTAGCCTAGCGGTTAAGGTGCTGGACCAGTAATCATAGCTAAGTGTGAACTATCCACCAACTCGATCCGACCGGCTCACCGAGCGCTCGGCGACTGGATTGAGTTTTCTAGCACGTCAGATATCTGATCTCAGTTGTGCAACTGGGAATGAGTGACATGTCGAACAGCCAATGAGAACGCAGGATACAGCGTGAGGGGAAACGCAGGAGAGGAGTGTAAACAGGTGGGACGGGGATAATATAGTTTATATCAGAATACATCAGCACACACACGTTTTACAGTATTTCGTCCTTTACATAATACCCACGCTGCATTGCAAAATTATTAATTAACCTCCAACTCCCTATAGAACAATCCATACTGTTCGTGTTGCCAAATCCACTCAGATTCATTTATTTTTCCTCTTTGATTTTACGCTGCACATCAGTGCACAAACACTTTGATCTCTCGCTACTTGTTGACGTGCATTTTTGGACGTGGTATCATTAAACCCCTCGTCACTTCTCACGTGTGTTTTTGTTTTGAAAAAGAAAAAGAAAAAAAGGAAGACCAGAGAAGCTCGTATGCGATTCCAGTTGGTGATGGATCGTGTAGTGTGAAACCCCCTATCGCCGATCAGTCGTGTAGTGTGAAATACACACCGACTAAAAAGACTCCTGAGTGCAAAAGATTCAGTCGTATAGTGTGAACTGTACAGCGACCTGACGACTTGGAAAGTCGTGTAGTGTGAACTTGGCATAAGTCGCTTAGGACAAAAGCACCAGCTAAATGCCAAAAATGCAAATGTAAAATGTAAACATCTGAAAGCAGAATGGATTGGCATCCTTTCCAGTTTATTTCTGCCTCGCATCCAGTGTTTTCCACTGGAACTGGACTCGTCATGACCCTGACCAGAATGAAGCAGTTGATAAAAATGAGATGTATGATTTTATGACATTGTATATTAATCCATTAGAAAAAAGCGAGCAAACACATATTGAATGCTCTTGGTCATTCTCTCTCAGTCTTTGTCTTCTATCTGTCTGTCATTTTTTGCAGCTTTAACCTGCACAGATGCAAAACATTGCCCAGATTATTTGGACACCTGACCATTCTTAGACACCCTGTTATGAAATCCTTTAATTGCCTGTGGTATATTGTTCAGCTCATATTAAAATTAGAGTAGGCTGTGCTATTTTTATCACCAGAGGTTTTAAAGTGAGTTCATTACTTACTCCTTCAGGAATGCCGTTTTACACAAACAGGGCATCCACAGCTGGTGCATTTTCTTTTCCTACTCTTTATGCCAGTGCTTAAATTTCACTCGTTCTGTTCTTTTAAAGCTTCTTTCATTTGCATTTGGCCACAGTCCTGCATAATGCTAACAAGCTTAACAGCTCAGAAACATTAAAGCTCGCAAATCATTTCAAAAACCACCAAAAGCTAAAGAGGCAAATCCGCCAGACACAATTTACATCCAGCCAAGGGGGCGAAGTGAAGTAAGATTGCGTTTGGAAGATTAACAGTTTCAGTTTTATGTCCACTGGCTCGCTGATATAAGAGCAGTACCATCATGAGCAAATGTCTTCTGCAGCTTTTCCTCATAAATGCACTTTATATTAGAAAACTTACTACAGAGATTCTACGTTTCAGGCGATTTAGGCAAAACGATGAGGGCTACTAAGTCAAGTCAAGTCAACTTTATTTATATAGCGCTTTTTACAATAGACATTGTCTCAAAGCAACTTTACAAAATCCAGGACCAACAGATACAAAAAACCCCTGTTGAGCAAGCCGAGGGCGACTGTGGCAAGGAAAAACTCCCTGAAAATTACAGGAAGAAACCTTGAGAGGAACCAGACTCAGCAGGGCCCGTCATTCTTGGGTGGCCAGGAGGATACTTTAAATAAATACACGATTTACACAGAGCATACGAACACAGATTTAAATGATCTAAAAGTTATAACTGGTAATAAATAGATAAATAATAATAGAGTTGTTCTTCGCTGTAGTCTTCAATAATGTCTGTAGTGATTTCTTGTCATTCTTGGTGCAATTACTCCAGACCCGTCACATCCGTCAGGAGCAGCATAGTTGTCACGGCAGTCTCGACTTTAATCCTTAACCTCGGCGGGTGAACGGGTTTCCATCAGAACGCCATTGGAGTAAAACAACAAAGAATGTAGTTAATAATGTACAATGCTAGTTGAGTAAAACAGTTTTACTGAGAGTTTTAGACTCCGGCAGCCCTAATTATTACAGCATAACTAAAAGGGAGAGCGAGCAGGTAACAAGGTCATGAAGGCTTTCACAGGACATCAGCGCCCACCTCTCCTACCCAAACCTGAGTGATCGGACAAGAGAGGCAGAACAACAGCAACCCAACATCCCTGATCACCACAAGTTTCTATGACCAAGAACCCCCAAGCCTGAGAAAATAAATATGTTTTGCACCACAGTGATGGTTTAATCAGCATTCCAGGGATACGAATGATTAATAGACAAAGAAATCGTTGTTTGGTTGATGCTGTGGGTTATAAATGTCATTTATAACCCATAATATTTATTTCCAACAGCTGACACTTGATTTGATTTGAGAGTGAAGCTGCCGATTCCCTTTTCTTATTAATGCTGAACAGAATTACGAGTGTTGATTTGTGACACAGTCTCACACACCCACAACAATTGCTAACAGGTGTAATAAATCAGTGATATAAAGGAAGTTGCACTCATATTGTGTCCAACTTTGAAGCAATGGTTTAGGGAAGGCCCTAAACCATGAATAAAAGCTCAGTTTAAGGAAACTCCAGTGTCCTGAAGCTTACATATGTATGAAACTAACATCCAAAAATAATTTGGATATTTTGCTTAGATATTAACTACACTAATGTTAGTTATTAGGTTTAAAATAATGAGCAGAATTTGCATCCTTCTAACGTTTATCATGAATTGTTTAGACCTGCTAAATTTAGGATTCTGTCTGCAGTGCTCTATGCAGTTATATCTTCCTCCTTTTGGAGTGACTGTACATTTGAACAGTGTAATTATTTACTGGACGCAGTGTGGTCTTTTTTCCATATTCTGTGATTATTCTGTCCTCTCAGCTCTCTCAGCCTTCCTTGCTTTATAATCCTCTCTGCATCACAATATTAAGCTCTTCCTGTTTCCATAGAGCCTCAAGGTGATTACCCAGTTTTCCCCTCCGTTAGATACAAAGGCGCTGGAGAGGATCTCTTGCTTACCCACTTCCCTTCTGGCTTATTCTCCCTATATTCAAAATCTAATTCAAAACAGCCAATCACATCCGTTTAACACTTTCCTATTTCACTACTCGTGCAACTAGAAGATTTTGCTTGTGCCCTTAATTTCTGTAAAAAGATTCGAGAGAGAGAGAGAATGAGCCTGAAAGTTTTATTTCGGACAAATCCTGCCCCCTGCCATTCCTGCAGCTCATCCAACCCCCCTCCTCATTCACACACATTCAGGAAGCCGGCGTCGCTGCCAGAAGTGCTCTCCGTTTCCGGGAATCAGACCCGCAGGCCCGCTGCGGAGTGGGCCGGCTGTAACGCCAGAGCCATTGTTCCCCGCATCGTGGAGGGGAAGGAACAGCAACAAAAACATAAACCACCCATGGAAGAAGCACAAACGAGAGAGGGGAGAGGAGGACTAGATGTCCGAGCTATTTCTGTTCCAGAGGCTCCTCCAGATCTTCCCAAGAGCGCAGTGTAGCTTCAGCATTCCTGCACTTTTTTACTTTTACATGCCTGATTAACTCACTGGCTGATATTTTAGAGGCTAAATGGTGTTGCACTCTGTCTAATGTATTTTTGAAAGTCATTTGGGCTTTACAAACTTACAATACAAAGGAAATACAATTCTTCAATTGCAGCCTAGTGTAGCCTAGTGGTTAAGGTATTGGACTAGTAATCAAAAGGTTGTCGGTTCAAGCCTCACCTCGGCCAGCTTGCCACTGTTGGGCCCTTGAACAAGGCCCTTAACTCTCAATTGCTCAGACTGTATACTGTCACAAGCTAAATGCCGAAAATGTAAAAGTAAATGTTCTCCTTCTTTTGGCTGCTTTCATTAGTGGTCGCCACAGCAGATCATTTGGCAACCTTCATGTCCTTCACCGCATCCATTAACCTTCTCTTTGGCCCTTCTTTCCTCTTCCTGCCTTAAAGCTCCATCCTCAACACCCATAACCTGATATAACTCTCATCCCTTCTCTGCACATGCCCAAACCATCTCAGTCTAGCCTCCCTAACTGTCTCCAAATCATCCTACCTGTGCAGAATCGTGGCATCTTCATCTCTGCGGCCTCCACCTCTAGCTATGGTCTTTTTGTCAGTGACATCGCCACCAAACCTGTAAAATTACCATTTTAAAACTGAGAGACTAAATCAAGTCCTTTTGGAGTTCGTTGGTATTCTATCTTGTCTGTCCAGGTTGTAGTTCGCAAGCTAATTTATCGACCCATGTAAGCAACATAAAAGACCCTAATATACATTTACACATTTTAATTAATCCATTGTAGTATTTTCACTCACTGTGAATGGCGTGTCGTGTTTTTGTTAAATAATTTGAATCTGAGTGGTTAAATAAGTGTTAAAGCTCAGACAGGATCCTGCAATGATAAGTGCTTTTGTCGTCTTGGATTAGCCGTGTGTTAACATAAAGTGCTGTCCTTTCAGTGGTTAACATAGCAGAACAGTTCACCAGTCCGAGTTCAGAATACTGGACCTTGTCAAGTTAAGTAAAAATAGCAACTGTTTGCAGTTTTAAAGTGGACTTGTATTATTGTTATTACAACTATTGAATTGCGCCGTTTGATAGCTATGAGGTGCAGATATAAAAAAGAAACCCGTGGACGATCAGAATTTGTAGTACAACAACAACATAGCCTGCGTTTGCATGACAACACAATCAGACGAATGGACTGAAGTGTTCACTCTGTGATTCAGGCTGTTCATATTGTTCAGCGAATGACTCCTTTTTTGTCGCTCATCCTAAAACGTGTCTTCTTTTTCTTTCTTGCAGGTTTACAAAAAAACCACCCAGGTGAGTTCAGCTTCTTTCCTCCATTCTTACTGAAGCTTGTGTCAGCCTGCTATTTAAAGTAAAGAATAGTGCTCGGCTAAGCCACTAATGCTGTGTAGATGGAATGATAAGAACAGGCTGAGTCACACACTCCTGGGCTTTAGTGCACGTAGACGTCGCACTGGTGAAGATACGGCTGTGGTAAACAGCCTGAATGCACCATTAGCATTATGAAGTGTCCTTAATTAATAAAGTCTGTGTGTTGAATATTGTAGTATAACGATATCACATTCACCATGTGGCCTCACTGTACTGGAAAAGAGTTCCACAAGATTTTGGAGTATGTCTGCCGGAGTCTGCGCACATTTAGTTCAAAGGGCATTTGTAATGTCAAGCACTGACGTTGAACAGCACGACCTGGCTTTTAATTATCATTCATTTCATCCCAAATGTGTTTGCTAGCTGCTTTACACCAAAATTGGCAAACCAAGTGATCAGGTAATAAAAGAAACGAGCACTAATCTCTTGTACAACGACCAGTGCTAATCCGCTTGTTAAGTCGTGACGTGTCGACCTTATGAAACGTCACATCCGGGTCCTTTTCTCGTCCAGATCGCTATTGAGAAGGACTAGAAGTTTATGACTCGTGTTTGTAAACCCAATTTCCAATGACAGCGACACAGAGTTCCATAAGTT
Organism: Trichomycterus rosablanca; assembly: GCF_030014385.1. Lineage (NCBI taxonomy): Eukaryota > Metazoa > Chordata > Actinopteri > Siluriformes > Trichomycteridae > Trichomycterus > Trichomycterus rosablanca. Next base: position 3,244,256 of record NC_086013.1, read on the forward strand.
TTCCACAAACATTATTTATTTTAACTTTCTTCTTAAATTGGCTTATCCATTAATCCAAGTTTCTTATAAAAACAAAATAAAAACTCAATATGTTCGCAATTGGCGTATAACAAACAAAACTACGGTAAAAAATCTATTGCTCCGCGTCCTCTTTCTTTCCGTATATTTTATATATATTTTCCGTATATAGAGCCAATACAATTCTGCCCTCTTAAGGGCTAACCAAAGAGGACTAATGAATAACAGCATACATTGATTACCAGGAAAAATTATCAATAGTTAAAATACCAAGTCTCCACTTCAAATAAGTATTATTTAACCAAACAGGAAATATTTATGACAATAAACATAGAAAATTACAATTAGTGCAATATTGCTTTTACAATATATATAAAAAGGTTCAGAGGTTCAGCCTTATCTTATCTTATCATATCATAGTTGTTTGCGTTTGGACCCGGAAATGGTCCGAACGTCACGTGTGACGTCAGACTTAACAAGCCCATAGGATACGTGATATGTGTCCTAAAAATAAACTGAAACAGTATTTAAAAATCCCAACAACACTGCTGCACCTGCTACATACCAGAGCAGTACACATTACTATGTCATTATCATGTTATTGTCATAATAGCTCTGAGAATGACAGTCCAGTCTGAGACCTGAGAATGATCTCATTAGTGGTGGTTCTCTTATCATTGATAAATTAAGTGCACAGGGCAGACAGAGTGTGCCAAGCAACAGATGGGCTACAGTCCATGATTGTATACTCATCAGGTTTGTCTGTACGGTTGGTGTAGCTTATAAAATAATCAATGAATGTACATACCAGATAAGTGTACATCAACTAATAGGTCAGATCAAATCTTTCAGAGTAGGGAAAACACAACACTGTGTTCAGTGATAAATAACCAGAAGCATGGCAATCAAGCTCAGTTTTATGTGTGTGTGTGTGTGTGTGTGTGTGTGTGTGTGTGTGTGTGTGTGTGTGTGTGTGTACAGGACAGAAAGCATTCTTTCACACCCTCCAGGCAAGAAGCCCTGGATTGACAAGCTCTCAGCACCTTCTTCGCATGACTTTGACCCCACAGGTAAGACTCCGAGTCTTCATCTCTGGTAAACAATGAACACAGAAATGTATCTGTGCTCTACCCGTGTACCTCGGCTAAATTTGGTTACTTTTCTTGACCAGGGATTAAGCATCTGATTTACTCGACTAGTTTAGTGTTATACAGCAGAAAAATGGAAAACCTTGAGGGCCGATTGCGGTCAGCTGATGCCGTGCAAGCTCTCATCGTAGCACGTGCAACGAGAAAGAATTTTACTTTCTCCTGGTAACGTGAAATAATATCAACCCTAAACAGGGCTACCGAAAAATTAAAGACTGCACCAACTGCTACAGGAAAGGACAAACATTGTCCTGTTGGTACTACGACTATTATTTACGATATCAGGTGAAGAATGCAATCGCAGCCTTCCCTACAGCAAATACCTTTGCACTTTTTAGAAATGGCACAGATAGTTCTGGATTTGGATGCATTGTGTTGTACTGTAGAGTACCGTGCAATAGAAAAGCTGATGCAACTTTATGATTGGCTTTTTGTTGTTTTAATGTCTAGTTTGTTTGTTTTTGAACACAGCATTAATTATTTGGCTTTACTTTCAATTCAAATTCCAACCGTTATCTTATTTTAAAGGCATTTTACACCAACTGTTTTAATTAAACAATTACTTTGCCAGTTGTTTGTTAATCAGTTGTTTGTTAACTTCTTTATGTCCCTACCTGCCCTTTTTAAATGACATGAAATGAAATAAAGCACTAAACCGAAAAAAGTGGCATTTTGGTGAACGTGTAATAACAGCATTCGCTCCTATGTGAATCATTCGCTCCTCGTACGGCGCCGCAAACAGATTTATAGAACGACCTTCTCTCCCTCACACATGGCCAGTTCTCTCTGTTCAATACCGAGGGCGTCCAGATTCAGACTCAGATCTCCAAATCCCATTTTGCCTTTCTATCAAACTGGGCCAGAACTTGCCTGTCAGACTGGACAGCTGTATTCTCAGGAGCGCAGAAGTGACGGCCAAATTTACCAGCCCGGACAGCTCTTTGTCGAATGAATCACAGTAATACTCTAATAATTAAGACTGATTACAGACAAGCAGAAATAAGTTCCAGTTACTATTTATATTAGTTTGCTGTATATTCTTCATGAACTAAAATAGAATTCAGGTTTTTTTTTATCTCCTGTCACGCAACTTGGTTTTTATTTGCCACTTGATTGTAATTTTACCTTAATCCAGATTAATTAAAATATTTAAACAGTGAATCACGGAAGCTTTTAAGCCGTATTAGATTTTTTTTCCCAGCCATCACCACACACGGCTGATTTTTAGGAACCGGGTTATGGGATTACCCAAAATCCCACCTGTCTGTCAACTAGGCTTTATTTATCAGGTATAATCCTTCTGTGCTATGTGCAATCAGTGACGAGTGCATGTAGCGTAGAGTCAGATGTAGCACAACACGAGGGCATCACCAGTAATTACCAGTTATTACTGGTATTAATGGTTATGATCGCATTATTTACATTTAATTACCGTTTAACAGTGTAATCCTGTATTGTTTGTATTGTTTCGCATGTCTGAATCAGAGTAAGACTGCGATTAAGCGTTAATGCCATGATGCTAAACATAGTAAAGAGATTAGACAGTACGAACATGAATTCAATATGAATTATTATTATTATTATTATTTGAACCAAACCCCACCCTTCTGCTTTGGCACTTTTTTTAATAAATCCTTGTAGTTTTAATCTGCCATGTTTTTCCAATCCATCCATTTGCTTTACATCCTTATTGTCTCCATATCTGTTTGTGTGTGTGTGCGTGTCCTGCATGTGTCCTGGCTGTCAGATCTGCAGAGTGTTGAGAGAAGGCCCGAATCGTGTGGTAAGAGTTCCGTTGTCGTGGGGTGGTTGTTTTGCTGTGGTTTTCATCTCTTCACAAGCTTTTCCCCCTCCTCTCACCTGCCATCCTTCTTTCCCTCGCTCAACCTCTCACCTGTTTAACCCGGATCGAGGAGCGGCGCTGATGCGTTGGAAACCCTCCATTATCCGGGCTTCGTTTGGGACGGGTGTCCTCCTCTAACACCAAATGAAAACTAGCGGCACTGTTTAGCGCGATGCTAACGGTACCCTGCTGGCTTTCATACCTCGTATCAGCGTTTTTGTGGAAGACGTGTCGGGTGGTAGATCTCAAAGCAAAAGCTGATCGTGGATCAGCAGGTTCACGTTGGTTGTTTGCGTACATGCGGTGTTTGACTCTGGTGTTTCTGGTTCCTTGTGCATGAGAGGGACGTCACACGACCACCGTACTAACATGCCTTTAAGTGTTTGTGGTGATGAGGTGATGATACAGTTGGTTACACATCTTGCTGTCTTGTTGTGCTTCTTGTGTCTGAATTTTTAAGCAGTGTGGCATCACTTCTACAGGAGTAAAAGAAACGCTGGTGGTAAAATGTTACCACAGACCACACGTTTCTGTGTCAGCTCGTTAGCAAACCTCAGTGCAACTCAACTAAACATTGTATTAGGGATGGCCATGAGTACTGGAGGTGCACTTTTTATTTACTTGTTTTTTTCTTTGTTGAGGGCGGCACGGTGGCTCACTGTAAGTAACACTCTCCCCTCACAGCGATAAGGTCCTGGCTTCTATTCCCAGGTGGAGCAGTCATGGTTCTTTCTGTGTGGAGTTTGCATGTTCTCCCCGTGTCTGCGTGAGTTTCCTCCCACAGTCCAAAGACATGCAGTCAGGTTCATTGGAGATACAAAATTTTCCATGACCGTGGCTAGTCGAACATAACATGCTCATGCAAATCCTGACTTTATCTTAAACGAGATTAAATGTCTGGTTTTTTTTAAAAGCAGAGTGCTTAGAAAGAAGAGCGATTGCAATGTGTTACATCCCAAACCTGAACCAGTTGTACTTAAGCTGTGGTTTGTGTGGGATAAACACAGTGACACACACACACACCTATAAACCGAATGCAAGCATTTGAGTGGCCGCTTCTTTTTTTTTAGACCTAGTACTTGATTAAAATGCCCATCCCTACAATGTGTGAACCTTAAAAAGTCTCAAGTTCTGATAATATTAGACTTTTTACTGTATTTTGCTGTACCCAAGCGCCCTGTGGTTAATACAGTCTATTACACTAGCCCATCACTGTTGAGATCTGGGTTCGAATCTCAGCAGTGCTATCAGTCAACCAGGCATCTACACAGACGTGATTGTGCCTGTTGGTGGATGGGCTGTTGTGTTGCTCGTGTTGGTGTGTGTGTGTGTGCGCTGTGCAAGGAAATCTCCTTTGACCATCCTCACGTTCTAATTTGAGATCGTGGAGCGAGGCCACAACTCATAACACCGTTCACGTCCGGCCTGCGCTCACGTCCATTAATATCCTTCTCTCGCTCAGGGCTGGTTCAGCGGTGTGTGATCATCCAAAAAGATGAGAATGGCTTTGGGCTGACAGTGAGCGGAGATAACCCCGTGTTCGTCCAGCTCGTTAAAGAAGGTAAGATCCTCACCGTTAGTCAATCACAAAATCAATCTGCATCATGTGATCACTCATATCAAGAGAGGAGAAGAGATGTGTTTTAAACCACACACTGCTTTTTATACAGGGTTCTCACTGCAGAGCCTCACCAGTAGTAAAGTAGTTTCATGCATTTTGGTATTTGGGATACAGCAGATGTTTTATGCTGGATGCTGAAGAACTTTAACCCTTTTATTAGCCCATTCACAGTTTTTCTCACTCTCTCATTGGCTGTTTCTAATCACTGTTGAGTTGCTGGTGTGTTCATACTACATGACTGATCCATAGGAATTTCAAACATGCTCCAAACAACCAGAGGCTCAGTGACTGGCTGTTTACTAGAGAAATCAGGTTGCCGAGCGGGGCAGAACACGTCACGGCCACACGCCGAGTCTAGTCACATGATCGCTCAGGCACCTTCTCTCATTTAGAGCTGACGACTGAAAATCAGGGCTGAAATTTTACACATTTCACGTTAGCCTCGTCACAGCTGATGGGTAACGATGCTGTGCTGTTTACTCTATGACTGGGGCGGCACATTGGCTCGCCTCACAGCAAGAAGGTCCTGGGTTTGATCCCCGGGTGGAGCGGTCCGGGTCCTTTATGTGTGGAGTTTGCGTGGGTTCCCAGACATGCAAGTGAGGTGAATTGGAGATACAAAATTGTCCATGAGTGTGTTTGACATTAAACTTAAACTGGTGAATCTTGTGTAACCAGTAACTACAGTTCCTGTCATGAATGTAAGCAAAGTGTGTAAAACATAACGTTTAAATCCTGTTTTAAAGTTTCATTTGACTTCATTACATCTCTGTCTGCCTCTGTGTCGTATCGTTAGATGGAGCTGCGATGCGAGCTGGTGTTCAGACGGGTGATAGAATAATCAAGGTAAGTTTCATTACTCGCCACACAGCGCATCTTGGCTTTTGTGTTTTATGCCAGTGTTAAAAGCACATCCAGTTCTCACACATCCAGTTTGGTTTATATGGAACAAGCCTGTTCGTTTCTGTTAGACTGGATGGTTTGTTGTGCATTTGAACAGTTCAGGATCTGTGATCCTAACGAGCCGGAAACAAAGCCACTGTCATTTTAAAATTCAAAGTAGTGTAAAAATAAGCCATCACAAGTTCTTATCGTCATTTATTCAGATTTACACTATATAGCCAGAAGTATCTGGACACCTCTCCTAATGAATGAGTTTGGGCCACAAACAGATGTATAAAATCAATTCTGTGTAGTAAAATTGGTGCATCCAGCATTTCAGCAACAGTTTGAGGAAAGCCCCTTTCTGTTGTGATTGATGCCGTATTTGTAATGTAAATGGGCGTGATGCTTCTCTTATGGTTACGTAGTGTTATGCATGGATGTGTAGTAGTTTTTACTTCTAAGACTACACAAATATGTAGTCTACATGTAGGACAAGTTTTGTACCATAAGATGTATTTTAATGCAGACTTGTTTTGTCTATTACAGGTCAACGGGACATTAGTAACACATTCGAATCATGTAGAAGTCGTAAAGTTAATAAAATGTAAGTACACCGTTCAGTAACGTGTAGTATTATCACTGCCGTGCACAAAGGCAACAGAGGTAGTGCAGTCAATAACAGATCAGCCCACAGCCTCCAGTAAAGTACGCATTATTTAGCTTGTTTTGAATTCAGTATTGCAGACGTGGTCTGTTTCGGTGGCGGAAATTTGTTTCCTTAGTTTTGCACTAGAACTGATTAACAAATGGATTTAAATGAAACACAGCTTCAGTCTTTTACACCTGCGCTTTATAAGAACAGAAATGCGAACACAGATGCAAACACATTAGAATCGAGTAGCGAAAGGTCGCGTCTTACTGAAATGTAACCCCCTTAATTTACATCCACGTTCACCATCAGTTCACGGGTGTGATTAAAATAGCTCAAACTCCTTTTTGACGTGACACATAGTGATGTGATTCTTTTAATGGTTCACTGAAAGCCAGCTTCTCAATGGCTTCCCATCAGCGAATGACAGTCGGTGAACGCTTCAGATAATTTGATCAAAGTTGCGTCTGTACTAACAAGGAAATTCCTGCTTTACAGAAAGGTTGAGTTTAAATGAGATAAAAAATAGCTCGAGACAGGTGCATGAAGATTTGAGAGAGATTTCGGGTGAGATTTTTATCAGTGCAAAACTAAATAAGCAAACATCAGACAGCGAGCATGTCTCTGCGGGCGGAAGTGGGAACTTCATTCGGCTCATGTTCGTCTCTAGCTGTAGCATTTTTTTCATTCATTCAGATATGAACATGAGGACTTATCTGATGTGTATGTTATGCTTATACATTGTATGCCTATATAATTTAATAATATAACTGTAATCCGTTGCGTGTGTGTGTGCAGCGGGCTCCTATGTAGCTCTAACAGTTTTAGGACGACCGCCAGGGCTGCCTCAGATCCCCCTCTCAGAGGAGGATGGAGACAGAGGCCCCTTCTCCTCGCTTAGCTCTCCTCATTCCCCTTGTCCCACGGCAACCGAGCGCTCTTCGTCCTCCTCCACCACCTCCCCCTCCGACCGCATCACCTCCCCATCGCCTGGATGTGTAAGAACATGCAAATCTCTACCTTTTTATCTTTTGTTTCTCTTACACACACACTAGCTTTTAACGGTCTGCAAATGCACATACAGTTCAAGTTTCATGTGTAAAGTTAATCAGAATTTAGTCTTGCTTGGTTTCTTTCAAATTCATCAAAAAAAGCTTTGCAACGGCACGGACCTGATTGAAATTCTTGGGGTCAGTAGCTGAATGTAAACCAGGTTTCCGGTTCAAAATAAATGCATATAAATCTACCAGAAATTAAAGAGGTAGACAGAAAGAGGTGCTTTTAATTTTTATTTATTTATTTATCAACCGCTTTATTGTGGTCAGGGTCTCGGCAGCTCTGTTCCACTGGAAACACTGGGTGCGAAGCAGAAATACGAATGTATTGCAGGGCTTTGACCTATTAAGTCTGTCGGTGCTCAGTGGTCCAGCATTTTTGCTGTGTATTATGTGAAACAGTTGGCTCAGTGGGTAGCACTGTCGTCACGGTCCTGGGTTCGATTCCCAGGTGGAGCAGTCCGGGTCCTTTCTGTGTGGAGTTTGCATGTTCTCCCTGTGTCTGCGTAGGTTTCCTCCTGGAGCTCCGGTTTCCTCCCACAGTCCAAAAATATGTGGTCAGGTGAATTATCCATGATTGTAATTGACATTACAACTTGAGCTGATGAATCTTGTGTAACCAGTATCCTGTCCTGTCATTATTGCAACCAAAGTGTGTAAAACATGAAGTTAAAATCCTAATAAATAAATACGTGATTAAACACTGCTGTAAACAGCAATATGTGCCCAGCCTGATCAGGTAAAAGACGTCTAATGTTTATGTCTATGCTTAAGAAGAACAGTGCCGTCTTGTAAAAAAATTAGGGCTGTCGAAGTTAACGCGATAATAACGCATTAACGCGACCTCAATTTAACGCGATTAAAAAAATTAGTGCCATTAACGCAAATTCTAGTTCATGTTGACACTTGACTGGTAGAACAAACGTTTTAATGTCGGACTTGCCACCGTTTTTCATTTGCGGTTTGTTAACATAATGTAACCGATCGTGGTAGTGATGCACTTGCATAATAAAGAAATAAATACACGCTATATTCACAAGTTGTCGGGAGCAGAACACTTTATTACACTTAATTAACTTCTTCTTCTGTACCGAATACCGGAAAGCTGAGTCGAGCACGTTAGTTCATGAACTATGGAAGCCCCAAAGGGTCAAAACACACTCACTTCGTGTAGAAACGTCCATCAAACCATCGTCACGATACAACCACAGAAAAGTCTGATACAATAACTACGCCTTATCCCACCTAAAGCACCGCTGATCTACAATGTTTGCTGATGGAGAAATTCTAACCTACAATCTGACATTTACTGCCTAGTATGTGAGTGAATAAAACTCCCTTACAGTTTTCTCTTGTCCCAGCAGTTTTTAACATCAGTACATTTAGCATAAAATGTGTTCACCATTTTAATTGTAACATTTCACTTAAAAATCCTTGTTTTCTATAACATTTACACAGATTTTTTTTAATGTGATTAATCGCGATTAACTATATGAAATTCTGCGATTAATCGCGATTAAAATTTTTAATCGTTTGACAGCCCTAAAAAAAAAATCAAAATTTCGAATGACTTTTTGTCGATGGCTAGACACCCTTCACGATAACGGAAACACACTAGCATGAAGTGCGAACAGTTGAAGCGATTCTTGATAAGTGACTGTGTAAGATTTCAGCTGTAAACTCACTCCCATGGTCTCGCAAAACCAAGTGACGCTGTTCTGCATAATTTCACATCCTCTTTTGTGGAAATGGGTACGATCAGGCTGAGACGCACTCTGAGAAGCAGTACAGATAGAACGAGCTGTAAACACACTTGTTTCTCGGTGTGTTACTGCTAGGCTATGAAGGAGGAGCACAGCAGGAATCCTAAACTACTGAAGGACAACCAGGAAGCTCAGAAACACATTCCACTGCTGCCCGGCCAACCCAGTAAAGCTGGACAGGTACATCTGCGTTCACTTTCCACACCGAATCAAACTGACATGCTTATGCTGGTGTGGATACTGCACCATGTAGTTTGGGAGGAGGAGATTTCTTTTTTTATTGTCCTTTTAACTGTTGCTAGGCTGCGTTTGTATTTTGAAGCCCTTGTAATAAATGATTCATGCTGACTGTGTGTGTATGTGTGAAGGATGGTCCACTCTTTCCGAAGCCCGGAGAAGACGTGGAGGAGGGGGGAGGGTTAGGAGATCCTGACTCGTCTCTGACCTGGCAGTCTGACTCCTCCACAGAGACCGCCTGGAACACAACAACACCGGTAAGCACTACGCTACACCACACTGCTTATGCAACACGGTGGCTCGGTGGGTAGGACTGTCACCTCACAGCAAGAAGGTCCTGGGTTTGATTCCCAGGTGGTCCTGTATGTGTGGAGTTTGCATGTTCTCCCCGTGTCTGTGTGGGTTTCCTCCGGGAGCTCCGGTTTCCTCCCACAGTCCACAGACGGTTCAAGTGAAGTGAATTGGAGAAACTAAATTGTCCATGACCATGTGTTTGATATTAAACTTGAACTGATGAATCTTGTGTACCCTGTAACTATCTGTCCTGTCATGAATGTAAAGTGTGTAACACATGGTATTCAAATCCTAATAAATAAATACATTTCATCATCATACACTTTGACCTTATTTCACGATTGTCTGCCAGAAAGTGTACCTGAGATCTGTGGTCAGAAAAATAAACAATAAACCAAGGTTTTGGGCTTAATTTTACAAGCTTAGACTCATGGACCCAGGTGTGTGTCTTTTTAAACTTCATTAAGAATAATTATAGCAAACGAGATGCACCTTATCCAAAAACATGTATTCATTTTGTCATTATGATCGATTAAGTGTAGATTCATGGGTAAAAATAGCACATAAATCCATTCAATACCAAATCTACAACACACACAAGTATCAAGAAGGCTAATTACTAAATCCACTGTACCTTAATACTTTGGGGCATCATGGCATCACTGCATTTGTAATATCCTCCCGGCCTGACGTGCCCGTGTAATCGTGTACCCTCAGGTCACACCGAATCTCGTCCCAGAGAGCCCGTACCAAAGAGAGACGCCATGCCACAGCCCAAAGACGACAGCTCGGGGAAGTTTCAACTCGTGTCCTTCTCCCGATGCCGAGGACCCAGCTGACTTGGTAAGAACTTGACCTGTCAGATTATATATATATATATATATATATATATATATATATAAAATATTTTTATTTTTAATTTCTTTTGAACAGCCGTTTTGTTAACTGCATTATTCTGTGTTAAATTATGTTAAAGGTTTAGGTGCATGTGCGTCAGTAGACATATGTTTGAAAACTTTTTTGCCGACTGCTTATCACAGGACTCCAACTCCCAGTGCAGTGTGGGTAGCCCGTCGTCTCGCCAGCCACCACCGATCATCGGTGCCGAGGACGATGACTTTGACAGCGAACAGGAGCCGGTAAAGACCTTTATTTTTATTTTCTCAATATGTTTTTATATTGTGTGCAGTATTTTATTTTATAATGTCTAGAGGCAACACATATAACACATCTAATATACAGTATATTTGATTTCCTTTCTTAGATGAATGGTCAGTGTAGCTGTTTTCAGACCATAGAGCTACTGAAGTCTCGACCAGCTCATCTTTCAGTCTTCCTGCATCATGTGGTCTCTCAGTTTGAACCTGCGCCTCTGGTATGAGCTACAAACCTCTGAACATCACTTACGCTTGCAATGTTTCTTTTTATACCTGTAACGTGAAAGTCAATACAGCCAAGATCCATAGAAAGGCGGGTTTGTGTAGCAGCCCTGTGTACACCTTCAAGTGTTTGAAATGCGGGTAATTCAGTGGCCCGGTGGTCTAATACAAACCTGGGTATCAGAGGCACCGACAAAAGCAACACAGGAATACTGGGAGTCTGACTTGTTTCAGTGCATATGGGGCTCTCTGTATGTAAACCTAGTGGCACTCTTCACTTGCGTCTCTATGCACTTTGCCTTCTGCCTAGGATTCGAACCCCAGAACCCCCAGCAGCGTGGCTTCTACCATTACGTCATTATGCTTGTATAGTGTATATAAGTTTAAATTAGGGCTGTCACACGATTAAAAAATTTAATCGAGATTAATCGCGATTAAAGAACAAAATTTATCGCGATTAATCTCGATTAAAAAATTTTATCGTGTGACAGCCCTAATATATATATGTAATCATCTCAATTAATCGCAAACTAATAATTAAGCAAAATTTGAACAGTTATGCACATTGTTATTGCAAGAATGTGTTTACCAATAAAACATTCATAAAATATGATACAATTGTTAAATCTAAATTCATTGTAGAAAGCACATTATCTGACAAAAATGAGGATCTTTTCCTGTTCATGACCCTGACACTGAAAACATGTGCACCAATCATAATGTTTTGATCTAATATAAGGCATCAATAAAGCATCAAAACACAGATATGATTATTTCATAGATCTATTAAGAAAACCCTTTAATACTGTGTTTGTGCAGAAACAATACTGGGAAATACTGTTCTACATTACCATTTAAACATCTATAAATACCTGAAACAGTCAAGTTAGCAAACATTATCTATAAGTAATTGACTGTAGCTATATAAAAAAACTACAAACATCACAAATATAAATCATGTTTATAACCATGTGATAGAATAACCTGAATAAACTGTAGAGATGAAACATCACGCAGAGTTTCACTTTTTACCGGAGGGGGAGGAGGCGGAGCTACGTGGTTTTGATGGACAGCTCTAGCAGCCAATGGAGATACTCGTTACAGAGATCGCGTGATTTCATCCTTTTCATCAACACGTAAAAAAAGTGAAAACCGCTAAAAGTAGTTTATCATCGGACAGTTCATGCGCTTTACATCCTAATTCATCTGAAATACAGATAATTACCACAGAGACACACATGTATATGCCAAATAAAAATAGTTAGATTAAAAATTTTAATATTGATTAATTTTTTTAACGCGTTAATCGACAGCCCTAGTTTAAATATATCAAACATAATGCTGCATTATGATTCCGAATGCTCACTGGTGTGTCACTTTGTAGCTGTGCTACCTCCATACCGAGCTCTACAAGCAGAGCAACTCCAAAGATACACGGCGGATATTCAGCGAACTTCACACCTTCTTCATGGACCGATCAGCGGTGAGTGTTAACATATACATAAACGTTCTTACACACAAGAAGAACCGGTCCAGTCATAACTGTGGTCTTTCTGCTTTTCTTTACAGCATCTGAAAGTAGTGGTGCCTGATGCCATCTCGGCTGATCTGGGTGAGCTTACATGTCACCATAACGAAAACATAACTCAACCCCCACAAGGGATTGTTCTGTTCATCGTTTCTGATCTGTTTTATACCATGGTTTTACGCCGCTTCCTGCCAATAGCTGTGCTGTTCAGCAGTTCCCACCTGAAACAGCCAGTCATGTCTTTGCAGACACCCGATCGGCCTATAGCCTCTTTGACATTCGAACCCGGCACTTCATTTCACTACCCAAGCGTCCTTACTGATGATAGTATTTGAAACTGTAGCAAAACTACATGTCAAGTGACCCTGGCCCGTTTTCATTTGTAATTAAAATGAGGGAATTCCCTCATGCTGTGTGTTTTTTGCGTGTGAACTGATAATCGTGCGTTAGGACCAGTTCAGACTTGTCTGACTTCTATTTGTATTTCAGCAATACGATGGATGAGTAAAGACATTTAAATGAAAGAAACTTGCTTTTCTATTCGCTCGCTGCCAATCTCAGTTGTGCGCTCGATATGAAACATCACAAAGAAATGTGTCTGGTTGTGTGTGTGTGTGTGTGTGTGTGTGTGTGTGTGTGTGTGTGTGTGTGTGTGTAGATCGAAGGAAGCCTGATTTAATTCCTGAAGAGGTTCAAAGACAGTATGCACATCAGCTCCAAGATACACTAGTTCCTGACATCCACAAACACCTGGAGGACTTTAGGTAACACACACACACACACACACAATATGATGAGGATGAGAATATGATGAGTACAACACAATTAGAACTTGGAAGCCACTTGACAGGAAGACATTTTTATTATTTTTAAACAACGCTAGTTTAAAGTTTCAAACCTTTTCTTTTCCCTTCATTTTTGCCTTTATCTCACAATCTAGTCGTGTCCAAATACCCAGATAGATCGCTCCTACACTGACTCAGGGCCGTAACACATGCTCCCTCCATAGCCAACCGTTTCTTTTCACCTGCACGGGATCAGTCTCACATATGGAGAGTCACACACTGCTCTCCATTATTCCCCGTCTCTGTTCATGCACCGTAAAGCAGCCAGCAGAGGTGGCAATTGCATCGGCAATGAGGAAACCCACGTTCAGACGTAGCCGATCATGTCTGTGTAGGGGCCCGGCTGGCCGATAGCAAAGCTGTTACATTTTGCATGGTTGTGTGATGCCTTAGTAAGTTGGACGGCAAAAACTGACCTATTCTGTCGTCATATATTAAACATGTTTAACTGATTAGCTAATAAGATAGATAGATAGATAGATAGATAGATAGATAGATAGATAGATAGATAGATAGATAGATAGATAGATAGATAGATAGATAGATAGATAGACAGATATTATAGATAGATAGATAGATAGATAGATAGATAGATAGATAGATAGATAGATAGATAGATAGATAGATAGATAGATAGATAGACAGATATTATAGATAGATAGATAGATAGATAGATAGATAGATAGATAGATAGATAGATAGATAGATAGATAGATATTATAGATAGATAGATAGATAGATAGATAGATAGATAGATAGATAGATAGATAGATAGATAGATAGATGTACCACAATGTATTTATTTTATTGATCATTACAGGTGTACAGGTTAGCATTTGACCGTGTGTACATACGTTCAATTCCCAGGCAAAAGCGCAGTATGGGTCTGACTCTGGCCGAAGCCGACCTGATCCGGCTCGATGCCGAGCGCCTGCGAGATCGAGTGGCTCCGGAAAAAGAGCGCCTGTGTGCAGAACAGATCATCTGCAAGATCGAAGAAGTCTTGTAAGTAAACGCACTCCACATTCATGAGAGAAAAGCCTGAAATCCAAATAAAAAAATGATTATTTAAACTTGTCCGGCAAAAAAAACCCACTACGTTTAAAGCTACCAGCAGCTGAGCATCGAATGAACATCGTTTTTTGTCATTACAGCTCTATACAAATATATATTGAAACAAAACAACGTTCCTGCAGGACCAGGGTGCAGCAAAGAACACAAGAGCAAACAATACAATACACACAGTGCAATAAATATGTGGTATTATTAAGCCTTATTAATTGTTATGCAGTTACAGGTGCATATCATTCATCATAAAAGCCGCTGATGCTGTAGAACGCACTTAGTTTCAGGTTGCCATTAGTTCGGGTTTCGGGTTCGCCATGCAAGCGAACAGACGGCGCTCATTAATATAACAGTAAAAGAAGCACTTTAGCACATTTTCAGCACACACTCCACCTCGGGGCATATCCGAGTTCACAGCGATCTTGCGTGCCATGTGTGGGGGGGGAGGGAAACATGTCAAACAGGAAAGCTTAAGCTCGGATTAAGACAGTATGCTTGTCTTTGACACTCGTTCTTTCAGGGCCCCGATAACATCTCGAGCTTGTAAAATACAGCAGCTCCCGGCTGGCGCTGCGCACCGAGCGACGGGACGAGACCTCGGACGGCGCTCTGCCCCGCTCTTGGCTCTGGAAGTCGTCAGACGACTCCGCCTGAGTTTAATTTCTTTGTTCCTTGAAAGGCTCCTGACGCAGCAGACTGATACTGTTTTTCTAGGAGTCTTTGGCACCGACATGAAACGTGCTCTCCATGTTTTACAAAACAGGTTTATTACAGATCGGATTCGCCCAGACGTATAGAACAGGGTTACGTTTCACTCGATTGCTTTATTCGGCTTCTGGAAAATGTAAATCCTGCAGAATGTAGCAATTTTAGAACATTTTGCAGCTGGTTTGGAATTCATTTTAGTCTTTTTTTTCAACAATATTTATTATAATGTCATCATTTTTTGTCTGGACTATAATAGTAATCATGCTTTCTTGTTGATTCAGCATTTAATGACGTGGCTGTAATAAGCGCATTTATTACTCTCATAACTGTAAAAAGCAGTGGTCACATCTAGTTGATTTTAACT
Organism: Trichomycterus rosablanca; assembly: GCF_030014385.1. Lineage (NCBI taxonomy): Eukaryota > Metazoa > Chordata > Actinopteri > Siluriformes > Trichomycteridae > Trichomycterus > Trichomycterus rosablanca. Next base: position 3,259,658 of record NC_086013.1, read on the forward strand.
CTTAAAAAAAAAAAACAGAGTTTTAACCTCCATACCAGTTTTGAGCAAAAAGCCAGAGAAAACTGCACCCATTTTGTTCTAGAAAGGGGACAGTCTCCTCCGAGATTGAATGTAGTGGCATAAATGGGAAGGTCCGTAATTTATCACGTTAATTGAAGTTAATTGCGGGTGGTGCAGCGGTAAGATCAGATTGGTCAGCTGTTGGGGCGTTCACACATCCATGATTGTCTAAATGTGTTTGTAGGATGTCCAAACAGCGTAGTTTTTGGGGCCCACTTGTAAGTCTCAAGCCCAGATAAAAATAAGGAGGGTTGTGTCAGGAAGGGCATCAGGCATAAAAACTGTGCCAAACCAGGATACACTGTAGTGATCCTGAAATACTGGAGCAGCTGAAAAAAATATCAATCACCTATTATAATTTAGTTATAAAGTAGGTGCAGAACGTGTCCAGCTAAATGTTTCTGCCATTCCATCCCATTTTTATTTATTGAGGACAATGGTATTGCACTAAAAGGGGGATTTTTGATAAAGCTGTGTTTTATTTTATCTTGGTCATGGGCAGGCTTCTTCCTTTTTAAATAATGTGCCAGTTTACAGTTCCACCAGTAATATATGTCTCTAATAACTGAGTGTAATGCTATAATAACCTAATTCTGGCACAAAACAAGAAGTAAAACTGTGTGTGTGTGTGTGTGTGTGTGTGTTTTCTAATAGGTTGAAGTCACTAGATACAGAAGATGATAAGTGGTAAGGGGAATTTTCCTGTTTCCTGAACATCCCATCATAATCATGGTTACATGTTAGATTTGTTGACCTCATTTTACGAAGAAAATGAACAAAACAGGGAATTTAATCAGAAGTGTCCAAGCCTTAGTGTGTGTTTAGTGTAGCCAGCGCAGCATATGATGCCTCTCACCCATATGGCTAGCACGTTGAAGCGGTGTGTATGTGTGCAGCCAGATGGTAGAGAGGACAGGAGGCTCGCGTTGCTAACAGCAGAGGGTTGTGGGAAATATTTGTGTTCTTGCCCAGCGTGCGGCCGAGCGTTGCGTAATAGTCGTGGCCCCGTTGGCTGCACTGACTGCTTCGACTGCAGCTTTTCTGACTTCCTTGGCAACCAGAGCCATCGCTGTTGCTTCGTGGTTTAACTTCAGCTGTCTTGCCACCCCTGCTGGATAAAAGTGTGATGGTGCAGGACACCGAGATGCTTTCGAACACACGTACTGCACACGTCTCTGCGAATCAGTATAAATGCTTAATTTCTATCCTGATGGGAGTTCTCTCTTCCAGAACAGCACTGCACAAATCCTTTGTCTCTGAGTCACTGTACACTTTAAAGGCTATAAAAAGGATGTTATATGACATCCATTCATTTAAAGAAGAGCTTTCGGCGGCACGGTGGCTCGGTGGGTAGCACTGTCACCTCACAGCAAGAAGGTCCTGGGTTCGATTCCCAGGTTAAGCAGTCCTTTGCTTGTTTGGACAGCGGAGTAAAATACTTTTTTTATCGGAGTACTCTGCTGTCTAATAATGATACTTTATTGTTCAAAGTATTTATATTGTGTTGGTATTTAATATTGCTCATGAGATCGTATTTGATCTCTCTTGATTGCAGCACCACCATCCATTTTGTCATCAGCTCCTATATGAAGTACCTGGGGGTGAAGGTGAAACCGAATCAAACCAAACCCAAGCTCAAGAACTTCCTACCCAAGATCAAGATCCCAAATGTACTACCGAATTCATTTCTATTTCACTCGCTTGTGTAATGTTTACTGTACTGATGTGATCAGCCTGTCTGATGCTTTTCGGGTTTGGTTTGTTTCGCCTTGAGCAGAAGACTGTAAAACAGGAGAAGGACGCCGGGGCGGAGGAGAAGCTGAAGAAGCATCGCTTCAACATCATCCGTGGCTCACACAAACGGCCGGGCAGAACTGATTCCTTTGCAAGTAAGCACTTAACTTTTAAAAGCTGGAGTAGCAGCTAATGTGGACGGTTTCTAAACTTCTCAGCTTGTGAGCCTGAAATATGTTCTTTTTGGGTGGGTTGCTGATATTCACTCACAGTGGGGGGGAAAAACTCCCAAAAGAAGTCTCAATACTGCTGTGAGATAAATGTGTGATCAGGTGGTTTAAATCAGATGCCGCATTGGACACACACACACACACAAGCTCTTCCACTCTGTGATACCTGCCGTTTCTATAAAACATATACTGACTGAATGTCCGAAATACTTAAAGCAACGACAATCTATAGCAGTTCCTAAGACTGCGAGTAAAATCTTTAACCAAATTAAAATGAAATCAGTCCTCAAGTTTTTGGAAATAATTGGTCTAAAAGAGTGCATCTAATGAACAACATATAAAAACAACACTTGACAAGGACTATAAACTGAAATAGGAGAATATGAATTTACCACGGTCACATGTAAAGCACGTCGTAAAAAAATCTAATCTGAGTTTGGAATTCAACTGTACATCGTTTCTACATTTTCAGGCTCCAGTTAAGTTAATAAAATGCAAAAAAAATTAAAGGAAGTCTTTAAATCGTCAAATGTTTCAGTTCTGAAGATCAGTTTGCAGTAGTTTCGGTCTGCCGTTAGTGTCACTAAGAGGTCAGTTCATTGTCATATCGGCAGGAGGTATAAGGGGTCTAGAGGAAGTGCCTGTCTGGAGTTTACAGGAGTGGCTTCCTGTTTGTTCCCTCAGACACCACATTCTTAGATCTGACAACTGTGCCATATCCTTCTATAAAACAATGGTTAAACAATTCCGCTCCCCTTCCCCAAATGTACTCAATTAGCCAAGACGTGCTTGTGTCTGAAATTTGTTCCGTTTCTTTTGCTCTGGAGCTACAGGCCTTGTGTGGCTAAAAAAGCTCTGGTGGTTATAAGTACAAGCTCAAACAAAGTTAACTTGTACATGTATTTTTGGTATTAATGTATATCTGTGTACATTCGTTGTTTAAATATGTGACAGTCTTCATATTTAATACATTTTTATTTTATTTACTTCTTACTTTATTATTATATATTTGTATATAAGCTGCTGGAACCCTCTAATTTCCCTTCAAAAATAAAGTGTTAAATCTTATTAGATTTTGGAAAGTTTTTAGCAAGTTCATTGTGAGTTTGTACAGCAAACAAAATAGTTCATTTGGTGCTGATGAGATTTTAGAAACGTCTGGGCCCACAAATTCTGAACTACAGGTGAAATAAACTGAACATTAAACATGTTATATTCCATATGTTGGCATGACTAGTATACTTATTTAGCTTTTATCCATGTCTAAATTTTGCTGGCTTCCTCCTGACCTCTCTCAATGGTTGACCGTAAGATCATTTTCTTTCTCTTTCCTCTTGTGCAGTCACCAAGCCTTGGGAGCAGAATACACCGAGGACGCAGAAGCAGTCGTCGCAGGGCGCTCTTGGTTCATCTGATCCCGCCGAAACGTCTGCATCAGGCCGGACACGAGGCAGCCAGTCCGGCGACGGGCCAGACGGCGGCGTGACCCTGTTTAGTCCCCCTCCTATGAGTGCTCCTCCGTTACAGAGCTTTGACGGCACAGCCAGAGAGCCCGAGTCCGGTTAGATTTTTATTCCTTCTCGTTCTTCTTACCCTCCCATTCCACCATATTTCTTTCAGCTTTGAAATTGTCGCTGGATGTTCTAGGTTTACAGTCGAACTTTAGGATACACTGTGCCGTGTATTGTAGCTTTAATTTATTTTATCAATCATGTAAATTTAGAGTCCTAGTTATAGCGTATCATAGTGCATAGTGTTTCAGAGAGCAGCTTTGGACGAAATAGACACCAAAAACTGTTGACTCTGTCTTTAAAACTGAAATAAATCATTTGAAATATATCACCCTGTAGGTGCTGCTCCCTCTGCATTTCCCCGACCCGTAGAGGCCGGTACTCCGGGCGAAGGACAGGACTCATCTTCCTCAGGATTGCACTTCGACTTCAGCCCGAACAATCTGGACCAACTTCAGGAGGAGGAGTCTGAAATGGACAGGTAGGGTCGAAGGCTTTGCATCCACTGCATTTGCATGCGCTGTGTATTACGTTTATGCTCAGTAGAGTTACAAGGCAATGAAATGTAATTAGCATCTACATATTGATATAATAATAAATGATGAGCCACAGCTGAAGACCTCTCTCAAATGCTGTTCGCAATCTCGTTGCTCATCAGGCTGCTTACAACAACTCTCACTTGACATTGGGGAACCCTTCCACAGCCTCGACTGAAGGCCTCGCAGCTATTTATGCTCTTTCAGTCTCTACACGATCGAGCCTAATTCAGTCCATTGTTCTCCAGATTCTCTTTCTGAAAGCTTAGGGACAGTAATATATAGAGGAGGATATGAGCTGATGGGTGAAAGGGCTTTAGCTGGACGATTTTAAACGTTGGTGTGCTCATCCGCCTGTGTTTGTCTTGCAGGAATCCTGACGGAGGGACACCGCGGACAGGTAGGAGGTGAGTATATTTTTACTGACAGTGCTATTCTCGATCCAGGAAACCAGTGAGTATTTGTAAAGGGGTAATAATCAATTCCACCAAGTTTTTCTCTATTAATATGTGTAGTTTAGTATAATATAGTGTAAAAATGACACATTTTGACCAATAGAACAACTTACTGTCTAAAGTACATCGTTCTTCACATGTACACAGTCACAGAGCACCATTATAACAGTCAGTTTCAGGCTTTTATTTGTGCTGATGTGTCCTATGTGCTTTATTTTTGTTGTACTGTAGGATGGAACCTCTGAGTTCAGGAGAGGTGCAGAGCGAGGACGATCAGGCCTTCGAGGTGGATTCGGAGCAAGACCCTCCTCACTGGCAGACGCTGGTGAGCACAAACGTTCTGGCGCTGCTCCCTCCTCATGAGATCAAGAGGCAGGAGGTTATCAATGGTAAGAAACACACACACACACTGTACGACATCAAAACCATGTAAACCGGCCTTATTAATGAGAAATGTTTGTAATGCTACATGCTAGAGTTTAAAATTATATTTTTAATTCAATAAATATGGACAGATTTGTGTTGAAAATGTTCACATAAGAGCCAAGAAATCTGTGAGGAAGCGAATTAATGATCAGTGAGGTGCATGAGGAACCGATATATGAATAATTTGCTCTTTCATGCCCAATCTGATAGCCATATTTGGCAAAGAAAGGGGCATGATTCTGTAAACGTGCCCCACCGCCCATCTCCACTATTATTTTGTGCTGTAATCAGTGAGTGTAGAAACCCCTCTGATCGTAGGTGGTTTATTCGCTTTATTTCTCTGATTTCATATATAATGTCTGGTTCTGCAGAGTTGTTTTACACTGAGCGCGCTCACCTGCGCATGCTCAAGGTGCTGGATAACGTTTTCTACCAGAGGATGACCAGAGAGGCCATTCTACCCCACACAGACATTAAAACTATCTTCACTAACCTGGAGGAGATCGTCCAGCTGCACGGTAAGGAAATCGGGCAGGGGCTCAGTTCGTTCCGGGATTAATTCCACAGGCTCGTGCTATTGTTGATTAATCATCGATCACCTCATTCTGTTCCACTTTGCTTGTTCAGTATCTATAACCGAGCAGATGGCAAATATTCGGAAGAAGAACGATACAGCAGTGATAGACCTCGTAGGAGATGATTTGTTGTCCTGGGTGAGAACCGTCCGCTTGATTTCAGAACGTTTTTAAGTCTCAAGTCTACATTCACCATACAGATATTGCTGTGTATTTATATAAGAGTCTCGTGGCTGAATTTGTCTATATGTATTTGCATGCAGTTCAGCGGAACAGAAGAGGAAAAGATCAAGCGGGCTGTCGGAACATTCTGCAGTAACCAGCCCTTCGCTCTGGAGCTGATGAAGAGCCGGCAGAAAAAGGACCAGCGCTTCGCTTCCTTCGTGCAGGTATGACAGACTCTGGTGACCTTGTAACGAGCTAAATCCTTGTTCCCCTGACTGTATATCATTAAAGTAGTGAACATAAAATGGTCTTGGTCTTTCAAAGCTCATGCTGTGTGTCGCAGGAGGCGGAGAGTAACCGGCAGTGTCGAAGGCTCCAGCTAAAGGACATCATTCCTGTAGAGATGCAGAGACTCACCAAATACCCACTCCTGCTCGAAAACATTGCCAAATACACCGGTACCGAACCTCACACCCCATATCCCCAACATGATCCTCACTTATTACATATTAAAGTCAGTCTGAAATAATATTTGCTTACAGAGGACACCGAGGAGAAGAGCAAAGTGAAACGAGCCGGCGAGTGCTGCAAGAAGATCCTCAATCACGTCAACCAGGAGGTGAAAGAGGCCGAGAACAAACAGGCAAGCGCTCTGCAGCAAATCTGACTCGCTTGGGATCTTGTGCTTGATATAATGTAGCTGAAATATTGTGTTTTTCGCTGTGTTCAGAGATTGGAGGACTACCAGAGAAGGCTAGATCTCTCCTCATTAAAGATGAGTGATTACCCCATGATCGCTGAGTTTAAGGTAATTATTAAATGTCGAGTTTATTTATCGAAGTCAGTTGTGTCCAATAGGAGCCTAGTTCTCTCTCGCCACTGCCGCCACCCCTTCCCCGTAGTTTGTCATGCCCTCTACCTTAACACACATGCAGCCGCCCATCGCTTTTCTTTTTTTACCTGCCAGGGACGGGGTCTCACAGAGCACAGTATCATTTGTGATCAGCTGCCCTCTCACCTTATTGTCCCTCCCCACAGTCACACAGTCAATCGGGACTCAAGCTCGAGGCTGGTGTGCATGTAATCGATAGGGAAGATAGAAACATTTCTCCCGTAAAACAGGGCGTCTTATCCTCGGGGCGAAGCGTTTTGCTCACCGCGAGCCTCAAATATGAGACGAATCTGCATTTGATAGCTGGATTGTCCTCACTGTTTTACTTTTAAACTTGTGTTATAGCTCAGGGTCTATAACTCAGGAGAGAGTCTAAAACACTTATCATTAAAAAAAAAAAGCTTATGTTAAATTGGTTATGTAAAAACTATAGTACTTTGTACCTTGGAGTTCAAAATGCTATATTTGTTGACTAAATGTATCTTTCAATTTTGACGTCAAAACAGTTAGGCCAAATAGAAAAAAATGCTGTAACTAACGCTGATTTGATGTCGAGTTTTAATCAAAACTTGCCTCGTTTCTCTGTAGAACCTCGACTTGACCAAAAGGAAAATGGTGCATGAGGGACCACTGTCGTGGAAAGTAAACAAAGACAAAACGATCGGTATGGAAACCTGTTTAAATGTTCTAAGTATTTACTTTTCATGTTAAATGATTTGCTCGTTCATGCAGCATGTGTGTGTGTGTGTGTGTGTGTGTGTGTGTGTGTTGATTGTTCAGAGCTGTACACACTACTGCTGGAGGACATTTTGGTGCTGCTGCAGAAGCAGGACGAGAAGCTGATCCTAAAGTGCCACAGTAAAAACCTGGCCGGCACCGCCGAGACCAAACACATCTTCAGTCCTATCATCAACCTCAGCACCGTGATGGTGCGCTCTGTAGCCACAGGTCAGCCGGATGTGTCGGACATTTCAAAAATTAAGTGACTACTGCTCTGGAGAGATCTTTCTGATGCATTGGTGTTTGTTTTTATGTGCGGTTTAGACAACAGGTCATTCTTCGTGCTGTCCATGTCTGACGACGGAGCGCAGATCTATGAGCTGATGGCCCAGACCAAGTCTGAGCAGAAAACGTAAGTGCAGCTCGTTTCTATAAAATGCTCATATGACCAGGAGCTTCTATCTCTCTCTGTGTTAAAGCTTACTGCAGGAGTCCACCACTGATCTATGTGATCATTTCAGCTATAACAACAGCCACTCTTCTGAGAAGGCTTCTCACAAGAATTTGAAGTATTGATTGTCTTGGAATTTGTGCCCATTCAGTTGATTTACAGGGCAGTAGTAGCCCAGTGGGTAAGATACTAGACTGGTAATCATATGGCTGCCAGTTTAAGCCTCACCACCACCACTGTTGGGCCCCTAAGCAAGGTCCTTAACCCTCAATTGCTCTAACTGTGTTCAGTCATAATTGTAAGTCACTTTGGATAAAAGCATCTGCTAAATGTTGAAAATGTAAATGATGTTTAGGTTCATTTCAGAGCTGTTTAGTGGCTCTGTGCAGGCCAATGGAGTTTCTTTAAGCAAAGCTTTTCTTCACGTCTTTATAGATCGTGCTTTGTGCACAAGGGGCACAGGAAAGGGCTTTCCCTAAACTGTTGCTACAAAGTTAGAAGCATGTTATTTCCTTTATATAATTGATTTATTACACCTTTTATTAGCAACCGTTGTGGCCGAAACACATACAATCTAAACTGGAAAAGGGTGTCCCAATACTTTTGTCCACATAGTATATGATAATGCTTTTGTGTGTCTGTGTTTTACTGAAACATAATCATTACAATAAAATGACCATGACTCCTATTATAGGGCAGCTCTTGTGTAAGTGCCGTGTATATATTTTTGTTAATCATTTCTCTTGACGTCCAGGTGGCAGGATCTCATCACGCGGAGAGCAGACTGTATGAAGAGCAAGCCGCTGAATATCCTCTCCTTACCTCAAACCGAGTAAGTTTCATCTACTTCATTTCACCTCAGATAAACGCTCTGACAGCCTGGATTAATGCAAAATGATGCTGTTATAAATGTTTTATCGTGGCCTGCCCTCAATTTGCCCGTCACACACTTTTGCAGTGGAGAGCAGGAAGCCGTCGAGATGATTAACTCAGCCATGCCGAAAATAAGCAAAGATCCAGATCGCATTTCTACTGGAAGCGTCCAGTCACCAGGTATCAACTTCATCTCATTTCGGTGCTTTATTAGTTTAAAACTGAACGCGTTTACTTGGAAGCTAATCATTCTGTCAGTATCTGATTATATTGTTACCAGACTGCAGCAGTACTGGACACACATATGTGTATATATGACAAATAGGCGTTCTTCTTTTTCTAGACAGTCACATTTAGTAAACCTAAAATCACTCCTACCAGGTGCTGCTGGGTAATCGTGTCATGTTTTTGTTCCTTTCTTTAGAACGAGATGTTGCCTCGTGTTCCGAGATCATGCAGAGCCCCACAGCTGGATCCAACCCGTTCGAGAGCAAGTCCGACGACGAAGGCGAGGGAGGGAGTGAAGGAGAGGACCAGGACGAGCGCTCGCTGCAGGCTCAGGATGAAGAGGAGGAGGCCTTCATTAACCCCATTTTGGCAGACAGACTTCCATTCCTGAAGCAGCGCTCGAGGCACGCGATCGCTGTAGAGGAGAGCGACTCGGACACTTTCCGCCTCCCTCCTTTAATAGCCGATGAAGCTCTTCGGACCTGTGAGTGTTTTCTAGTTAATTTCCTGTGGTGCGTGGTCAGGCTAGCGTCTGCCACCTCCGGCACAGTTAGGCAGCTTTTTTTTTTAAAGCACCTGCCACCTATGAAACATCAGTGCAAGAATATCTACTGTTGTATGAATCATTGACCAAATACTAAATACTTCTTATAGTTTTATCACATTTTAATTCACTGACTCTCATTTTCTCTTCTAGTGACCGTTTTAAAACAGCTCCTGATCAATCACATGGACGGTCAGGTGGACAGGGACCAAGAAAGAGAGGAGGGACGGATGCACGAGCTAAAGACAGACTCTAGTCAGGGCTTGGAAAACAGCGCCGCCCCCGATGGCTCGGTGGAGAACGGTGCTGAGCAGAAACCGCATGAGCTGGCGTCTGGTGATGCAGACTTCTACGAGACTTCAGAGGAATTTGGTAAGAGGTTGACACAAACGTTAGAAAGGCTGCTCTCTTAAAACCATCTACCAATATTTTTGAGTTTAACACATGTCAAGCAAGGAGTAGATACGGCCCAAACAAGATAATTTAAATGCAGCTTATTTTTATCCAAGTATTTAGACTCGAAGTAAGCTCAGTCAAACAGACAATTAAAGGGTTACCACAGCTGCTCTAAGAGAAAATACATGTTGGCAATAGATGTAGCTGAGCAATAAAACCTTAGTCAAAACTGTCTGTTGTATCAAGATTATACAGAGTAGAACTAAATGTTGGTTACAGATTAATTGGTTTGCTGCTTTTTCATGATTGTGTGGGAGTTTTAGTATAATTCAGTCGCAGCAAGGGAATCGAAATAAAACACTCCTGCTCTCTCTCTCTCTTCCTCAGAGAACAGATACATGCTGCTGGAGGGCTGCGCTGGTTCAGGAGAGAGCAGCACCGACGACGACGGGCAGGGTGTCGGCATCGAGCCGTCGGGAGACTCGGGCATCGACCTGAAAAAGCTCCTCTCCTCCTCTTCCTCTGACAGCAAAGGACCAAACCTGAGCAGACAGGTGATGACCCACGTACGCCTGCTACAAGCCAACCTGCAGCACCTGAAGGTAACCTTGATCATTTCTACATTGTTAATGTGACATTGGGAACGGGGGCGGCACGTCGGCTCGGTGGGTAGCACTGTCGCCTCACAGCAAGAAGATCCTGGGTTCGATTCCTAGTTGGGGCGGGCCGGGTCCTTTCTGTGTGGAGTTTGCATGTTCTCCCCGTGTCTGCGTGGGTTTCCTCCCGCAGACCAAAGACGTGCAAGTGAGGTGAATTGGAGATACTAAATTGTCCATGACTGCGTTTGACGTTAAAACTTGTGAACTGATGAATCTCGTGTAACAAGTAACGAGCTTAAAATCCTAATAATAATAATAATAATAAAATACTTTACATTTTTCTCTGCAGGATGTAGAGATGAAATATAACCAACTATGCCAAAGGCAAAGTGCACAAGCATCTACTAAACCAGAGGAAAACAACGGTACAGCTTCTCCATCTATTCACCTCATGTCATTTATACATCATTCATACCTGTACACACTATTAACACTCGTTTTCTGACCCGTTTCATCTCCACAGGTCAGAGCTAGTGCTGCTGCAGGAGCGCTGGGGTTTCATGATGCAAATAATAGAGATCGAAGGGAGTTTGTGCTCCTCCATACACACCACTCTTAATAAACAGCTGCCTCTCGGGGGCTGTGACTGAGCACTGCCGAAAAAAGCCCACATGAAGCCATTCCATCGGAGCTGGATTAATCGGCCCTTTTCCTGTGCACGCATCATCATAACATAAATCCTTCATGAGTCAACACCGCCCGGGTAGAAGGGAAAGGACGAGCGATCGACGGCAGGACGACACAGAGGATCGACCGCAGCCTGGTCGCTCGTCGTGTACAAAAATAACAATGATAAATTTTGGTTTGGATGCAGGCTGCCTGGATTGAGTTTTTACATAGGCAATGAGTGACAAGCTGATGTTTTAGAGTATAAGCTTGTTTTCTAGGCCTTAGAATAATCCACTGCATGAAATGTCTGTCCTTCATAAGGACTGATAGCAGTCTGACGGATTGCTCCGTGTCTGTATGGATATGAATGTTGTGTAAGCATGTCGTCAGCACTGCCGCTCACGCCAGCGTCAAAACTCGACCACTAATCTTTAAGTTATTCATTTGATTAACCGCATCATTAAAGGAATACTCCACGTTTTTTTCAACACAATTTCTATCTAATGCATATGTATTACGGGGTTACAGCAGAAAAGAGCTCACAATTTCCCTGATTCACTTCGAATTGAGGTCTAGGGACAGTTAATGAACATTTATACAAAGTTGTTTTGGTAAAAACCCTTTAATAAACGGAAGTACTTGGAACAAAAATATCCGGACACCTGCTGGTGCTGCAAAAGCGACCTCTGCTGGCTGGTGCTGAATAATTCACAAGGAACCGGGTTTGAATCTTAGCAGTTCTATCAACCAGGCGGGTGTCTACACAGACATGATTGGGTATGTCTAAGGATGGGGGATGGGCCAAAGCCCTGTAATGGATCAGCGCCCTGCTCAGGGTGTTTCAATGCAATCTGTTCTTAATTTGCATCCTTTCTTATAGTGGACAGCACAGCATGTAGCTCCGTTATTCACTTTGACATCCTGTACAGAGATTTCTTGTAATCCTGGAGTGCAGCCTGCAGCGAATCTTTGCTGTTTTTAAAAAGAAGTAATATTTTATTTTAGCGCTGCGTTCTCCACGTCCTTGTCCTTTACAAGTTATTCTCTGGCTGCATCCCAAACCACATCCCACTCTTAAAATCTATTTATTAAGCATACTATGTAATACAGTAGTGTGGGATTTGGAACACAGCAGCTTTAACGCTGTTGTAACTTTAAGCTCAGTCTTCGGAAGGTATAGACAATTCAGACTGAGTTTCTTTCCGTTCCTTTCACCTATAAGCCAAAATCACCCACCAGATTCTCCAGATATTGTCAGATAAAAAATCAGGCCCTGAGATTACACAGCTACATACATTTTCATTATTGTTATAGTTTACCATCTGTTGCTTTTAATTTACATTATTTATTGACAAGTACTCTTAGAGGTACAAAAGAATTTGTTTATCTGGTGATCCAGCAGTGCTATTGGCCAGTTGGGTGTTAGATGTGATTGGTTGTGTCTTGGGGGGGTGTTAATATACATAAAGAGAGAGTGAGTCCGTCAGTGGTAATACATACTATATGCTCTGTAGACAGAGATTAGATTGGAAAAAAAAAACACTGGAATATTCCTTTAAAGAGTGGCTGTTCATTTTCACACATTTTATCATTCAGGTTCCTTCCTAAAATGGCTAAAAGTGCTTTGGTTGTTTGTTTAAAGAGTAGAATGTGTTTTTTTCTATGCCATTCATATCGGTGGGTAAAAACGGAGGATGAGTTTATATTACTGCTGTTACTGGGTGTAGGGAAAACCGAAGTCTCTTGTTACCGAATGCAGAAAATCTGCATCTTACCTTCAGTTTAAACTCCTCACGAAAGGAAGCCCTCGCTTTCCATGTCCTCACCTTTCTAAGACCTGGATCTCATGACCAATCACTTAAAACTCTTACCACCTCGTGTGGAATGAAGCTACTGAAGATGACCAAGATGAACAGAACTGTATGATCTTGAGGCACTATATCCTTCTTTTGTTTAAGAAACTCTCTCTGAAGTGTTACTGACATGAATTTTCTTTTTTTCCGGGAATGTGGGAATGAAGTTACATGAAGATAAAAGCTTATTAAAAAAAAGAATGCAAAGACTTGATAATAGACCCCTGAAGGTCTTTAAGTGTAAAATTGTACAATTCTGACCAACACTGCATCTCTTACAGAGACCGGATTCCTTGTTTTTGATGTTTTCTTCTGCTTTCTACATCATACAAATCATGTATAATTTTAACAAAAACTACTAGGAAAAAAACAAGCAAAAATAAATGACTGCAAAGTATCCATGAATATTAATGTAATCTGTATTTTTATTTTGGCTAGATGTTCATGAGGTATTATATTTTATTATATTATTAAAGAGCACTATTAATAAGGTTCCTTTGACTTTCTGTGGAAATTGATTCATGAATAGCTACAATAGACTCTGTATAGGCTGAGTTAAACATGAAAAGAACGCTTGTACATGTCTTCATGTTTTATAAGGTGGGATTGACTTTGGGTGTGTTGGGTTTTTCACCAAAACAGCGAAGCCACAACCGATTCAGTATGCTGCAGAATTATTCAATAAACTGGAAACACGAGTATTGAATTTGATTTCTAACCTCACTTACTTTATGCATGGTTTTAATAAATTGGTGCAAAGCAGGGTTGGTTTGCTCATCTTGGCATGGTGGTCGTACCAGACAGATTTCCAGTTTACGGGGTGTAGTTTGTCCAGTATAAGGTTAGAATGTCCGAACTCGCTGTATCTCTTTAGTATGTCGGATGCTTCTATCTCAGGGCAGTTGTAGCCTAGTGGTTAATGTACTGGACTAGTAATACAATGGTTGCTGGTTCAAGCCCCACCACTGCCAGGTTGTCACTGTTGGGCCCTTGAGCAAGGCCTTTAAGATTAATGAGTAGGGCATTTATTACTATAATGAACAAAGTTTGAGGTATATCATAACAAAACATAATTTATCCCTTTCATTGCACTTTTCTGAAATGATCCCCACACAGCTCCTCTCTCTCTTGTCCTCTGTTCTCTCCCCACACAGCTCCTCTATCTCTCCAGTACACTAACTATACGAAAGACATTACAGCTGTGAGTTAATATCCAAGGTTAACAACACAGGCGCTTGTTTGCTTAGTCGCTAGTGTAAGCTTCTAAGCTAATTGCAGTGATTTCTGTTTCTATAAGCACTCTGTATTTATAACTATCATATTAATATTATAATACACACATATTTTTCAGATTTCTTGTTTCTGGTGCTTTGCTTTCTCACAACATTACCATCATGGCATAATTTCCCTCAGGATAAGTAAAGTAACTATCACCACCAAGCGGCTAACTTGTAGCTGTGTTTGCTGGGTGAATAAATATGTGTATTTTAATAGTGACCGAATACATGTGTCCTTGTTCATTTAAAATACAAAATCGATGCTATTCTGTTTACATTCATAAGCACAAAGTCAAAAGAAAAGAGCTTTTATTCATCAAAACACAAACGCAGAATGAGAGCCTCACTACGCATGCGCGGACGGAACGGGAGACCCCCACTACGCATGCTCCGATTCACGAAGCTGACCTACGTACTCGGGAAGTTTCGTGAATTTCCGTAAAGTGCATTTATACTTTAATTATGTATAATTTACATTATAATTTACAAAAAATTGTAAAATTGTAATTCTCTATATTTCTGTATGTGCAAAACACGTATTCAAACTTACAATCTTCTGTCAAATAAAAGAAGAACGAATTAAAAATATTAATTAAATCCAAGAGAAAGTTTCAGCAGGGAGATTGATCTATTGCTTCTGTTAGCTTTAAAAGTAGCATCAAGGACACAAAACTAAACCATGGACGAACATTAAATGTGGTTTTCATTATTTATTATTCTGATGATAATTAGACCTACATTTCATAATGCACAGAAGCTTTTAAGCATGTAAATAAACATCATCTCGACTAAAGAACCTTGTTTTTAAGTGTGTGTGTGCAAATCAGGACAATAATCAAGTACAGTTATGTAAGATTTCAATAGATGTACTTTATTTGTACTTGTAAATAAATACAGATAAAACCTAAACACTATTAGTGCAGAATAAGCAACATAAACAACACAAACATTTACCGCTACAAGCGCCACATGGTCGCTGTTCCACCGCTGATAAACACAACACATAGCGGCGTGTCGGTGACGTCACCTCGCTAACACACGTGACTGACAGACCAATCAGCGACTAGTGATGAACTACTGACTCACTAAACCTGCACAGCGTTCATCATCTAATGTGTATTATAATGTTGCTTATTTATATTTAAATGAAATAATTTATTGCTGTTCTATATATGATAATAATAATTTGTACTCGTTATGTATGACAGTTTTGATAATAAACGGAAATGTGACCAAATGAAGCGTTTTCTGAATGTTTGTGCGTTATCATGTGGATCCTGAACCGGTTATTTTCCATGTTGTTTTAAGCACTGATGCATGTCGACTCTTTTAATTCAGTTATTTGTGACTTCACTCATTTCTTTCGCAGTGTTTTATATATGGAGAAACCGAACAAGAGGACTAAAAAACTGGTTTTGACTATGAGGAAATATCTTCTGTTCTAATTGTGCTCCATTTTGACCCTTTTACTCTTTTTTCTCTTCCTTTTCTTTTTGCCTTGCGACCTTTCATTGTTAGTTGAATGATTACTTGTGATGTTTACTGCTTTCCCTCTACTTGTAATGTTTTTTTTTCCATTATTGTTGTTTCCCCAGCTTGTATTGTATATTGTGTCACTGATGCATATCGAGTGATTCACGAGAAGAAAAAGCAGCTTTACTGTCAAACTGAACAGTAAAGGTGAGCACAAGAAACCAGGTGGTTTTATACGAGCTGAACGTGTTTTTACTTCTTAAAATACGATGTATAAATTTGATAGAAACAGTAGATAGTGCAGTGCTAAAATACTCGTACATGAATGATAAACACGTGCATTTATTATTGACCGTTCGATAATGTTTGTCTTCTCTTGTGAAATATGTATAGTACTGTGACACTGCAGCTTCCTTGGGGATCAATAAAGTCTCATCTTATATTAATAATATAAAAACAAAACTACATTTTCACTGCACGTCTGTGGTTTACAAAAAATAAAGTAAACAAAAGTATTACTGGAGAACAAATTTTAAACTTTAAATTCTTTTTTTATTTCATTCACTGGGGTAAATTATCCCCACACAGCTCCTCTCTCACTGCTGTTTGTGCTTGTTCTCATGTGCTGCAGGTGTAGGTGAGAAGCGAGGTGTGCATGTACAATATGAGAGGAATGATATACTGAATAAAACCCAAATAACTCATGCATCATAACTATTATTATGAGAGATATACAATAACGACTTGTGCATTGTGTGCAGTACACTAACTATACGAAAGACATTACATGTGTGTGTTCATATCCCAGGTAAACAAGACGGGTACTGGTTAGCTTAGTCCCCAAGTGCAGTGATTTCTGTTTCTATAAGCACTCTGTATTTATAACTCTATCATATTAATACTGTAATACACACATTTGTTGTGAGTAGCTGCTCTCAGTATGATTGTAGATACATTCATTTGTTTAAAGCGGTCTGGTTTATTTCATACCACATAGTTGTGTTTGCTGGGTGAATAAACTTGTATTTTTTTAACAGTGACTAAATACATGTGTCCTTGTTCATTTAAAATAAAAAGAGATGCTGTTCTGTTTACATTTATAAGCACAAAGTCAAAAGAAAAGCGCTCTCATTCACCAAAGCGCAAACACGGAATAAGAGCCTCACTGCGCATGCTCCGCGCCATATGCGTATGGGGCGCAAGTGCGTAAGGCGCGTCCGCACTTTACGTACGTATATTTACACTATTATTTCCATAACATTTCCATAAAAACTTACAATCTTCTAATGCTTACCAGCATACTGATGTGTGTTAGGATTTTAACAACGCGAGTTGTCTTAAACTTCATCTAGTTCACTTGTGTAGGGATGATGAAGTTATTTGAGATGCACCCAGTGCAGCTGTCAGTCTTAATACGAACCCTCTATGAGCCAATCAAATGCCTGCGCGTTCATAACCGCTGTTCAATGACCAATAGGAGACGGGCAGATTGTAAGTCCCACCCCCTTCCATTGGGTTACACCGAGTAACGACGTGTCAACAGTCGTCGGTCCAAAAAAATGGCGTACCAGACGTTCCAGCAGGAGTACTTACAGATTCCCGTGGTTACACGGACATACACGACCGCATGTGTGCTCACAACAGCGGCGGTGGTGAGTAGAGTTAAAAATATTCCAGTCATGGTTTTAAAATTTCGGCTTTATTTGAGTTTTTGTTAGTAGACTTATCGTAGTAGAGTTGCTAGCTAGCTAGGTGCTAGCGAGATAACTTAGCTGCTAGCGAACTGTCACTGTGTCGCTTCTAGAAACTGCGACGTGACTGTGTAGTGATAACAGTGTTCCGTTACTGTCATATTATCTCATACATGAACACAATAATTGGTTTAACATTTCAATAGTAGAGAAATAGTATAAACTACAGCAAAGAAACTTCTGACAGCACAGCATGATGTTTGTTTTGATCGAAAGATGCCAACATATATCACTGGTACAAGTCAGGTCAGATGTATTTGTATTGGACTACAACGAGCATTTTTGTCGAAAGCAGCTTTACAGAATCCAAAAACTCATAATGAGCAGCCTAGTACAACAGTGGCAAGGACAACCTCCCTAAATATTACCATTTAGAAGCTTTGAGAGGGATTTCCATCCTTCCTAAACAACATAGAGGCTAGCTGGATTCATAAAAGGAAAAGGAATGAATAGGATCACAAATAAGAAGCAAAATTATATCATTTTAGTTTATTTATTTATTATTATATGTTTTACACTTTGGTTACATTCATGACAGATACAGTAGTTACTCATTACACAAGATTCATCAGTTCACAAGGTTTATATCGAACACAGTCATGGACGATTTAGTGTCTCCAATTCACCTCACTTGCACAGTCTTGCAGTCTTTGGACTGTGGGAGGAAACCCACGCAGACACGGGGAGAACATGCAAACTCCACACAGAAAGGACCCGGACCGCCCCGCCTGGGGATCGAACCCAGGACCTTCTCGCTGTGAGGCGACAGTGCTACCCACAACCCACAAAAGCACAATTTGCAGCCTAGTACGACAGTGGCAATGAAAAACTCCCTAAATATAATAATTTAGAAGCCTTGAGAGGAACCAGACTGAACATGGACCCGCATCGTTTCCGGGCGGCCTAGGTGGTCGTTGGATTCATAAAAGAAAATAAATGAAAAAAAATTCATCACAAATAAGAATCAATACCCAAGTCATCTTTTAGTTTGGTCTGTGATAGTTTGGACATTGTGAGTGCAATTACTGCAGCACAGTCACTTTATACACACATACCCATCATTTATTTTATTTATCTTTAAAATCCACAATTCAGTTGTACTGGTTCATCCTGTGTAAATATCCAGATGTTATGTAAATACTTTTTCTTCATCATTTTATCTTTTTTTCCAAGAGTGTCACACTAAATTTCATTGTACGCAAGTATAGTGACATTAAAGGTTCTTCTTCTTCTCTTCAGATGACACGGTGGTATAACAACCTCAGACCCACTGAATTCAGCCTCATGTGTATTAAAATGCGTGTCAGAATCACTTCGAAAGTGAAAAGTAGAATTTTGTGGTTGAAATATATTAGGAACAAACTATTTCATAAGCAGAAGTCTTAACCAGCACTTTTTACCACAGCAATGAGGGCTCTCTCTTAGGACAGCAGTCCACACCTCTACCACTGAGTGGTCGTCTGTAAAATGCAAAACAATCGCAACTAGGGATGCAAATTTTGTCTGTTTCTTTTTCAGATAAAGCATATAGCGTCCTACCACACTGTAGACATACAAGTCTTTAAGCTTCATTGACTACAACAGCTTGACAGTCAGTGTTGAATAATATAGACCAATAAGATGAACATAACTAGGTTTACATTCTCCTGGTTTACTGGTCAAATCCCTGAGTTTTTAATCATGATTTAAAGATTAAGATTGGTTTTAGATAACGTTGTTTGAAGTTAAGGACTTCCTGATAGAAAACACAGATTCTGTGCTGTTACATTCCTGGCTCCCACTTAAACACATTTGCTGATGTTGCGTATTCGTCGTGCACCCGAAACAACAGCCAGCTTTGTTTTACATTGTTCTCCCTTTCTCTCCCACAGCAACTAGAACTCATCACACCGTTCCAGCTTTATTTCAACCCAGATTTGATAATAAAGCACTACCAGGTAAGGGATTTAAACCTTTTCTGTGACTGTGACTGAGCTTAACAGTTTAGGTGCAAAATACAAATAAATAAATAAACGAACAACAACAGCTTGGACGAGTCAATCGCTTGTGTTGAAAGTTCCAAAATGTGTTTGAGTTAGGTCCTCTGTTTCCTGTTTAATGATTGATTGACTGTAAAAGGGCTCATTTTACTGCACCCACAAAGTAAACTCAACTGTCACCTTACAGTAAAAGTTCATTTGTCCAGAAGATCAGACGTAATCCAAGAACCACCAAAGCCGAGTCTGCCGTTAATGAGAAACTGCTGGAACACAGATGACCGTCACTCAGTCTGACCACAGTATAGCAAGCTTTACATCAACACGGGCTTAGAGTCTGTTGCGCAAGAAGGAAGAATCTGTTCCTGCTTTTCCTTTGTGTGATTAGGAAAATTTAAAACTAAAAATAGTTTCGCTTAAGGCTCATGGTGACGGAAAGCTTACTTGACTGTGGACGGTGTCACTTGTGTTCCAGCAGCTTTTCGTTTCAGCGATTCATTCATTACAGCTTCTGTTTGATCACTTTATTCTTGTCAGACTGTGATCTCATCATGTATTGTGTTGTAAATTGTTTGGGTTGCTGTGTTTCTTGTATGTGAAATGTAGCACCACGATATTTATTATACATAAACCACATAATGTGTCTTTGTTTTTGCAGGTATGGCGACTTGTGACCAATTTCCTGTTTTTCGGTCAAGTTGGCTTCAACTTCTTATTCAACATGATATTTTTGTATCCTTGATCAAATGTTTATATGTGAAACACAGGATAATTCAATCTAAGCATTTAACTGTACTAATAAAATTTTTAATCGATCCAGGCGGCATTGTCAGACTTTTTCTGATCTGGGTTCATTTCTTTCCTTTTGGTTCCGGTCTGTGTTCTTCTATATTCCCTGACTAAGTAATACACTAAGTAATACATTGTAAAGCTTAGAAAATGGGTTGTATCTACTGCTGCAGACCCACACACTGCTCTTTTTCACAGAGAGCAGTATGGTGTACCTTTAACCCACCCTCCCTCAGACATGTTTACAGAAGCCTTAAGCAAATTGCAGTTAGTAGGATTTAGGTGCACTTTGCATGATGAGCTACAGCTTTAACACACTGAACACTATGGCACAAAGGCGTACTTTGCATTGCTTGATGTATTCTAGCCATGGAGTGGTGCACTGGAGCAACCTTACGAACCTGTAGCCTCTTATTCACTGCCGAATTCCTTAACCTGAACGTTACAGGTACCGCTACTGCCGAATGCTGGAGGAGGGCTCGTTCAGAGGCAGAACCGCTGACTTTGTCTTCATGTTCCTGTTCGGTGGCCTTCTCATGACTGTATCCTTGGTTTACTTTTACGATAAAGGATGAAATGATGGAATTAGAACCAGTGCTGTGAAATCCGTCCATGCGGTTTTCCCCTTAATGCACGTGCAGATATGTGGGATGTTTGTGAGCCTCGTGTTTTTAGGCCAGGCGTTCACCATCATGCTCGTGTACATATGGAGCAGACGCAACCCTAACGTACGCATGAACTTCTTCGGCCTGCTCAACTTCCAAGCCCCTTTTCTCCCGTGGGTACTGATGGGATTCTCTTTACTGCTGGGCAACTCCATCATTGTGGACCTTTTAGGTACGACATTCTAATCATATAACTGCCTGAGGGGGTTATCATTTTTAACATAGTGTTATATGAAGTTCTTGCTTTATTCTGATTTCCGTGGTGGTTTCAAGGATATTCAAACCAAAAGTGTTAAGTGCGCTCAGAAACAAATGCTTTGTCGTTCTTGTGTACAGGCATTGCAGTGGGGCATGTGTATTTCTTTCTGGAGGATGTCTTTCCCAACCAGCCCGGAGGTGGCAGATGGTTAAGGACCCCTTCATTTCTGTGAGTTTATTTATTTAGTCATTAAGTCTTGCTTTACATTTTTACATGTATATTTATGGCATTAGCAGATGCTTATATCCAAACTTACAATTCAAGCAATTGGGCGTTAAGGGCCTTGCTCAAGGGCCCAACTAAAAACTGAGCAGTTGTAGCTTAGTGCAGGTTATTTAACCACCCTTTGAGTGGATCATGAGACAAAAAATAAAGGGTCGCAGAGATAAATAATGATCAATAATAATAAATAAATGAACTAATTTTGCAGGCACATTAACACAAAATGAACTTGTACATGTACGCCCCCTTGAGTAGGCTTTACGTTACATCTTGTAAACCACAGTGGGACCAAAATGCCTCCAATTTTATTAATTACGTTTATTTAATTTTGTGTTTATTTTGTTTTGATGCTTGTTTGTGTTGCCTGGGTGGCTGTAAAAATCATGAAACAATTGTGGGTCACTTGAAAAAAAGCTGGTAAGGTGCTATACTAGTAATCAGAAGGTTGCTGGATCAAGCCCTGATCCACTGTTGGGCCTCTGAGCAAGGCCCTTAACCCTCAATTGCTTGAACTGTATCCAGTAATGATTGTAAGTCACTTCAGGTCAAAGCGTCCGCTAAATGCCACAAATGTACATGTAAAGCATGTGAGTGGTCACTAGTCTAAAGTTCTTTCTTTATTACCCACTTATGTAACTTTAAAGGTCAGTTGTTATGGTAACACTGTAAAACAGTTTATCACAAGGTTCAGTAAATCAGAAATGCAGTGAATCTCATCCCTTCCACAGCAAGATGCTCTTCGACACGCCGGAGGAAGATCCGAACTACAATCCGCTCCCCGAGGATCGGCCGGGCGGCTTCGCGTGGGGAGAGGGTCAGCGCCTGGGGGGCTAAGTTCCAGCCCCCAAGTCCAGCACACATCCACGGACTCCTACTTGTTTCTCTTGTGCTGTAAGAAAAGCTGGGATGTGAGGCCCACAGCGTACACACACGTATGTGCCTCCTCCCGGCCGCCTGCCAGACCCAGACTGACACTCGAGACTCCCGGCGAGGGTTCCATGCAAAACGGGGCGGGACGTTTTCCGACGCTGTTGCTCGTGCGGTTGGTTTTTTCGTCGTGTCATGCAACGGTGATCACTGATGTGGAGCTACTGCAAACATAACGCTGGATTGACTGAAGCCAGAGCAAATTGTGGTTTTACTTTTTTATTAAAATAAATGTATATAAAATGTGCAAGGATTTTAGACTGCTGGGTTGTTTTTTTGTTTTTAATCTAATGGCCATAAAAGAGGTTTCGTTAATACAGTGATACACGTTTGTGCATATTTAATAGCAGCAGGTGGTTCAGCAGGTTCTAAGTTTAACCAGTTTCGTTTCTTTTAGGATTTCAGTGATATTTTTGTTTTACTGTGACCGAAGGATCGAAACACAAGCTCGTCCTTTTATAACTTTACTGTGTGATTTCTGATAACGAGCCGGGTTCAGATCTACATACGGCAACTCGGATTATTACCATGGTGGTAAAGAAATGGAAATGGAATTTAAGTTAGTGCCGTAATCTTATATCCACTTGTGAGTCATTATGGCTGAACATAGGATTGATCATGCATCAGGACTTGGACGCCTCTCTCCAGCTTCATCATCCGTCCTGACTGAAACTGAACGTGAACTACTGAACAAAAACGAAACGAAAGTATTGTCTGGTGTAAACCCAAAGGCACTATACATGTCATACATGGGGTGAGCAGATGCTTAATTTGCTTGAAAGTTTCATTTCCTTTTCAATTTTTAATAACCGCTTTATCCTAGTCAGGGTTGCAGCAGCCAATCAAAGGACCCCGGGCACCTCCCTTCCCAAAGACTCGGACATAGCCAATCACGCCAATCAAAAGTTGAAGGAGCTGCTTGTGATGTCGTGTTACCAGACACCACAAAACTCATTCAGATATTTTGTTAGCTTTATCCAGGTTAGGTAGGTTTGGCAGCATAATTATTGGCTGGTCCTAATGTTTTGGCTCCATCCATAAAGCCACTGAATGCAGATACACTGTTTCGCCTCTAGGGGGAAGCACATTATTTGCATAGTATTACACACATGATTACACATAGCTTCAGTGATCGATTGCAAGGCTTTTTTTCTTTCCCACAAGCATTGTACCTTGAGCCAAAGAAGTCTGCCATGTTTCCATTTGTGAGTAGTAAAAAAAGGTGCAGGAGTGAGTTCTGCTCGCTGGAGCATCTAGATTCTAGAATATGACCAGCCTTAGGGTGTGATACTTCGATACCCAAGGCTTTGATCAGATTGTGGAAGCAATTCTGCTTTAGCATGTTCTTCAGATATTTCTTAATCTACAGTGTCTGGCCAAACTTATAGCAGCGTATAGAATCACACAACATCAACGAAACTTAATTCAGTGGGATTGCTGAGGTGGTGCAGCCTTGTAAAATGCTAATCCGACCAGAGTTCGAGCTCTTGAGTGGCTGAAGAACACAGTGAAATACACACATCATCATCTTACTTTAAAAAAAGGCTTTATGTACATGTAGTTTCACTTTTATGAATTAAAAGCAACAATGATTGCAGTCACATTCAGTCTTTTTTTCAGTCAATTTTCTCCCCTAATCTAGTCGTGTCCAATTACCCTGATTGCGTCCTCCAAACTGATTCGACCCTTCACCGCTGACATATGCCCCCTCCAGCACGTACAGTCAGTACAGACTGCATTTTTCACCTGCACGAGTCTAGTTCATATACTTGACGGGCACTGTGTACGGAGGGCCACACCCCCATCAGCGTTATTCCTCAGTCCTGTGCAGGCGCCGTCAGTCAGCCAGCAGGGGGCGCAGTCGCACCAGCTATGAGGACCTATGGTCTGACTTTTTACCCCACTAACCCTGAGCAACAGCCAATCGTTGTTCATGCTGCCGCCCAGCCCAGTCGGAAAGGCAGAGCTGAGATTCGATACGATGTATTCGTAACCCCAACTCTGGTGCGCTAGCGTACTTTTTACCGCTGCGCCACCTGAGCGGCCGCATTCTGTCTTTTTATATTTTTATATTTAAAACAGTGTGGTTAAAAAAAAGTCTGGTTTCAAATGTTATTTGTTCATATACATGTTTGCTTTAAATAGCTTACAATATGTAAGTATTTACAAATAAAGCAGTGATATGTCATATTTAAATTAACATTACAGGTAACCACTCATTAATACCTAAACAATACAACCATGAATATATTTCTCAAAAATTCAGGACAGGATGTGAAATGTGAGGGACCGAGAGCAGATTTGGACCATTTGTTTTGGTCTTGTATTAAATTATAACAGAACATTTGTTTTTTTCCTTCCTCGACTCTGTGCAGACGCTATCAATCAGCCAGCAGAGGTTGTAACTGCATCAGTTATGAGGTCCTTATCCGGCTTCCCACCCCTGTATGTTTCTAAACGACGAGTTCGAGATGTCAGCTCTGGGATGTCTTACATTTTTGATGTTATAAAATTCATTTTAAATGCCTAGATGCCTGTAAGACATTCCAAAACTCAGTTGCCAGCTCAGGTGTCGACCAATTCTTTTTTTTTTTCCATTTAGTGTCCCAGTCTACAATCGCCAGTTTGAGAATGAGCTGTGGATCTACAAATCTGTGCTTTCTGTTTTTATTTGCATTTCATATACTGTCCCAACTTTTTTTGGAACTACGATTTGCAGTAGGCAGTCCAACAAATACCACATAATATCGTACATTTCAGTCTGCATTCAGTAAAAGTGCTTAAATAAAAAGGTCAACAGTTCTGTGCAGGACATTTTTGGTCTTTTATTCCTCCTAAATATCAGCAATCCTCTCATCCCACTTCATCGTAGTCCTCGCTGACTGTATCAGGCGGACCGACATCATCATAGTCCAGACTGATGGTCTCCACTGGAACGGCGTCTTCGTATTCCAGACTGACGGTGTCAGCCGGAGCGGCGTCGTCATAGTCCAGGTCACTTTCATCCTCTACGTCTTTGCTCTGGTCCAAGTCTAGATAATCAGGTGGAGTCGGAGAAGCCTCATAGCTGCTGGAATCCACTGAAAAAAAATTAATAACACGAATGGGACCAAACATTTTGGATAGTAATTGTTTTAAATGTTTTTAATGACACACTGGATGGCCGTCAATTTGTGGACACCCCAACTAATTATTCAGTTTAGGTATTTCAGCCACACCCATTGCTAGGTGGGTAGATTTATAAAATAGAGCACACAATCAAACATCGGCAGTAAAATGGGTCGTACAGACACACCCTAGTGACTTTAAACGTACCACCAAATCATCTTCTTCATGACATTTGTGACAGTATACACCAATCAGCCATAATATTAAAACCACCTCCTTGTTTCTACACTCACTGTCCATTTTATCAGCTCCACTTACCATATAGGAGCACTTTGTAGTTCTACAATTACTGAATGTAGTCCATCTGTTTCTCTGCATGCTTTGTTAGCCCTGTTCTTCACTGGTCAGGACCCCCACAGAGCAGGTATTATTTAGGTGGTGGATCATTCTCAGCACTGCAGTGACACTGACATGGTGGTGGTGTGTTAGTGTGTGTTGTGCTGGTATGAGTGGATCAGACACAGCAGCGCTGCTGGAGTGGCAACCTTCCATTGGTGGGGCTTAAACCAGTCACAATAATTTCTTTAGGATAAATTACTCAGTTCTAGGTTAGATTTAAAGAAAGGTTTGATTTTATATATTTAATTTAGGATTAAGCTAAGATTTATACATCTGTGTGCTATTTATATAATGTGATTTCCCTCTTGCTACGGTGACAATGCAAATTTCCCCCTGTGGGAAGATAAAAATCTACCTTATCTTTACTTTTTGTTTCTTTACTCTCCTTTACTGAGGGTGCCAGTCATTTGTAAATGTGAACAAGTCCCAAAAGATCTCATGGTCCAAGGCCAAAGCCATGAATTGAACATTGTTGAGAACTAAATCTACTGGAGGAGGGGGCTTTAGGGGTTCTGCCACTCTGAAACATCCCTGCCATTATTAACTGGTAGGAACATTGACAGATCTTAACATTGTATCGTCACCCCCTGTATATACTGTGATTTCGGCTTTGGTATAATCTTGTAATAATAATTGATCTGATTAGTTGATAATTGTGGAGGTACGTTTGTTCTTGTGATTGAAACAATAAAATGATTTCAGGAGCCAATCAAGAGAGTGATATTAGTCGCCAAGAATGAGGCGCTTAGTGAATACTTATTCGGCTTTCCTATATAAAATAAATAAATAAAATACAATAAGTTTCCTCACCATATTGGTTCGTTTTCTCCACTTCTTTGTAGTTGTTTGAGAAATTCTGGTTGTCTCCGATGTTGATATGAGTCTCAGGTTGACGACTGATGATCGGTTGCCTCAGAGGTGAGGTTTGTTTTTGAGACACCGTTATGGTGTTGACCACAGGGTTCATGTCCTCATAACTATGGTCTACAGAGAACAACAGTTGTATATTAATTTTACAAACGTGTACATACAATACAGTGTAGTACAGTATAGTACAAAGCTTAGGGTGTTGTAAAGCTTGCTCAACTGTGGACAGTGTCACTTTTCAGACGCTGGTAAAGAGGCCTCTGTTTTGTGTACTTTCTAACTGGTCCAGTTAAACTAGCCCTATTTATGTGGGCACAAACAAGTCATCAGGAGTCGTCTACATTTGATCCTAATAACTAACAATGAATTATGAAGCCATGGCTTCTTTGACCAAGCAGATTTTCAGAAATTCCACAATTAACATTGAAGAAAACTCAAATTTTATTTTATGTTATTATATATTTTACAATAAATGACGTTTTTCAGTCACAGAAAAAAACAGCTGCAGAAGTCATTAAAAATCCTGAAACTGCTGTGACAAACATGTGCCTTACAAATAGATGAAGACAAAACAAGCAAGAGACAGAAATAAAAAGGAAGCGAAACCAACACAGGAAAGTAAAAGAGGGTAAATCTGTGACTGTATTCAGAGAAATGCAAATATACTGTGCTTTTTCTTTGTATACTGCCTGATGAAAATAATCTGTACAATTTGATATACAAATTATAAACTGTAATCTATAATCTGTAACTAATAGAGAGGATAAAGATGCGACCTGAGCTGTACAGGGGGTTTGATGTGGCTGTTAAAGCATCTGATCAATGTGAAATAAATAATCTAAGAGATAAATAAGTAGCCACACATACAAAAAGACATGCATAAATGAAGTTAATGAAGATAAAATCTGATAAAATGCTTACTGGACTCTGTATCGAACTGATGCCTCGATGGCAGTGGAGGTGGCTTTGTATCTTGATCACAGTAGCTGAATAAGGTGATGTTTCTGAAAGAGGAATCAGCACATTACTGTAAACACATCGATTCAACAGTCGAAGCAGCACAAGTGCTCACAAAGTCGATTACTTACTTTTCACTGCTTGAAGTGTTGTAAAGATTAGACTTGGACTTGGATTTTGCATTATATTTTGCAGCTGAATTGGGAAAGAAAAACAGTGATAAAGTTTGTATGAACCCTTTGGAATTTTCTAGATGAGTGAGATCAGTATTGAATGCGGTCATTAGTTTTTTCTTTTAATCTGTGTTAATAATGCTAATATAGACTTGTTGATGTGTTAATGTATTTACAGTGATCCACAATCTGGAATCTAAAAAAATAAACCAAACTTCACTATAAATCATTATATTACATTGCAGGAAAGCAAAAGCAGCCACAGCACAACTTACGTATGAATAAGTACACTGTAAAAACAAGTTACACAAAAAATGCAAATGTGTATGTAAACCTTTGACCTTGAATGTAGTCAGAATGACAAAACTTACCCGTCTTTCTGATGCAAGAGTTAATAATGATAAATACAATCACTATTGCCACCGTCATCAAGATGCTTCCTCCGACTACCAGAAAAACGAATTTTTGTAAAACCATCCTGGTAACAAAAACAAAACACACGCAGAATATTTTATTGTATTTTGATTGTTTAATCTGAGACAAAGTAATATAAATGCACTGCACATTTGCAGATTAAACTGGTCATTAGTTTTATGCTTTACTTATGGTTGGTAGAGAGCAAAAGTCATACAGTGTATTTATGATCCTAGAATATAAATATTATTCTCTCTGAACTTTATTAACTTAATTCAGCAATAAAATAGCTTTACTAAAAGCAGCAGAGACCAGCAGGTTGTGGCCATGACCAACATTTCCTGTGTTCAGAAAATGTCCATTATGATTTTAGCTGATCACTGACCAGCATCTACTGTGGTATGACCACAAAACCAGCACTGACTAAATAAATGTGATGTCATTTTAACATTTTATTTTAACATTCTGCTTAAATAAATATTTTGGCTTTTTTATTTAGACAAAATAGAGGAATTCTATAATAATGTTATAATATATAATAACTCCTTTAAACATTTAAAAAATATGTAATTCATAATTAGGTGCTTTTATTAGTTTAATTTATAAAAAAAAATATTATTAGAAATGTATCAGTTCTTATTTCACCTGCAGTGTTTAGAGATTATTTCCCATTCCATTGGGGTGGTGGGTCTGATGCCCCTAATTAATTCTTGGACCCCACAACAGTTTGGTATAAGGGGGGTGTTAGTTAGCTAGAATATAAAGTTGAAACCCCCCTTCCAATTTTCACTGTATAAATCACACTCTGTCCCATCTGTCCCCTATCCTGCTGATTCCACCCCTGCTCTAATAAAGAACAGATCTCTGTATGATCTTCAAAGTCAAGCAGGATCATATAAATGGTTCTATTTACCTCAGAGCTTCACTGTGTGCTTATAAAACCTCTTTTTTAAACTAGATGCCTTTCAATGCTTCAGAAACTTGCTTGAGAAAACTAGCTGTGTTTTCAGGAAGGAAGATGCATCATGTCTCCTCGAAATAGCTTCTCGTGTTGGTAACAGATACACTACGAGCTGCGGTAAACTCCACAGTCTTACTGGTCTATCTTTATCTCTCTTTGTGAGGGCTAAAATATTGGTCATGCTTTATCCACACCACCCAGCATCCTGTCCAGCAGAGGAGGAAATTAATTAGGTGAAAAACGTTCTCATGACGTCCTGACTTTGCTGTGTGTTATGCATAAACAGTCCAAAAAAGGACATACAATTGAGCCACACCTTTTGCTAACAGGTGAATGAAGTCAGTCAAACAAACCCAATTTTAAAAGTTGGGACAGTAAAAGAAATGTAAACAAAATAGTACAAATACAAAATATTAAATGTTTTAACTAATCCACTTAATATTTCATGCTGTTTTTTAATTAATTGCCTCTAAAACACATATTACAAATTGCTGCCTGTTAACTCTTTATCTACACACATCTTCTAATTTATGATTGACTACAGCTGATGATTTTTGTGCCTTTAAAAATAAAGTCGCAAGCATTACTATACATTAGAAATGTCTATAAAGGTCTGTGCACATCTTAAAAGGTCAGCAATGTCACCTGGAATGCAGGAGTGTCACAATTTCTAAGAAACCTAAGGTCCCATAATCATCTGTACCAAAGAATGGTCTGAAGGTTATAAAGATTTATTTTAAAAACGCATTCTGGTGTTCCAGCAGGACAACAATTAAAAACACATATAAACTGATTTTAAAAAGGTCCTGAACCTATTTTTAATTAAGAATATGTGGACTGTACTGCAAACACAAGGCCATGTGATAAAAAACAGCAAGTTTGGTTAAACTTCTATCTGATATCTGAATAAATGAATCAAAGATATAGCC
The DNA here is from genome assembly GCF_030014385.1 of Trichomycterus rosablanca. Classification (NCBI taxonomy): domain Eukaryota; kingdom Metazoa; phylum Chordata; class Actinopteri; order Siluriformes; family Trichomycteridae; genus Trichomycterus; species Trichomycterus rosablanca. The sequence goes on from NC_086013.1 coordinate 3,289,722, forward strand.
AGAAGCTTGTTAATTGCAATTTTTAAAAATACAGAATAACTAATGAAAAATTTACGACTATTATTAGGGTCATATGATGTATGTGCTTCAATCATTTAGTCATTGAAAATAAGCGTCTACAATTATTACAGTTCAAAAACTCCCCTGATATTTATGTTTCTTACAAGTCTGTGGAAGCGTATGGCTTTATTAAAATGAATCGTTTACTAAAATCATCATCACTGCACCTTAAATGACTAGTAAAATACAAGCCATAAATGATTTACACTTATTTACATAAGATTTACATTCCTGTAAATGAAATGTTGGTTAATTCAAGTAAAGTTCTACATACAGTCTTATTTTTATATGCTGTATTTATAATAAAATATTCTGCTTATTTAAAAGAAAAAAATAACCAGTACCTTTATGTTCTGTGCAGATCATGGACCGACCTCACAACCATTTAATCAACAGAAGAAAAACAGGATGATTGAAGAAGGGAAAGCAGAACTTTGACTTCTCTAAAGAAGGTTTCTGTTGTTCTTAGATGCCCACCCACACACACACACACACACACACACACACACACACACACACACTCAGTCTTACACAGGAGGGTTTTAATAGGAAGATCAGAAACAATAGGGTGATACAAGGAATTAAAATCAGAATCACATATCGTGGTTTATATATATTTTTTTATAACTGTAACATTATATACCCTAATCCACAAAGGGTGGAAAAACACTAAAAGTGGGTAACAATATTTTAATGTTAACAAGCTACTAAAGAGCTTTGCCTCCAAAACAAGTTCTAAATGGTTTGAGGTGAATTGCTGGAACATTGTTCAAGACAATTATTTTCAATTATCAGTTATTTGAAGACTAATAATACACTGTAAAGTTGAAGGTTTAATAATGCTTACATCTAGTATTTTGAACAGACATATAAGTTGCTTAGCTTTCTCTGTTCATCAAATACAAATCATTTTGACTTTTATTCAGGGACATTATTACACTGGTTATATGCAACATCATTAAAAAAGGAGTCTTTGCTTATGGTGCACACGGCCCTGTACAATACAAGGAAAACCTGAACTGTCAGCCTATTCTGAGAAAAATAAGGTCAAGTCAAGTGAGCTTGATATTCATATGGACACAGGTAGTAGAGCAATAAAAATCCCCTGCTTGTGTTTTCTTTGTTTATTTGTCCATGTGATCTGCTTAAGGTGACAGTTTGGGGTTTCTTCTGACCTTCATGTATTTGTTAATGGGTGCATTTAAATACAGACACGGGTGGCACGGTGGCTAAGTGGGTAGCACGGTTGCCTCACAGCAAGAAGGTCCTGGGTTCGATCCCCAGGTGATGCGGTCCTTTCTGTGTGGCGTTTGCGTGTTCTCCCCGTGTCCGAGTGGGTTTCCTCCAGGTGCTCCGGATTCCTCCCACAGTCCAAAGACATGCAGGTGAGGTAAATTGGAGATACTAAAATCGTCCATGACTGTGTTTGATATATAATTTTGTGAACTGATGAATCTTGTGTAATGAGTAACTACCGTTCCTGTCATTAATGTAAGCTAAGTGTAAAACATGACGTTAAAATCCTAATAAACAAACAAACAAATACAGACACCAGCCCAGCCATAGTCAAGCAACTCACTAGACATCTCTACATTATAATTAATAATCTAACTTGCTGTGTGCATATTTGCATTTTTTTAAACCGCAAAGTTTGTAATCTAATCAGAAAAACAACAGAAATATGACCAAAAGTATGTGGACACCACTTCTAGTTACAGCGTGCATGTACTTTTAGCAGACGCTTTTATCCAAAGCGACTTACAGTATACAGACTAAGCAATTGAGGGTTAAGGGCCTTCCTCAAGGGCCCAGCAGTGGTGGGGTTTGAACCAGCAACCCTATGCTCACTACATTTACATTTTCAGCATTTAGCAGACGCTTCTATCCAAAGCGACTTACATTATACAGACTAAGCAATTGAGGGTTAAGGGCCTTCCTCAAGGGCCCAGCAGTGGTGGAGTTTGAACCAGCAACCTTATGCTTACTAGTCCAGTACTTTAACCACTAGGCTACAGCTGCGTATACAATGAAATCAGATCGATGCTATACTTCCAGCTTTGTGGCGACAGTTTTATGTTTTCTCTTGCCTCAAGCTCCGTGTCTAAGTGGCGCCGCGACCCTGACTCGGATGAAACGCTTTAGTGGAAGATGAATGAACGCCCATTAGGTTGGCGCATGCGCAGACTGCACTGTTTCCACAATGACGTTGCTCGGTCCATGCTAGCCTGTTTTGTTTGGCACTCCCTTTGCTTTCTTTCCAGCCGGAGATTAAACACCTGCCGCGGGGAGTCATGGCCGAAGAGGCCTCGGGAGCCGCATGGCACGACGGTGAGTCCCGCTGTTCGGTCCGCTTTGTGTTTTGTTGGGTTATTTTGGCTGGACTCGGCATCGGCCTGTGGGCCCGCGCGTCCCCGGTGTCGGCGGCGCGCTTTAAGCCGGTGACGCGCTTGCTGTTAGCGGTTAGCGGTTAGCATTGGAGCTGATTTTGACCCTTGCATCGTTTGCGTGCAGGAATTAAACATGTGCGCTGTTTTATGTGCAGTTTGCATGAATGTTTTTATAACTGCTCAGCCGTAGCAGTGACAGACTCGTGTATGCAAACATTAGCCTGAGTGCTAACGTGGCTAATGCAGATTTGCAGTCAGCTGTCACTGTAGCTCTTAGCTTAAGCTGCATTAAATAGCCGAAATATAGTAATAACACGTTTACGAACGTTTATTTATATATGTTAGTCTTTCACACATACACATGCATGCAGCATTTATATTTGCAATAAAGACTGACAGCGAATTAGGACTATATAGGACTATATGAACACATTAGCCGACATGCTAACATTGCTAATGCAGCTCTGCAGGACTGCCTGACCTGTCATTGCAGGCTTGAACTTTGACAGGATCAATTTCCTGACACATTTTACGATCTTTTTACTCCTTTGCTTTCGTGCTGAAGTCTGATCTCGGTCTGTGTTGTTTGCACGGTGCTCAGGAAGGAATCAGATCAAATTAGATTGTGATTGAATCAAGTGAGCACATCTGCTGAAGGTAAAGTCATTAGTTTGATCTCTATTATCTAAACAATATCTATTTACTCGAATTGACCGAGGTCAGGGTGTTCCCACATAGGGGAAAAGTCCTGCCTGCATTTCGATCCGTGTCATTTTAATATTTTGATTATTCAAATTCAAAACAAAAGCTGTTTTCCATGGTCTGGCTCGATGGATGGATGCTCTTACTGATATCTGTAGACCATGCAGAAAGGTAAATACATCGTCTGTTATTGTGTGTGCTGTATTTAATCTGGATGATTTGTCGGAACTGTCGCCTCACAGCGAGAAGGTCCTGGGTTCGATCCCCAGTGCGGAGTTTGCATGTTCTCCCTGTGTCTGTGTGGGTTTTCTCCCACAGTCCAAAAACATGCAGTCAAGTTAATTGGAGACACTGAATTGCCCTGTTGATGAATGTGTGTGTGTGTGTGTGTGTGTGTGTGCGCGCACACGCCCTGCAATGGACTTGGCGTCCAGGGTGTTACTGTGTGCCTTGCGCCCATTGAAAAGCTTGGACAGGCTCCAGCACCAGATGCCGCGCGACCCTAACTGGATAAGCGCTTAAGACAGTGAGTTAATATCAGAAAATGCTCAAACCGTTTTTCAAGAACAGGCCAAAGAATCTGGACCAGTGACATCACTGTTGTTTATAACACACCACAAAGGAAAACTATCTGACTCAACCCCCGGGCCCCAGTGTAATCGAGGAAAACGTGGAAGTCCATGACTTACGGATGAAAGTACATTATGCGGGATACAGTTTTTCACCTGCATGATACAGACAGACATGTTTTGATCCAGTTTTCTCTGTATATTCTTTGCATTATATTTAATACAGACAGCCCATACTGAATTGTTCCTAGCTCCACACTCTTTTTCCATATGGCATTGGAACTCATCAACAAATCATCGTTTTATATGTGCAGTGTATTACTATAAAAGTTGGTCTGCAAGCTGAGACAGTAATCCTCTTTTATTCAAGTTCACGGCGGTTGAACTGTGAAGGCTGGATAACGTGTGTAGCATAACAGTATGGTAAACGGCTTAGAGGAAAGTGTGTGTGTGTGTGTGTGTGTGTTCTGTCCGCCTCTGTGCACTTTATTGCTGAGCAATTAAACCAGGCAAACTGTGCTTCAGGGAGTGCTGTATTCTAACACTGTTTATTTTCATTTATCTGTCTTTATTAACCACTTCATCCCGATTATAAAAGCCTTTATTCACACATAAAGATCAGCTCACATGTTTCAGCGCCCAGGAACAGGGTGACTTAGGTAATAGGGCTTGAATTCCTGAGCCTGACCTTTTGTTGATATAGTATATTATTACCTGTTAGACTTCTCAGGAGTCTGGGCTTTATGAAATACCAGCTTGTGGTTGATGGTGGGTGTGTTGATTAACTCAGCATCATGTAGATGCATCTAGTGTTGAACCCGAGCTGAAGCAAGAAACTGAGGAAAGTGTTTTTACATTTACATTTTAACAGCTGTACATTTGGATTCATCTTTACTCAAAAACCACTTCTTCCAATCAGATTTAATTATAAATGCTTTGATCATATGGGGGTCTGATGGGTGCACTTAGTTATTATCATTGATAGGTCACCCGTGTACTTTTATCTTTCATGAGCAATCCAAGTCAAGGGTTTTCAGTACCACTAATGGCTCATCTTACTAGTGAATCAGCTTAATAATAAGTTAATTATTATTACTGAATACACTAATAATGATTAACTTATTTCACTTCACTTCTCTTGCAAATTCTTTTCACTTGGTTTCACTTGACCTGTTTTTTTTTCTTCTTATTTTAAACCTTTTTTCCATCTCCAGTTCCCCTCACAGGTGCTCAAAACCACAAACGGTGACACTGTACGTGATTCTTCAGTCAAGCTGCAGTTTGTTTTTGTTTGTTAAAGTCGAAAACATTTCTGCCCAACTTGAGGTGACGGTTTGGTTTGTTGGCCACGCCACAAAGTTCAGTTCAAGTTATCAGTTGAAGTTGCTGTCTGTGTATTTTTGACCCAGCAAATTGGCAGAAAACCCACAATAAACCCACAGTAATAATAATACTTCTATACTTCTTTGTCCTGAGAACTTCTAGGAATTGGTGTTGAAATCATTCAGTCACAGAAACAGTGAAAATCACAGAAACTGTGAAAATCCCGAGACTGTCACGCACAACACGGCTCCAATGAGTGTGTGTAAACATTATATACACACACACCACCAACTGCTTAGTGAAGTGTTCATAATGGAATTATGAAATCATTCATTCTGAGAAAACGTCGTACAATATTGGCGGCAGGTCACGACATCCCAGTGACCAAGAAAGACCCGAATGTTAATGTTTTCTTTATATAGTGGACGCCCGTGAGTCTGAGCTAAGTTCTGTCCTTTATTAGTTGTTCAGAATGGTCTGAAATAATGCTTACGATGATCATCGCCTCGAAAACATCCTTGTTTTACTTCCTCCCACTGAGACAGTCATCCAGCAGACAATGAGAGCTTTTTACAGTGTTCACTCTGAATTCATTTACTATTTAAATGAAGCTAACCGCTCATTCCTAAAAAGCCCAGAGCTAAAAAGCTTTCTGTTAGATAGATGTGGTTGTAAGTAGACGTTGTGTAGATGTTAAGTAGATGTTATTGTGTGAGGCTGATTGGGGCTGAACCTTATCGCTAGTTTTCCTCCCACTCCCCCTAGGTGTAGGTGTCCTAACTAGGGATGTAACGATACACTCTACCCACGATGCGATGCGATTCACGATACTGGGTTTACAATAAAAAATTTTCCTTGAAAAAACAATTGAAGACAAATGATGACAAAGTTTCCTTTTATTATTTCTCTTAAAAAATAAAATAAAATACTGTGTTTGTGCTTTTATCTTTTATTTATCTAAATAATGAATGCCCTTTTATTTTTGAGGTTGGTACAAACTTTTACAAACCCAAATCTGGCAACCTCGCATATAGCGCCAGTGACGTCAACCAGGCGAGGTGTATAGCGCCAGTGCCCTCTGCTGTTTAAAGTGAATACCGATTCATTTTACATCTCAAATCGATTTGAATTGTGGAATTTTTGAATCGGGTCTTGAGTCTCGTGGTGCATCGTTACATCCCTAGTCCTAACTTGTTTTGTAAATTCACCTTCGGATCATTCATTTTGTACAAAAAATAGATTCAATTTCTGCATTTGCCCCAGTATTTTCTCCCAGTCTGGTCGTATCCACTTACCCAGTCGTAGCTCCTTTACTGCTGCAGGCTCCTACCCTGACCGAGGAGAGCCGTACCTAACACGCCCCCTCCGACACGTGTGCTTTAGCCCACCGCTTCTTTTAATCTGCGGGAGGTGAGTTCACACAGGGCCGAGTGTCGCGTATCTGGAGTCGAAGGCTGAGCGATCGCTATCGACCAGCCAGCAGAGGTCACAATTGCAGCAGCAGCAGCATAAGGAATCTCTTAGTCCCGCCCTCCCTCAGACTAAGCCTGCCATGTCTGTGTAGGAGCCCGGCTGGCCGGTAGCAGAGTCGAGATTCGTACTCGAGCGCCACCCGGCCGTCCCTGTGCTTCATTAAAAAAAGCTAGTTCTAATTTTTGAATCCAATCAGTCATTACAGTGTAGAAATGACATTTAAACATGGACATGGTGAGAAATTCCTTAAGAAAAATGAGCTAAATGCATCACAATTTAGCATCAATTGAAGTTGCAAGCTCATTACAGGCCACGTTCTGCAGCCATAATGGAACCCCATCAACTTCCCTCCCTCAGGCACGGCCAGTTCAATAACAGCGCTCAAATTTTAGCCTCATAGCAGAGCTGAGATTCGAACACGTTTGCCATCCGAGCGTCCCTGTTCAGTTTACCGGAACATAAATGTAATATTATTATATTGTTAACTCCTTTTTAATGCCCTATTCTAGGAATAAACACTAGTTTTTAAATCCAGTCAGTCTTTACAGTGTAGAAATGACATTTAAAACATGGACATGGTGAGAAATTCCTTAAGAAAAATGAGCTAAATGCATCACGATTTGGCATAACATGAAGTTCAGATCATTACAGGCTGACCACTTTTTCTGGAATGTTGATCTTCTAACTTAAAGTTCTACCTGTAATCAATGTGCATTAGGCTAATTAGCTGTTCGCAAACCGGTCGGTCGACATTATTGTTGTGTTTCCTAAAAGTTTGTGGATAATTGGAGTAGTTAATTATTAACTGCTAAGGTGGCTAGTCATAAAAGATAGAAAGATAGAAATGTCACGTTATGTGTGGTGCGCTTATATGACCCAAGTGTGCAGTTCGGAGCAGAGCTAAAGAGCTAAAGTGGTGGACACGTTGGTTTGTTAGCAGTTAGCCGTACTGCTTTGTTATGTGGTAAGGATGTTGGACAGTTTAATTGGAGAGCTGATTAGCCCTAACAGCATACAGATGTTCCTAGACTTTTCCAAATCAAATCAGAACAAAATAAATATTATTATTACTTACTATTTTGTTTATGGAAGCTTTTCGTTTATCTGTGACTTTTAATGCCGGCGTTTTGCTGCGACAGGGCTTCTCCAGCAGCGAGTCGAAGCTCTAGAACAGGAGCGAGCTGAGTTCCTGAAGTTCAAACAGCAGCTGGAGATGGAGTTCAACCAGAAACGGGCCAAATTCAAGGAGCTCTATCTGTCTAAAGAAGGTACGTGGATATGTCTCATTGCTAATTACTTCATAGTTTCTTTGGTACTATCACATAGTACAGTAAGTATTATGTGATTTGAGGCACAGCCCTTCAGCTCATGCACTGTAGCAGCGCCTCTCCTCCATCATCACCAACCCAAAAATGAGACAGGCTATGCCTGTTTTATAACAAACACGTGTCATGCTGGGTGATATATGAAACGTTCTAATTGTTTGCGACCCCCTTGCTGCATGCACCACCAATACAGATCTGTCAATGAGGACTGCAGACCCCCTCCAACACGCCCCTTTTCCTTTTGTTTGCCTGAGCCAGACTCTCACAGAGAGCTCGATCATGAATCAAGAGTCTTGAAACACCTTCCCTGAATCATCTAACACTTGTGTAGGTGCCTCAGCCAGACAGTAGAGGTTGCATTTCTGCAGCTGCAATGGAACCCTATCGACTGTCCTCCCTCAGGCACGGCCAATTCGATAACACCGCTCAGATTTTAGCTTGATAGTTCAAACCCACTGCAAACCTGAGCACCCATTCATGCTTTTTAAGCAGGCACGTGGGCCAGTTTTCAACCCTGTGTGAAGGTGCACCTTACTGGTCCATTCACAGCTAGATCCTGCTGCTTGTTGTTCTAAGTCCTGTGGTCATAATCCGCACTGATGTCAGGTGGGTTCCGACCGTTTCTATGGTGTAACACTTGATTTATTGCTCTAGTTCTCTCCTCCCCTTCCTCAGAGGAGCTGAAACGACAGGCCGCGTCCCTGGAGGGCGCCCAGGCAGAGCTGAACCACGTCCAGGCTGAGCTGGCTGATGCCACGGCCGAAATGGAGAACATCAAAGCCGTGGCCACCGTCTCAGAAAGCACCAAGCAGGAAGCCATCGACCAGGTCAAGCAGCAGTGGCAGGATGAGGTGGCCTCCTTACAGGCCATCATGGAAGGTAAAGCAAAATACCCCCAATATTGTGGTAGGAGTCATAATTCTATATAACACATATGTATATATATATATTTATATACTATAGAGCAAACATACACCCGGAAATAGTTCATAATTCATACCGGACACCTGACCAATCAGTACTTGTAAACCTCATTCTCTCGTTCAGACACGTTGCAGGAGTACAAGGTGCAGTACCACCAGCGGCTGGAGCAGGAGCGCACCCAGTGGGCGCAGTACCGCGAGGGCGTCGAGAGGGAGATCGCTGAGCTGCGACGGCGCCTCTCGGAGGGCCAGGTGGAGGAGAACCTGGAGAACGACATGAAAAAGGTCTGCACATCTCGCCAGTCGCGGAGTTTGGTTCTTATGCTCTGGACCAAACAAAACAAGAAAATGATTCATTGCTACATTGCTGTCATTGCCCCCACCCCCTTAACGCTAGCACTTTTTTTGATTAAATGGTACGTTTTACATGAAGCAAAAACACCCTAGCGTATTAGATTAGCTTAGCTGTTGTCATACAGACCTAAAACAGTGTGAAGTCGAACTCGTATTTGCTTGATTTTGGTCCAACATTAGCCAGGATTTCAGAATAATGAAACCGTGAACGTCTGCTTAAGTGATCAGGCGGAAAACTGACTCGGAACGTTTCCTCTCAGGCCCAGGAGGACGCAGAGAAGCTTCGCTCCGTGGTGATGCCCATGGAGCATGAAATCGCCGCTCTGAAGGCCAAGCTGCGGAGCTCCGAGGACCGGGTTAAGGAACTCGAGGCGGCCAAGGTCAGCAACACCGAGTTAGAAGAACCGAGAGTCTTTTTACTGATTTATTATTAGATTTCTTGCTAGCCGAGTTGCTTTTGAAACAGCTGCGCCTGATTTGACCTTCCCGTCTAATTTCCTTAATACACGTCGACAACAGAACCAGTGATACAGTGTTAACAACGTGATGCTCTGACTTACTGAAGGTTCATGTGTGTATAAAGTAGAGGAGTGATACAGAGATTTCATTGTTAAATACATACTGACTATTTTGGTGTAGATCTGCACAGCCATGTGGTGACAGGACAATTCATGAAAGCATTGACACGGGTCAAGAACAATGTTTACGGCAAACTAACGTGATTTAAATATGTTTGACCGTATCATGTTTATTAGTACCAGACAGACCAAAAAGCTGCTGATCTCACGGGACAGTCTGTAGAGTTTGCTGGATGAAGTAGCCGGACGTAGGGCTATGATAAGTAGCCTAGGGTAGAGCTAAAATGCCATAAAAACAAGAATCTGTGATTTCTTTGTTCTCTTAACCTATTATTTATTTAAATGACTAATTTTAGAGTTACAAAAAAATTTGGACTTAAAGGACAAAATATACAGTACAACTTGCACTGCTTAGAAACATTTGAGATCCAAATAATATAAAAACTCCATGTGCAAAATATTTTATAGTAAATGAGCCTAAATGTTCATCTTAAACATATTTAATAAATCTTACTCCTATAGGGATTCATAATATTCATCTTTGTGCATTTTTTAATCACAGGTAAAAGAGCTCAACCACGTCCTTGAGGCTGAGAAGTCGTGCCGGACCGATCTGGAAATGTACGTGGCCGTCCTCAACACTCAGAAATCTGTCCTCCAAGAGGACGCAGAGAAACTCCGGAAGGAGCTCCACGAAGGTACAGAGTAGCTTCTCAATCTTATTACTGGGACGATCAGGGGTGGCTAGGTGGGTAGCACCCTCGCCTCACAGCAAGAAGGTCCTGGGTTTGATTCCTGGGTGGGGCGGTTTGGGTCCTTTCTGTATGGAGTTGGGAGCTCCGGTTTCCTCCCACAGTACAGAGATGTCCAAGTGAGGTGAACTGGAGATACAAAATTGTCTATGACTGTGTTTGATATTTGATAAAGACTGATGGATCTTGTGTAACCGGTAATAAAATCCTAGTAAAATAAATGAATCCCGGGGCGATCGGGTTGCACATTAGTCTAACGGCTCACGCAGCAACCGGGTCAGGAGAATCGCATTAGTGGTGGAGGAATACAGAGAGCATAGTGTGATTATCCATACATGTTAGAGCTTTCTAAAAGAAGTCAACACTAGCCGAAGGAAGGAAACAAACGGCCGGCGGCTTCACACGTCTGAGCAGCGTGACGGCGGTCACTGTAGTGCACAGGGGCATTTGGATGATATAAAAAGAACTGTTATGTGAGTGACTAGAATGAAGCTGCTTGCATTGTTGGTCTGATTTGGAAAGTTAAGGGTGGTAAACTAGCCAGGTACATGCAGCAGGGAGGTTGGCAGCTGAGGGATCAATCCTGTAAACCCTGTTCCAAACCTGTGCCACTGTATCATGATGGCATGCTACATGTTTATCAGTCTGCAGGCTACATCCAGCTAATGTCAGGTTTGTGTGTGTGTGTGTGTGTGTGTGTGTGTGTGTGTGTGTGTGTGTGTGTGTGTGTGTGTAGTATGTCACATGCTAGAGCTCGAGCGGCAGCAGCACAACCAGCTGAAACACACCTGGCAGCGAGCCAACGACCAGTTCCTGGAGTCTCAGCGGCTGCTGATGCGGGACATGCAGCGCATCGAGAGCGTCCTGACCTCAGAGCAGCTGCGGCAGGTGGAGGAGATGAAGAGGAGGGACCAGGTACTGATCCCAGATCAGCTCGAAATACACAGACATTAGGATAATCCGCTAGCAGGCCAGCGCTGGGATTCTGACTCCCCGAGGAGGTTTAGTGTGTAATAGAGTAAAAAAAACGTTTGTTTCCCAGGAGGAGGATGAGGAGGATGAGAAGGAGCGGCTGAGTCAGGCTAAAAAGGCTCGCGAGGACGACGGCGTGGACCACACGGATGCCGCAGAGGACTCCTTCCTCGGCCTCTCCATAGAGGAGGTAGCGCACCACACCGAACACCCTCGGCTCTGTTAAACCCATCCGGTTCTGTTAAACCCTCCTGAAAGGGCGTGTCCTCTTTGCGTCTTCTTTTCCTCAGTCTCACTTGAACCACAGCATCCACAGCTCCCTGCACTCGCTGGACGAGGACGCGCCGGACTCCTGCGACCCCTGCAGAGATGGCCTCCGCCGCGTCCAGTCCACGGACAGCCTGGGCTCGTCCGGGAACGCCCTCCACCCCCAAGGGCTCAACAGCAAGGCCAAATCGGACAGCAACCTGGACGAGTCCGAGTTCGGACCGCTGGTCGGCGCAGAGTGCAGCTTCGAGAGCCCGTCGATGGCGCCGTCCATCGGCTCCCTTCCGTTCCTCCTGACCAAGGACCAGGAGAAGGCCATCAAGGCCATGACCCCCGAGCAGGAGGAGACGGCCTCTCTGCTGTCCAGCATTTCGCAGAGACTGGACGTCACGTACCTGCCCCCGGCCGGCTATCGCCTGGTCAGTGACACAGAGTGGAACCTGCTCCAGCAAGAGGTACGAGCTTTAAAACACACACACACACACACACAACCAGAGCACAAATCCAATCAACAGAGCAAAATGCCAATATATCTGTTCTCACCCTTCAAAATGAATGTAAACACAGAATCTCAGTTGTTTTTCTTGGTGAAGACCCTCTGCTAAGTGTGTGTGTGTCTGTGTGTGTGTGTGTGTGTGTGTGTGTGATATTTAAAAAACACAGCTGAAGAACGCAGGGAGGAAGTTGGGCCGGAGGTGTGACATGTGCTCCAACTATGAGAAACAGCTTCAGGTCATTCAGGGGCAGGAGTCCGAGACGAGAGATCAGGTCAGTCCCGTGTTCTGCTCTTTACTTTAGAATGTCACACAACCAGCATCCAGGTCAGTTTGTTGATACACAGAGGGTGTGTTAGTGAGGGGGATTCATTTCATATTCATTTCCCTTGATTTTAGACAGTCCTATAAAATTTAAACTGTCCACTTAGGCCATTGTAGCCTAGTAGTTAAGGTCTTGGACTAGTAAGCAGAAGGTCGCTGGTTCAAACCCCTTCACTGTCAGGTTGCCACTGTTGGGCCCTTGAACAAGGCTCTTAACTCTCAAAAGCTTCTGCTATATGTAGAAAATGTAAATGTAATGAATGTAAGGTTAATCATCCATGAGCTGAAGCTGAGGCCTAATTGGTGTTATAAAAGCAAGGTTACATGTAAATGACCCAGAACCTTGTGGCGTGTCTAATTAAAAGCGGGTAGCACTGTCGCCTCACAGTAAGAAGGTCCTGGGTTCGATCCCCCAGGTGGGGCGGTCCGGGTCCTTTCTGTGTGGACTTTGCATGTTCTCCCCGTGTCCGCATGGGTTCCGGTTTCCTCCCACAGTCCAAAGACGTGCAAGTGATGTGAATTGGAGATACTAAATTGTCCATGACTGTGTTTGATATCTAACCTTGTGAACTGATGAATCTTGTGTAATGAGTAACTACCCGTTCCTGTCATGATTGTAACCAATAGTGTAAAACATGTCGTTAAAATCCTAATAAACAAACAAATTAAAAGTGGTTTGTGGAGTGATTCTGCATGTTTGTGCGCTTCAGGTGAAAAAGCTTCAGGCTATGCTTCGCCAGGCCAACGACCATCTGGAGAGGACGACGAGTGAGAAGCAGGAGCTGGAGGACCTGATGAAACAGAGCAGCGAGGAAACCAACGCTAAGGTAGGTCACAGTAGCAAGAGTCACAACGCTGACATGTATCGTTCATCCATCGATACCGTCTTTCTCTGTTCTGTACCAAAGGTATCAGCGCTGATGCAGAAGGTCCAGGAGTCCGAGTCAATGCTGAGTTCTCTCCAGCAAGCCTTCAGCCAGGCCAGGAGGAACACGCAGGAACAGATGGTACGTGTATACCTCGGTCCTTTTAAATATCATGTCGTGACCTCTTAGTGTCTTCACATTTAGATCTACAGCATTTAGCGCTGCAGAAACACTATACACATGGTCAGCAGGAGTCAGAATTCACTCGATGGCATTCAAATAATAATAATTATAATAAAATAATAATGTAGTTATTGTACTTACAGTAATCATTTATAAAACATTTTCACGTTAGGATAAATGGGCCATAAATGGGACACATACCAGGTTTTTAATGCTAAATTAGTGCACAAAATTACGACAACCTGTTTAAATAAGAGTCTTCAAATTTGTAATATTCCTAGAATAAAGTGGCGATTTTTTTGAGAATAAACTCGCTTTCACTGTTCAGTTGCATCAGGGTTTACTGAGTGTTTGTGCGTCCAGGCCGTACTGCTGCAGTCTCGTGAGCAGGTAGCCGAGGAGCTCAGCAGACTGCAGAAAGACAACGAGAGTCTGCAGGGCAAACACAGACTGCATCTCAGCCTGCAGCAGCAGGAGAACTTCCAGATGCCCACTACAGTCCAGGTACTCGGCTATAAGATGATATCAGGAAGACTGAAAGGCCAACAACATTCTCAGATAAAACTGCTCCTATACTGACCAGAAAAACAAACCAAAGCCTCTATAAGACAGTAACGGACATGCAGGAAGGTTTAGTTAATAATAGTTTATAAGAGTAGTGGTGCAAATACTGTCAAAAGTATGTGGACACCCCTCCTGAGTAATGATTTCAGGTGTTTCATTGCTAACAGGTGTTAAATAATGGACAGTTAAGTAATAGAATTTAATACAGTTCATGAATAGACATACATTTTTACAGATGCCCTCAGAAATCAACTCATATTATTTATTGCTTATTTTAAGATAGGATGTCCAAGAAGGTCATGGCCCGGTGTCCACATACTTTTGGCAAATGGTGTATAAAGCAAATGTGCATTTGCAGAGTGTTATTTCTTTGAATCAATCGTTACACTTGGTTTGACCTCACAGCTCCAGTTTCAAACCCCAAGCATATCTTAATCTATTGTGTTTTTAATTCAAGCTGAACACTTTCTATCTGTTTTTCTTCCTTGGTTCTTCCCTGGTTTGTCACGTCGCAGGAGCTCCAGTCGCTGGTGCTGCTGTACCGCGAGGACGTCGTTTCGGCCCGGACGGCGGCCGAGCACCTGGAGGAGAAGCTGAAGGCCGAGATCTTGTTTCTGAAGGAGCAGATCCAGGCGGAGCAGTGCTTCAAAGAGAACCTGGAGGATACACTACAGCTGGAGATCGAGGGCTGCAAAGAGGAGATCGGTGAGTCCCATGCTGAGGGTCGGGAAGGGTCGGGGCCCTCGTTTACTGCAAGATAAAATGCACAGATAATAATAAATGATGAATAGTAGTTATTACTCGAAGCAAAACATTTATTTATCATTTCTGGTGAAGTATGCTAGCCCACTGGAGGATCCAGGGTTCGAATCTCAGCAGTGCTATCAGCCACCTGGGCGTCTGCACAGACAAGATTGGCTAATGCCCAAGGATGGGGGGCTGAGACCCTTGCCAATGCATTCTCAATGCCTGATTTGCATCAGGAGGGGTATCTGAAACCAAAACCCCTAATATATGAGCAGCCAAAACAAAAAGACTGCGAATGATAAACACAACGTCTAGTTCTCGTAATCACTTCTATAATTAGTAGGGATGTAACGATGCACCACAATGCAGTTAATAACCGATTCAAAAATTCCACGAATCAAATCGATTTGACATGTAAAATGAATCGATATTCACTTTAAACAACAGAGGGCACGGGCGCTATACAACTCACCTGGTTGACGTCACTGGCACTATACACCTGGTTGCCAAATTTGGGGGTTTTCAGCCAAATTGGGCTTAATTCAAAATTGTTTTGCATAGTTTGTACCTACCTCAGAAATAAAAGGGCATTTATTATATAGATAAATAAAAGATAATTACACATCTAAAATAAAAATAATTTGTCTTCAATTTCAGTTTTAAAAATCTGGAAAAAAATCGTATCGTGAACCCAGTATCAGGAATCGCGTCGCATTGTGGGTAGAGTGTATCGTCACATCTGTACAGTATTAGTAAAGTTCAGGACTCATTCTGATTAACCGGATGTGTTCATGATAAATGCGTTAACGTTGCGGTCGAGATTACACAGACTTTCCACTTTTTATTTGGTTTTGAGGTTGCGTCAAATCAGGGAATGTAAAAAATTCTTAAAAGTCTGTTATTGCTTAATGTCAAAACAAGAGAGACGTCTTTGTTCCTCTCGTCTGCTCTGATTCAAACGTTTTGTTCCTTTTCTCTCTCTGTGTTTGTGACATGTTCAGACATCCTGGAAGGTATGATGCACTCTGTCTAGCTGTTTGTCTGCACCGCTGCTAATACTAATTCCATTTTAAAGCACAGGGGTGGATAAATCGGATGTTTACCTGACCGCTGGAGTGTTCTGGCTTAGTCCTGTGTTTTTCTTATATAGCATTTATGGCGTTTAAAATTGTACTAGAACACAATCCAAGCAAATTAATTGGATTTGAACGGGCCTTGCTGAAGGGCCCAACAGTGCTGGCAGTGACAGTGACCTGTCCTCATTTCCTTTTATAGAGAGCCACACTAGGGCTCCATGTGACACCCCTCATATGGGGTTGGGGTATTACGAGGGATCTTTAGAAAGTTCCCGCACTTTTATATTTTGGTTATAAGCGGTGAGGGTGGAGGAGGAGTAATCGGTCGTGTCTGAGAGACGCTTAAAGTCTGGATTTAGCACCATCTGATTTCCACAGTTTTGGACGCTCAAAGAAGCTTTAAGGGGAAGAAAATTTTCATTCGCATTTTCAGCATTTTTATCCAAAGCGACTTACATTACTGTGACAGTGTATTATCTAAACAATTGAAGGGCCTTGCTCAAGGGCCCAACAGTGGCAACCTGGCAGTGGTGGGGCTTGAACCAGCGACCTTTCCAGTACCTTAGCCACTAGGCTACAACTGCCTAGTGATAGAAGTGCCTTTTCATGTGATGAGGGATCCACACTGAGAGCAATCACAGCTCAGATACTCGCCCTTAACCCTTAATTGCTTGAATTGTATTCTGTTATAATTGTAAGTCACTTTGCCGTAAATGTAGAAGAAAATAAATCCTTGCTTGTCTTATCCTAATATGAAATAAAAACTATAGTCTGTTGATAAATCAGTTTTTTTAATTAGACTAGTTCACGAGCGAGCTGCCTGATTGGATTTCTGATTTCTGATTTTCCACCCCTGCTGTGCAACATCACATAAATCCCATATAAACTCACGCTCTGTGTTTGCTAGTCTGTTTACATCACTGATAGAAGTAGAACAGGTTGTAGTGAATCGATAGCTTATAGAGGGATAACGAAAAACATACGGCCGCTAATCCTGATGTGTGTGTATGTGTTTGTATATGTATAAATATACTAACAATATAATTCGGCTGGAATGTTTTAACCTCACACCATCACTAACACATCACACGTCCGAGTTGCTCACTCGTGTTTTCTGCTCAGCACGTGAACGCAAGTCTGATCCCATTTTACATACTAAGCTGCTCACTTCTCACTTATCAAATGACCGTTTCTTTTATCCACCGTCCAGCGTCTTTCTCCAGCCTGAAGACGGAGATGGAACGAGTCAAGAGCGAAAAAGAGCAGGTACGGAACGATAGCGAAGTGTCCGAACGTACGGCACGCGGGTGGTGAGATTTTGCAAGTAACCTGTGCTGTGTTTGTTGTGAACAGTTGGAGAGCAGTCTGAATGAGAAGAGCCTGGCACTGGGCAGTCTGCAGGGACTAGAGAGCAGCCTGAAGGAACAGCTGAGAGACGCCCTCTCCAGCAAGGTACCATCACTGACGAGCTTCTGCTAATTGTACTGCTGTGCTCGAGTCCCTAGCCAGGCCATCAGCAGACGCTATGGGCTGTGCATCTGGGAGGGAAGGTCGGGTGGGGTTTCTCCTTGTTGCCGCTGTCTGGCACGAACACAAAGTCTCAGTGGGCGGGTGCTGTTCTCCCGATTTAGCACAGCCAATATGCTCCAAGGAGGGTGTATTTTCGCCTAACACACTCCCTCCGATGTGTGCGCAGTCCACCGACCCCTTCGGCTTTGCGTGCAGAGAGACACGCCCTGATCTCTGCGCTCCTCCACTTTCTGTACAGGCGCCCTGGGCAACCAAGGTCCTTTCACAGCATTGACCCCCTTCTCAGTCTGGTCGTTTTCACTCAGCAGACTGGAGGCCGACTGTGCCTTCAAGAAGGCGCCCGGACGACCCGTAGCAGAGCCGAGATTCGAACCCGGAGCCTGGGAGAAATCTTACTGTGCTGTAGCGTCTGTGGTTAAAGTCGTCTTGTAAATGACAGCCATAACAGCACAAGGAAGTTGACAAATTGGGAAATGTTGACACACATTTCGGTTCCTGTGAAAGTGCAGTATGTCTTTAACATTT
Source organism: Trichomycterus rosablanca (assembly GCF_030014385.1). Lineage (NCBI taxonomy): Eukaryota > Metazoa > Chordata > Actinopteri > Siluriformes > Trichomycteridae > Trichomycterus > Trichomycterus rosablanca. The sequence goes on from NC_086013.1 coordinate 3,307,716, forward strand.
TGTGCTGACAGTTAGCACCAGGACTGCCTGCCTGACTTTACTCTGAGTGTAACGGGCTGTGTTCCGCTATCACAGAGCGCTCTGGAGAGTCAGGTGTTCGACGAGAAGGACAAAGCACAGCGGCTGCAGACGGAGCTGGACGTCAGCGAGCAGGTCCAGCGAGACTTCGTCAAACTTTCACAGACTCTACAGGTAAATGTTCGCTCCCAGTTCAGTGTGGATTCCTTTTCCTCAACCAGACGGTAGGGTAGTAGGTGCTGCAAAACGTTTGTGGTCTCATGACCCCAATACCATTAGTATCGAGTTAGACCCCCCTGTGCAGCTGTAACACCCTCTACTCATTTGGAAAGGCCTTCCATTTCCATTTTTCATCCAGTGCTCACCCATGGTGAATGAGAAGCCCTGTTCATACAGAGAGAGGTCAGGGATCTGTACACCAAACCTACTAGATTTTGTCAAGGCGGTCATGTCCTGTTCCCTATTACACATGCAACCTCCGATACATGCATGACACAGGCTAGCAGACGCCTCGTCTAATTGACACACACCAGGCTCTACGCCTAGAATTAACCAGTACGTATTGGTCATTCACCCGACCAGGCCGCTAACACTGCTGAGATCTGATCCCGGGTCTCTGGGGCGGTGGATTAGTGCATTATGCCTTTTTTTAATTCTAAATAATTCATACAAATGTTTTTTTTTTTTTTAAGGTTAAGATAAGATTAAATGTATTTAAATTTGAGTGTTACAGCAGCGACAGCACAAAGTAAATACAGTTATAAAATAGAGTAAATAAAACAGCATAAAATACAATACAAATACTGATTATATGCCATAGTTCCTCGTTGAGAGGATGAGAGGGATCGTCCAGGAAGCTTTTTAACACTCCTGTTTGTTTCCTCTCAGGTGCAGTTGGAGCGAATCCGGCAGGCCGACTCTTTAGATCGGATCCGCGCCATCCTCAACGACACCAACCTGTCCGATATCAGCCAGCTCCCTGAAACATGATGCTCCCTCATTCACCCCTCAGCTTTCACAGTCGTCCAGTACTTGCCTGCGTCCAGCTTCGAACCCTCACTCCGTCCCCTTTATCCGTTTAGGACAGACCCGGGGTGGCCTGGGTGGGTTTTTAATATAAAATAAAACAAACACTTCTTTTTTCTCTATAATAAAAGTAGGGATTTAAACTCTATGATGTAAAAAAGCATCCAAGACTCGCAAGTCCGGGAGAACACTACGATGTGAGACGTGCTTCGATTTCCCATCATGCTTTATTCTCTTCCCATATGGTACCTGGCCTACTTTCTTACGTGCGCACCATCTGCTGAGCCTAAAGGCGAGGACTTATGAAGGAGACCCGTACGCTTGTAGTGTTTGTACATACCGTGTATACAGAATATATGTATATTGCATCGACTTAAGTTAATTCGGGAGGGTGCGGCGTTCTCACGCGTGTTGTTTTGTTTCTAATCAGCTTCTGCGTCCGTGATTAATTTCATATCAGTGTCGGTTATTAAGCTTTTTGGTTTCTCTTCAGTATTGGTTTTGTTGCCTCTGTTTAACAAAGTAAAAGACCGGTTCACTTTTCATGTAAACAAATTGAGGACTGCCACAGAATTCCACACACCAGTCCTTGGTAGGCATGTGCTGATCATCTGTGTCCGTTCTAGCTAGGCTACGTTCATGTACTATTTATGACTGGCAAGCTGTGTATACTTACTCTACACTTACTTGCGCCGGTTTTTGGAAATTGCAAATTGATCACCGGGAGTCCTGGAGAGCTAACAGGCTGCTCTTTGGGTTGGCTTGTAGCGTTTTCCTTTCTACTGTTGATCACAACGTTAATACATTAATCTCGGGCATCTCTTAGCTTTATGTTGACACATAAGCTGTTGATACATAAGCACACATGCCGGGCCGCTCAGGTGGCGCAGCGGTAAAAACACGCTGGAACCAGAGCTGGGATCTGGAATACATCGTATCGAATCTCAGCTCTGCCTGCCGGCTGAGGCTGAGCGGCCACATGAACAACGATTGGCCTGTTGTTCAGATGGGCGGGACTCTCTCTCATGACTGGTGCAATTACGACCTCTGCTGGCTGATTGGTGGCGCCTGCACAGAGATGAGAAAAGAGTGCTCTTAGGGTGTGTCTCTCCGTACACCACGCTAAGCTGCACTGCACTCGTCGAAGTGTATGTGATAGGATGCATACGGCTGCTGCCCACGTGTCGGAGGGGGCGTGGGTTAGCTTCGTTCTCCTCGATCAGAGCGGGGATCGGCATTGGTGGAGAGGAAGCCTGATGCATTTGGGCAGTTGGACGTGCTTAAAAGGGAGAAAATGTATAAAGAAAATATATAAAACAAGGAAGCACATGCCAGCCTTTACCCTCCAAGAATTGGTAGCTGTTCTTATGTAACAGGGTAAAAAATATAGTCAATCACGCAAACACACCAGTGCTGACATCTCAAAATTACCGGTCCAAATTTCAGCTCTGCTACCTGCAGGGTGGACGCCTATCTGGACAAGGATCGGCTTGTCCGAGGGTGCTGCTGCAATTACGACCTCTGCTGGCTGGTGGATGGTGGCTGTACAGAGACGGGGGATAATAGAGATCAGTGCACGACTCTGTGCGCTATACAGATCTCCATGTGGACTTACCTGGTTCAACTGTAGGAGGGGGCATGTGTTGGTCACAGATATTCGTGGTCAGGACTTGAGGTCTGCAGCAGTAGAGGAAGGGAAATACAATCGGATAATTAGATACGACTAGATTGGGAGGAAGATTGGAGAAAATGCATTTTCGGCTTCTTGATTTGATTATCACAGTTCCAAGCTGCTAATAATTAACGCATTTCTGTTACTGTATCAGCACATGCCTATTTATTGCAGTTTTATTAGATGCAGCAGTATTTCGGTTTCTGTTCGGTGGTCTGATGATGTTTGTAGGTTTCTGTTCTTCTGTTCTTCATTTTTAACTTTTCAAACTGTGCAACTAAACACCAACACTCGAGCTACAGCGAACTGGCTTCACATCAAACGAGATCGAGAGCACACTATACGTCTAGCTAGCTGCTACCATGTTGGGATACACTGTACGAATCAGTACGTTGAATACTGTGTGTTCATTTAAGTTGTGTGTGTGTGTGTGTGTCATGTGCAGTGTGAGATGAATAAACCTGCATATGAGCGAACCTGAACCAAAGCCTGAGTTCTTACAGCAAACATAAGCGCAGTGGTCTGACTGCATCTGTCCGTTTTCACACATCTGCCTGCTTCTGAAAGTTGTACATCATTCGCATGTTTAAGAACCGACGTCTGTTTTTAGAAGCTGATTATTTCCAGTAACACTTCTGCTGGAGCAGAATAATTAAGTTTTAAGAGCTGACGACAGAATACAGTCACAACCAAATCAAAGTTTAGAAATGCTCACTATCATGTACCTACTGTTTTTGCTGTCTAATAAGTGACATACACCGATCAGCCATAATATTCAAACCACCTCCTTGTTTCTACACTCACTGTCCATTTTATTATCTCCACTTACCATATAGAAGCACTTTGTAGTTCTACAATTACTGACTGTAGTCCATCTGTTTCTCTACAAACTTTTTAGCTCGCTTTCACCCTGTTCTTTAATGGTCAGGACCCCCACAGAGCAGGTATTATTTAGGTGGTGGATCATTCTCAGCAATGCAGTGACGCTGACATGGTGGTGGTGTGTTAGTGTGTGTTGTGCTGGTATAAGTGGATCAGACACAGCAGTGCCGATGGCGTACACGTCACGTGAACCATGTATTTGAAATGTTCCTGGTCTGATGTAGGTCAAAACAAGGTGAGAAGAATTTAGTCATAGCCACTAGCTCCTGTTACACGAAAGACTAATGTGCTTTGTATCAGAAAGACAACATCCATCCACTTCTGCACAGATTGGCTTATAAAAATGGGCTGCACCTCAACTACACCAAGTCACACACTAAGTACCGAACAGGGTTCCTAGTGAGTACTTGGCGAGTTCAGGACGGAGCCGCTGGTTTGATGAGATGCAGTAAAGCACAGGAGTGAAGCTTGGACCTTTTCCCTTTTAAATCAATAACATGGAAACATTTATGTTGAACTTTTTCAATATTAGGAATTATTTATTAGGATTGTAACGTCATGTTTTACACTTTAGTTACATTAATGACAGGAACAGTAGTTACTCATCACACAAGATTAATCAGTTCACTAGGTTTATATCAAACACAGTCATGGACAATTTAGTATCTCCAGTTTACCTCACTTGCACGTCTTGGGAGGAAACCCATGCAAACTCCAGACAGAAAGGACCCGGACCGCCCCACCTGGGGATCAAACCCGGGACCTTCTTGCTGTGAGGCGACAGTGCTACCCACTTAGCCACCAGATGAGATGCAGTAAAGCACAGGAGTGACGCTTGGACCTTGTTTTCTGGTACAGAGATCACGTTTTCCTTTTTAAATAAATAAGGAAACATTTATGTTGAACTTTTTTAATAATAGGTATAGGAATAATAGTTTCCTCAACCTTGTTAAAGAGACAACTGTTTCTTGTACATTGTTAATAATAGGGGAGTCAAACTAGCACATACAGGAAAAGGCTTGAAGGGAGGGGGTGGATAAAGCCCTGCCCTGGCACCCTGTTTTGGGTGTTTCCCGGTGGAACCAGACAGGTCGCAATCCTAACAATCCTAACCAGGATAAATTTGATGGTACGGTTAATAAAAATGAAAAAAAAAAAAAAAGCAACCCCAGTGTGAAGATGCTCACCTGAACCATCATACTGTCCACAAATAAAATTGCAAATCACAGCTGTTATTAAATGTACAAAACATTTTATTCTCACAGGAGACAAACAGTCGTACACAATGTAGAAAAGCTTTAGATGACTGTATACAGAAACACACTTCCTTAAGTGCAGGAAAGGAACTACATTCAGTATACATGCGGAGAACAGAAATCCAGTATCCAGTGGTGGTGAGAGAATCTGGCAGCTGTACAATTCCATTACTGAGCAAATTCTATTAATAATGAATTCAACTGTGTATTACAAAATATTTCTATAGAACAAGATTTATAAACGGGCTTATTTTCTATACACTATATGACCAAAAACAAACGGTATTAAAACAGCGACCTCTAGGTGATATTTTCAGCTATAACAGCCACCACTCCTCTGCGAACGCTTCTCACCAGGCTTTGCTGTAGCTCTATTTAGATGTTTAATTTGGTCATGTGCTGCCGCCTGCACTGTAACAAACAAATGCGACTCTGTTCCACGTAATCGGAGCTCTACGGCTCACTTCTGCTTTTCAGAAACTGAACTGGTTCTTGATGTCTTTGATCTGCTTCATCATGTCAGCAATGTGGTCACCCCTGAAAAGAGAAACGAACCAAAGGGTACTGGTCATGCTGGGAGGAATAACATCGATTCGACATCATGACCGCTCCCTACAAACGCCTTGATCATGGTCAGGAATGTGTGTGTGATGAAGGTGCGTGTATTATGAATAAGTGTGTGTATTATGGATGTGTGAATGTGAGTGTTATAAATGAATGTGTGTGTATTATGAATAAATGAGTGTAAGTGTTATGAATGTGTGTGTATTATGAATAAATGAGTGTAAGTGTTATGAATGTGTGTGTATTATGAATAAATGAGTGTAAGTGTTATGAATGTGTGTGTATTATGAATGAGTGTGTGTGTGTTATGAATGTGAATGTGTGTGTATTATGAATGAGTGTGTTATAAATGAGTGTGTAAGTTATGAAGGTGTGTGTATTATGAATGTGTGTGTGTTATGAAAGTGTGTATTATGAATAAGTGTGTGTGTATTATAAATGTGAATGTGTGTGTATTATGAATAAGTGTGTGTGTATTATGAATGAGTGTGTGTTACAAATGAGTGTGTATAAGTTATGAAGGTGTGTGTATGTTATGAATGAATGTGTGTGTGTGTTATAAATGAATGTGTGATGAATAAATGTGTGTGTGAGTTATGCAGGTGTGTGTGTATTATAAATGAATGTGTGCGTGTGTGTATTATGAATGTGTGTGTATTATGAATGAGTGTGTGTGTTATGAAATTGTGTATTATGAATAAGTGTGTGTGTATTATAAATGAGTGTGTATTATAAATGAGTGTGTAAGTTATGAAGGTGTGTGTATGTTATGAATGAATGTGTGTGTGTGTGTTATAAATGTGAATGTGTGTGTATTATGAATGAGTGTGTATTATGAATGAGTGTGTATTATGAATGAGTGTGTATTATGAATAAATGTGTGTGTGCGTGTTATAAATGAATGTGTGATGAATAAATGTGTGTGTGAGTTATGCAGGTGTGTGTGTATTATAAATGAATGTGTGTGTTATGAAAGTGTGTATTATGAATAAGTGTGTGTGTTATAAATGTGAATGTGTGTGTGTATTATGAATAAGTGTGTGTATTATGAATGAGTGTGTGTTACAAATGAGTGTGTATAAGTTATGAAGGTGTGTGTATGTTATGAATGAATGTGTGTGTGTGTTATAAATGTGAATGTGTGTGTGTATTATGAATGAGTGTGTGTTATAAATGTGAATGTGTGTGTGTATTATGAATGAGTGTGTGTTATAAATGTGAATGTGTGTGTGTATTATGAATGAGTGTGTGTTATAAATGTGAATGTGTGTGTGTATTATGAATGAGTGTGTGTTATAAATGTGAATGTGTGTGTGTATTATGAATGAGTGTGTGTTATAAATGTGAATGTGTGTGTGTATTATGAATGAGTGTGTGTTATAAATGTGAATGTGTGTGTGTATTATGAATGAGTGTGTGTTATAAATGAATGTGTGATGAATAAATGTGTGTGTGAGTTATGCAGGTGTGTGTGTATTATAAATGAATGTGTGCGTGTGTGTGTATTATAAATGAATGTGTGCGTGTGTGTGTGTTATGAATGTGTAAACGTGTGTGTATTAATGTGTGTTTGTGTATTATAATTGAATGTGTGTGTGTGTTATGAATGTGTGTGTGTGTGTGTGTAGACTTACTGCTCCTTGAGGACACCCTGAATACACTTCCTCTGGTGAACGTTCAGTGCTATGGTGGAGCGAGCTGGCATCGCCCCTTTATCCATCTGCTTCTTCTGGTATTCCTTCTTCATGTTCACCTGTACACAGAGGTCATCAGGATGCTTTGCTTAATTAAAAATGTATTCAAACGTTTATTTTCAGATACATTTATATACATTAATTAAATCACTCCTAAAAACATACCTTTATAAGCTGGCATTTGAACAGTGAGGAGCTGTGTTAATTTTAATTGTTTAGTCTATTTTTATCTGTTTTATTTTGTCTCTTACTCTGTATTTTTATTTGGTTCTTACTTTTTTAATATAATGTTGTGTTATGTATGCTTATTCGATGTACAGCACTTTGGTCAACGTAAGTTGTTTTAAGAGTGCTTTATAAATAAAATTTACTTACTTACTTACTTACATTTATAATGTCCTGGGGATGGAAATGGCACCGATTCGGCGGAGTGGCCCCTATAATGGACTGGCTACTTTTTAACTGGTAAATCTGTGGGACCGACCTGCGTGATGCCGTTTTCCAGATGCCGCAGCTGGTCGTTGATGATCTGCAGCTCTTTCTTCATGTCCTTCTCGCTGTCGGACAGCACAGGAAGCTGACTGCGCAGGCTGCTCAACACGTGCTTCATCCTTCACACACACACACAGAACCGGAACCCACAAGTCAGTCGACATTTCCAGTTTCAGAGAAGTTTGGGAGTTAAAACCACCAACCAACCTGTTCACGATGGCTTCCTGCCGATATCTGGCATCTTCGTACCTCTCCGCCAGGCGCTCTGCTGCCTCCCTTAGGCTCTTTCTGTTTAATACAACACGACATTTAATCAAAGTTGCTGGGAAATGTAAACTAATGACCGAGGATGAGCTCTGATGTACTGTGTATGACCAAAAGTATGTAGACACCTGATCCACACCCAAACTTTCCTTGCAGAATCAACTCATCTGTAAAAGCTTGTCCCTGGCTTGCATTGCAATCTACATCATATTCATTCCAACACTGTTGAAAAACATCGAGATCTGGACTCTTTCACACCCAGTCACGCTTTATCCTGGTCAGGGTCCATTTTACCAGTAAACACTGAGGCGCAGGGCAGAAATACCCTGTACTCGGTGTGCCAATCCATCCCAATACACGGCTTTAACCAAGCCACCCTCCCTTAGACATGGACCAATCGTGTTATGTACCGAGATTCGAACCTGGACCCCACTGCACCACCCGATCACCATATATTTAATGGAATGTCATTTCTTTTACACACCTGTAAATACAATGGGGGTGACTAAAGGATAAAACGTCATGGTTATGAAGAGTGTCCACATACTTCTGGCAGCCTGGTGTATTTGATTTATCTTACAGCACTTCACTGAATTACAGTGAGAGTTCTTAACACGAACATTTGGTATGATTCAACAACGGCCAACTCAAAAAAATAAAAGGGGGGCAGGAAAGGGGGGTATATTGATTTATCTGGAAATACTTTGTATGGTTACCTGTCCTCTCTGCACCGTGCGAGGTCCTCCAGCTGTTTTTTCTTCTGGGTGCTCAGAAGTTTTACTCTGTAATACAAACAGATGTGCAAACAGCAGCAATAATTACAACAAAATCAGGGACACAGTGGATCCAGCACTATTTAGGACACCGGAAGCAAGGACACTATGTGGCCAAAAGTATTTGGACCAAGTAATATAATAACTGCTACTCGTCTTACGAGGATCTAGTACTAGTTTTACAAGCTTCACCCCCATGTCAGGGTGCAAAAGACAGCAAGGGGCACATTTTCACCCTAGCCGTCCGATCGCCCCTTGAATTATTACAATAACAGTCAAGTCAGGACAGGCGTCGTACGACGCCTGTCCTGACTTGACTGTTATTGTAATAATTCAAGGGGCGATCGGACGGCTGTGGCCTAAACATTTAAACCGTCACCTTTTCTGCACTTCTTCACAAGCCAGGTCCAGCTTGAGGATGTACTCCTCCCGAAAGACCTGCGTGGCCCTGCTCAGCAGCTGCAGACACTCCGGCGTCGGAGGCGAGGAGTCCTTATTGCCGGCCCTGAAACACAGACCGCCCCGTGCGTTACATCACTGGGACTAAAAATCAAATGATAAAATATGATACGGAGGGAAGTATCCTACCTCAGCATGAGTGGATTGCTGGTGCTGCGGGCCAGGATGTTCCTGATGTGCTGCACGAACGAGTCGTGAGCAAGTCCGCGCAGGGGGGAGCTGACGGAGCCCTCGTCCGCACCCGCGCGGGAGCACAGGAGGGGGGGGGAGGGCGGCCGGAAGGAACTCCTGCAACGTGAACAGACACGGGAAACGCCCATAAATCGTCGAGGCCGCTAACGTTAGTACTGATCTATTGCATGCGTTCGGTGGCAGGTCATGTGACAGCGGGGCAGCGCATCAAAACATGCATTCAAAAGTCAGAGCACGGCAAGTTCGGCAGAGGTGTGGTCGCTGTACGATTCACACACAATAGGTTCTAACATCTGGGAAAAACATCAAGTAAGCGGCAATTTGGTCAGTGGAACAGAAAGCCTGCGCCCACTGGTGAGCCTGTGCCCACTGTAGTTTTAGATTCCTGATGGAACCTGATGCTGTCTTCTTCCACTACTACAGCTTGTATAAATGCCTTACTGCTCCTGTATCATGCAGTTATTTCAATTATAAACACATAAAAGCTCAGAACTGCCGCTCACTGGATGATTTTTGAGTACCGCTTTGTGTAAACGTTACGGACACGTCTGATCCCATTTCCCCCCCCCAATCTGATACATAATGTAAACGTGAACCGAAGTTCTTGACCCGCGGTCTGTGAGCCGATACGCCGTGGTGCCGTCACATGACCAGCCCATCAGAGCATCACAAAAACGAGCGGGTGCGCAACGAACGCGCGCGTGAACGCTAAAGAGTCTCGTACAGCAGAGGGAGCAGGAGACACTCGTACGTGCTGCTGATGCAGATCATGGTGGCGCCCAGAGACAGATCAGACACGATCCAGAAACCCCGAACTGGAGCTGGAGAACTGGAACGGAAATCAGTCGTCAGTGAAGGGAAACGATTTACAATCCGTCACGAGATGTTAAGTAAATCTGCACATCCACCTGCTGTTGAGGGGTCTGGTGCAGAGGATGTGCTCCACAACACAGCGGTGTTCAGCTGCCAGATCCTGCAGGCTGTCCTTATCCTCCTCATCTGTGTACACACACACACACACACACTTTGTGTCTGAAATATGGCCGTATTAAATACTAAGAATTTCAAGATACAAGGTTCAAAGCTACGAGTGATGGGCTACACTTGCCTGACTGGAGGAACTTGTGAAGTTTGTTAAACCAGGTTAATCCCACACTGTGAACCCCTGCCTCGTGGGTACAGTGGTACCTGTGCTGGCACAGAGGGTCTAAAACACAAAACCACAAACAAATAGAGAACTGAGAACACACCTCTAACGCTCAGGCTGTGTTTAATATAAAACTATGCATGAAGTGAGTTTGGGCTTGATCAGATCAGACCTCGGTGTAATCTGACAGGGCAGCTGAAATCGGACTCGGCTGGTTCCTCTTCGTCTCCCGCGGGCAGTTTGAGCGTGAGCTCCAGCTCCACGCACTCGAATATGTAAAGCGACGGCACCGTCTCTGAGCCTCGGGACCAGCGTTCTACATGCTACACACACACACAAAGCCAAACACAGATATATAGCATCACAACCGAAAAAAAATCCCATATTCCTTATAACGTTCTACTAAAGGCTGCAGGGGTGGCTGTGGCTTCAGTATGAAACCCTTGCAGGCTTGCATGCGGGTGATTTCCGGCTACATCGGTAGACGTGTGATCAATTTAAATACAGTACAAATAGTGACAGGTTACAGAAATAAATGTTCGGCTTAATTTGACATGCACGTGGTAGGGCATCCGATGGTACGCTTATTGCCTGCATGTACAACACCCAACAGGGCCCAACAGTGGCTGCTTAGCAAAGCCGGGATCAAACAAACATTAATCTGGTGCTAGAGTACTCATGCCTATCCATATGAACACAAAAAAACAACCTACACAATATAAATGCTATATCACACGATCAGTGATGTTTTTTGGTTGGTACTCACTCCACCATCTTCCTCTTCTTCTGCCTCTAACACCACACAGTGATAGAGCATCCCGGTCTCGGTGGCGATCACCAGAATGTTGGGGACACACGGCAGGCACAGCACGGCGCAGGCGTCGTAGCCGTAGTTGTCCTCGGCTGCCGGGTACATGGGCAGGGGACCCAGGAGTTTACCCAGGTTACTGACATGCACACAGACAAACCGAGATCAACGTTAACAACGGACAACAAGCTCATACACACAGACACGGCTATAAATTCTAAACTGTAAGGATACAGGTTAAAAGCCGTACCTGTATGAGAGTGATGTGTAGCTCAGGAAAGTCTCTCCATTTTCATACAGGATGTAAAGCGGATAAACCAGCAGGTTTTCCTTCAGCTTCAGGTTCGCCAGCTGCCGAGGGGTGTCCACCAGCGAGCCAAAATCGAACGCCACGGCGATCTCGCCCAGCGAGGCTGCGTACGAGCGGCTGCAGGAAACATCCAGGTCAGATTTTCGCCTCCTACGTTGCTAAATCAGTAGAGCCTCCGAGTAACCACGAACGTTCTTACCCTCTGGAGTGCATGCTGCTTTCCTCTTCAGACTTCGACACCGAAAGCACTCGAGCTGGAGTGTGAGGCTCTTTTAGGCTGTAGAACCTACAGAAAAACGTTTATACGGTTTAAATGGACGCACAAATGTCTAGTTTTGTGATATTTTGTGATATTTTGTGATATTTTGTGATATTTTGTGCATTTAAGCCTGCTGGGAGCTACCTGATGGTGTTGTCTGAGGTGAGCAGGACCAGGTGAGGCTCCTCTGTCTCACTGGGGTACCAAGCGGCCTGGCGGAGGGTCACCGAGGTGGAGCTGGTGAAGAAGCGCTCGGCTACAGGCAAAGTCCTGATCGGGAGCAGACAATCAATCATTCGACCGAGCAGAATTTCAAATGTTTTTAATGATTCACTTGACAAGAAAGCACATGCTAACTTGTGTTTGATCTGTATGTCTAGACAGCCGTTTCACAGCATTGTAAGGTAGCAAATGAATGAAGGTTGGTGAGCCCTTGCTGTACACACGCTCACTCCATTGCTCTAATACACGTCCACAAACATTTGATCAGACTTCAATACATTTTGGGGGCTCAGATTTGCTTAGATTGACTTCATTATGCTTTTTTTGAGATGAGAACAGGATGCATTTGCTAATTCTACCCACAAATCAGACCCTGATTATAAAATAATATGAACCATAGAAACTATTAGGATACTGGACCACAGAGCAACAGTATTCAGCCTATTATTGAACTCACTTGCAGTTGATATCGCAGCGTCCACCTTCAAACTCGGATTTCTTGCCCCAGCGTTGGGGTAACTCCAGCACGGTGGCCCCACGCTGACCAATGAGAGCCACGTGATATAGAGTGGGGCTGAGCAGAACCTGGCACACTTCAAACAGAGGTGGGTTGATGCACAGCAACGTCTGTAGACGGAGATTAGATCTTTATTAATTAAACTGTGCAGTACAAGACGTCAGAGAACACTGGGACAAACTGAAGCTAATAAAACTTTATTTAAAATCATCAGTACATCTATCAAATTGATCCAGACCTTCTGTTATTACTGTTATTATTATTTATTATTTATTACTTGCTTTACTTTACACAACTGTCATACATATAGTGTAGTTATAGTTACACATGTAGTTATAGTTATTTAGCAATGTCCTTATATAGTTATAGTTGTATAGTTACAGTTATATAGTTATCTATTTACACATCTTTTATTAATATTACTGTTATTATTATAATATAACACTTCACTAATCCCATATTACTCATAGAATGTAACTTTACTGACATTCTCTGTTTTTTACATTTTCAGCATTTAGCAGACGCCTTTATCCAAAGCAACTTACATTACAGTTACAGTATACAGTCTGAGCAACTGAGGGTTAAGGGCCTTGCTCAAGGGCCCAACAGTAGCAACCTGGCAGTGGTGGGGCTTGAACCAGCGACCTTCTGGTTACTAGTCCAGTATCTTAACCTAGGCTACGTCTTGCCCCATGCTTGCACAGTGCTACTATTTGCACTCTGGTAGATAGATGGTGACTGCATTTCGTTGCCTTGTACCTGTACTGAGCAATGACAATAAAGTTGAATCTAATCTATCTGGCAACCTAGCCACTGCCAGGTTGCCACTGTTGGGCCCTTCATCAAGGCCCTTAACCCTCAACTTAACTTAGATAGTTTACTGTCACAGTACTGCACGTAGCTTTGTGTCTGCTAAATACCAAAAATGTAAATCTAATGCCCCGAACAAAAGGTTCTTTACTGTATAATAAGCTGTTGGTTCAGTCAGTTTAATGTTTGTTTGTTTGTTTATCAGACACTGACATGTTTAGCATGTTAGCCTAGCCTGTTAGCTTCATAAATATAAACAATATATACTGTTTCCAGTAGCTTATGCTCTCATGGGAATGAATAAAAAACTAAATAGGAACTAGCACTTAGTTATAAAATAAACAGACTGTATATAAGCAGAATAAGTAACATTTCTGACCTGGTATTTGGCCGAATCTGCGGTCGGCTCAGAGTTGAGCAGCCGGAGGTTTGTAGTATAAAACACGCTCTCCACATTATCCCACACAAACAAATCCCCGTTTAAACAGAAACTAAGATTCTTAGCGATTCTTCTGCTCGTCCCCTGTGGTTCTAAACTCAGTTTCTCCTGTAATTTCTGAAAGACTTCATGACCAGGTAACAATTCCCTCCACCGCTCTCCTGTTAGTGCCGCCATGGTTCTGTGTCCTGGCGCAGGATGATAACGAGGATTTTAGCGTCTGGACTGAAGGATCACGGGAAGTGTAGTTTTCATCCGGAATGCTCTCGTTTTACATTTACATTCATCCAAAGTGACTTACAGTAGTGTGACGGTATACATTCTGAGCAATTGAGGGTTAAGGGCCTTGCTCAAGGGCCCAACAGCAGCAACCTGGAACCAGCAACCTTCTGATTACTATCCCAGTACCTTAACCTTAGGGCGGCGCGGTGGCTAAGTGGGTAGCACTGTCGCCTCACAGCTCGATCCCCAGGTGGGGCGGTTCGGGTCCTTTCTGTGTAGAGTTTGCATGTTCTCCAGGTTTCCTCCGGGCGCTCCGGTTTCCTCCCACAGTCCAAAGACGTGCAAGTGAGGTGAATTAGAGACACTAAATCATCCATGACTGTGTTCGATATATAACCTTGTGAACTGATAAATCTTGTGTAGTGAGTAACTACCGTTCCTGTCATGAATGTAACCAAAAGTGTAAAACATGACGTTAAAATCCTAATAAACAAACAAACCTTAACTGTTTTCCACCCTGCCTACTTCACAAACTGGGGATTCAAAACAAGGACAGGGCACACGTTAGTCTTAGAGCATCACACAATCACACATTTCATTTTAAATCAGATGATGTACGATCAGTACACAACTTACGCATGTGGTGCAACGGTTTGCACCACTTGATGCTTAAAGCATTTAAATTTTCAGCATTTAGCAGACGCTTTTATCCAAAGCAACTTACAGTACTGTGACAGAATACAGTCTAAGCAATTAAGGGTTAAGGGCCTTGCTCAAGGGCCCAACAGTGACAACCTGGCAGTGGTGGGGCTTGAACTGGCAACCTTTAGATTACTGCACCAGGACCTTAACCATTAGGCTACAACTACCCCAAATGTCTTTCCCATTTATTAATTGATTTATGTATTTATTCACTGTCTGTTTTGTCACTGCTTTATCCTGGTCAGGATCTTGTGGGTCAGGATTATTGGGCAGAAAAAGTCAGGTCTCCAGTCTCACAAGGCATTAAGGCAATCACACATTAGTACATAGTAGTTCCAATTAGTCTGACTTTATGTTTTTGTACTTGTGGAGGAAACCTGAGCACCCAAAGAAAACCCACACGGATACAGGGAGAACATACTAACTCCACACAGAAAGGACCCTGGCTGCCCAGCCAGGGAATCAAACTTAGGCCCTTCTTGCTTAGGACCTTGCTAGGCAACAGCACTACTCATTTATTTTCCATTGAACCTTGTTTGTAACGGCAGGAAATTAAAACTCTTAATGCTGTAAAAACCCCGACTTATTTGAGTACTTTATTTGAGCATTGAGTACAACTTATTTGAGGATTTATTTGAGTACCAAATGCATGTTAACCTACAGCAAAATACTAATATAAACACAATAAAAAGTGCGTATATATACAGTATATAGTAAAGATTTAGCTGTTTATTTTTATGTATTGTGGAAGTTTGTATAAAAAAAACCCCTCTGGTGTTAGACCTTAAGGCAGAGGCAGCATAATGTCAATCAGACATTAAGGTGTTCAGAAATGAAGGTGTGTCACTGTTGGACCCATGAGCAAGTGTTCCTCTGCTTCAGTAAAATAGCTGACACTGTGCACTGACCATTCATCAAGCTGAGATACTAAGTCAATAGCAAGTCATTTGTACCACATGTATTTCTATAATAGTGGAGTAAAGAGTAATAGAGGATAAACTACTGTACATTTACATTTAGCAGACGCTTTTATCCAAAGCGACTTACACAATGAGCAATTGAGGGTTAAGGGCCTTGCTCAGGGACCCAACAGTGGCAACTTGGTGGTGGCGGGGCTTGAAGCGGCAACCTTCTGTTTACTAGTCCAGTACCTTAACCACTGAGCTATAAACTAGCCTTTTATTATCCCACAGGGGGGGGAAACAACATTGCAGCAGCTTCAAGATTGTAGAGATATCAAATTTTTATATTAATATGTATTAAAACTTGGAAATAAAAAAGTGTACAGTACTGTGGAATGTGTTGCACATTTTTTTGCAAGGCAATGCAAAAATGTTTGTGAGAACTGTTGTGCTTGTGTGAGTTTTATAGTGGTGCACGATTATGATTGGATACAGTTTAAGCAATCGAAGGCTCAACAGGCAATTTGTCTGTGGTGGGGCTTGAACTGGTAACCTTCTGATTACTAGTGCAGCACTTTAAACACTAGGAAGGTCTGAATGAACTGTATTGTTTCTTTCACCGTGGGTACATCGCCCACTTGTGGCTAGAGGAGACGTCGTTTTGAAACGTGTGAATGTTCCTACATTGTCTGCGAACACTGCTGAGCTTCATACAGATGAGACCTCCTCCACCACCTCCACCTCCTCCTCCTCCTCTCTTTACTACTACTGCAGATCTCAGTACAGCAGCTCTCCGGTTCGGTTCTTCTCGGTGCCTGACTCCACAGACATGTTAACCCGGCTGCTTTAATCCGTTCCTCACGGGGACTACCATGTCCCAAAAGAGGGAAGTGAACTCTTGCCCGGACGGGTACAGGGTCTTGAGCACAAGCGAACTACAAGAGCTTCTTCAAGATGAAGCAAAAATGGACCAAATTGTTCATCTCAGCGAGAAGGTAGCGCTAGATGTTTTTTTTTATTGATTTATTTTCTTTATTTTGGTGGAATGAATTGCAGCACAAACTGGAAAATAACGCATGACTTTGTTTTTCTCACTAATGCATGTGTTTCAGTCACTCTGCAGATGTACTTGTAATGAACTGACGCCAGATTTGCTCCACCGGTTTGAATGTACTCACGCTCGCGTCCGAATTTGCAGCGCATGACACTAACAAGTGCACACTAGTACCCTACATGTACTCTTAACTCTCATTAATTCATCGATGTACTGTCTGTATATCTCATAATAATAATGTCAGAAACTTTACAGATTTACACACAAAGTCAGGAGTTTTATACGTGTCAGCAGGAATTATTCGGACTCCACTGTGTAGTGAGCCACATGCGGATTGAGACACAGCCATAAACAGTCTCGTATACGGCGTGGTTGGCATCCTTAATAAGCGCGTTTGCTGTTCTACGGTCAAGAGCTACACAAGAGCTTCGATCTTCACCAAAAGACAAACGTTTTAGACATTTTAAATAAGTATTTAAAATACATTTGATACCTCAAGAGTTCAGTGTTTCGTCCACAAAGTGAAAATCACACAATGTTCAGAGTTTTGACCCTCAGTCCTGCATCTGAAGGAACTGCGTGTGAATTTGTGGTTAAACTTTAACATCCTGTCAGTCATTTTCTCACGTTTAGTTTGTGTAAATGCATAAATATATTCATAACGGTGCATATATAATTATCTACAGCCTAATTAGGAGTATGAGGCCTTAACACTAGTTGTATTAACTTGCATTTACAATGCGGCGTACAGTTATGACCCAAAGCGGGATGGTGGCTTGGTCGGTAGCACCAGTTTACGATAGACCAGTTTAGAATAAGCGGCTTAGTGAGTGGGTGAGTTATGACTGAATACAGTTTGACCAGTGGAGGCTTTGGACCTTGTTCAGGGGTCCAAAAGTGGCAACTTGGCAGTGGTGGGCTTGATTCAGGAACCTTTCCTGAGTCCTGGGTTTGATTCCCAGATGGAGCAGTCTGGGTTCCTTCTGTGTGGAGTTTGCATGTTCTCCGGTTGGAGCTCTGGTTTCCTCCTACAGTCCAAAAACAGTCAGGTTAATTGGAGATGTGTGTGTGTGCGAGGTGTTTCTGTGTGCCTTGTGCCCATTGAGAGCTGGGATAGGCTCCAGCACCCCTATGACCCTGATTAGGATAAGTGACTTAGTAAGCAAGTATGACTGAATACAGTTTGACCAGTTGATGGTTAAGGGCCGCGCTCATGGGTACAACTGTGGCAACTTGGCAGTGGTGGGGCTTAAACAGTTTACCTTCTTATTACTAGTCCAGTACCAGAACCACTGAGCCACCACTGTCCCTTGGTATTAAAAGTTTCAAAGTGAGGACTATACAGACATGGTTTGATACACTTGAAGTGTTGGACCTCCAGTGGCCTGTCTGGAGCCTTGACTTCAACCCCAATGGCCCTCTGTGAGCCAGGACTCATCATATCAACACCAGAACTCACAAATGATCTAAGAACTTTCCTGGAAAGCCTTTCCAGAAAAACAAAGGCTGGTTTAACCAATGTAGATGGACTAACTACAGTTAAATGATTATGGCTTTAGAATAGGTAAGGTTGAAGATGGACGCCAAAGGTGAGGAGCCAGACTGGTCAGAACTTAAAGTAAATTTACAGTAATGTAAATAATAAGTCAAAGTCTGGTGCCTGTAAGCACGAGGAACAGAAACATTGTACTGAACATGCAACATAATCGTCCCAATTTTGAAAATGCCGCCGGGTTTTCTGTGCGTTATCTGCTCCTCCCATCACTGCACCGCTGAAAGTTTATCAACGCTGCCCGGCCAGGCCTGCCGAGGGACATGCGAGCGATCTTCGGCTCTGGGACTCATTGTGGGTGAACGATGCGTGATGAGCGAGGCGCTTTGTGACGCCTAAATTCATAAGCTAGCGAAAGGTCTCCAAGGGCAACGGTCCAAGGCCGTAATAACGGCTCGGTGAGACAAAAGGGGTCAGTGCCTGAATGGGTTTTGTTTTAGCCGGTACATTACTTGCTGGTAATTGTCTTGAAACGAAATTCGAGAAGTATGTGCGGTCAGTGTTGTGGAAGCTTCTATACGCCTGGTCCCTCTCAACAGTGACAGACTTGAATCCAGGCTTGTGCCCGACTGAGGCTAATTTGCAGCTCTGCTTTTAATATCTGAGCTTTTAATAATACATTTTAAGCCACTTCTCTAAAATGCAGATGTGTAGAAATAACCAGTTTTGCATCATAACTTGCTACAGCTTAAACACGTCTTAAAAAAAACCCAACACCCTTCATGTCTGACATGTGGAACTTGATGTACTCTTTCGCTATTGTAGCACATCAGCCTCAAGGTTCAAAGTGGTTGTGCGCTTTACCTCATCACAATTACAAAGAGTGCTTATTAAAGTCAGACCCCGGGGTGATTTACGCCTGTCAGTGTCGGGAGGAACCCAGCACCGGTTAGATACATCTAGCTGTTCAGAGTCGTGAATCTTGTACATGTGATTGATTCATTAGAATCATTTGATTCTTTAATTCATATTGGGTTTAATACACATAGGAAAGTCAATTCTAGTAACATACTTGCACAATGTTTAATAACTAAATGTGTAATAATTAATATAAATATTTGCTGATATTAAACATTAAAAAAAGAAAATAAAAGGTACAACACCGAGGCTATTAATAAAGCTGTATTTATGTAACTGTGTTACAATGTAATCTGTATTTGTGATTGATTGACATGGTGTTAGTGTGTGTTGTGCTGGTATGAGTGGATCAGACACAGCAGCGCTGCTGGAGTTTTTAAATACCGTGTCCACTCACTGTCCACTCTATTAGACACTCCTACCTGGTTGGTTTACCTTGTAGATGTAAAGTCAGAGACGATCGCTCGTCTATTGCTGCTGTTTGAGTCGGTCATCTTCTAGACCTTCATCAGTGGTCACAGGGTGCTGTTGGCTGGATATTTTTGGTTGGTGGACTATTCTCAGTCCAGCAGTGACAGTGAGGTGTTTAAAAGAATGATAGTGCTGAGAATGATCCACCACCTAAATAATACCTGCTCTGTGGTGGTCCTGTGGGGGTCCTGACCATTGAAGAACAGCATGAAAGGGGGCTAACAAAGCATGTAGAGAAACAGATGGACTACAGTCAGTAATTGTAGAACTACAAAGTGCTTCTATATGGTAAGTGGAGCTGATAAAAAGGACAGTGAGTGTAGAAACAAGGAGGTGGTTTTAATGTTATGGCTGATCGGTGTGTATATATATATATATATATATATATTGAGTTTTAGAGAGAAAATGAGGTAACATTAGGTCTTATGTGGCCAAAAATAAACACTAGAATTAGTTTAATTCTTTATTGAATAGCACGTCAGATTTTGGTCAGTTTGCTCATGTACCAAAGCTTCTGATGTAGCATTGAAACTGCATGTTGGCACCACAGATGCAGTAAATCTGATTCCAGTCTGATTTAAAATCACCGTTAAACTACCCAGCGCAAACGCCGTCGACTTCGTTATCGACTGTAATCCGAGCACGTGACTTCAAAGCGTCTTTCCAGACTGTTTGGTCTATGACGCTTGCTGCAGTACGCAAATAGCATTAAAGGATGCGCCCGCATGTTTTTTTCCCCCACAGTGTTGCTGCAATTCAAAGAATTTAGAGCAAGTCACTAAGCCTTGTGGATGATTTACAATAAACAAGATGTGCAGTTAACATTTTTACAATCTGCCACGGCACACGTTTCTGTATTTGTTTATGGGGTTTTATAAACTAAGCTGACCTCCCTGCGCCCATCTCATCGTGACCAGTGAAGGAAACGGGAGATATGAACTAATCTAAACCATTACTGTCTTTTGAAAATGTGCCAAATGCTTCATATGTTTGGACACTGGTTTTCTTGCTTTTTTTCGTGAGCCTTGATTATTCACGATCAAAGTCAAACAAAAGAAAAGAACAAAGGGATTGAAGTTGAGGCAGCTATGATCTCTGGGTGACTAAGGACACTTAGACATGCTGACAAGTCAGCAGACTGGCACGTTAAATGCACACGAGCTAGGAACGGTCGGGTTCATTCGAATAAACCGATATCCAAACGGGTTCCAGTATTCCACACGTGGATTGGTTGTTTGAATTGCACCCGACTTTAGCATCCAGACGCCGATCAGGACCAGAGGAACCGGTCTTTTACGATACACTCTGTAAGGATGAGCAAGCAGCTTTTATAAGCTCTGCTATGTGACATGAAAGATGTTTTCTGGCCCGTCATAATGGACGTACGGTCGCAGAGGCAACTCGGCGTTCAAGGTTGATTTGATTTACAGCGGACGACAAAAGCCTGAGCTCAGTGAGAGCCGTTCTGGTTTCCCTTCGGGGAACGTGTTTGCCAGTCCATTTATCATTCGTCCATCTCTGTCCGAGGAGATCTGGGGATGTTTAGAGGATCAATTTGTGTGTCGAGGCTGCACACACACACATACATACACACACAGTAAACCACTTAGTGATCTAGAAAACAGGTTTTGTTTGTGTATTGGTACAGAATTTAATAGCAGGTTTGCTTTCTCCTGGCCATGAAAGTTCTTGCTGTTAACTTGCATAAAGACCCTGACTTGCTAATATACCAGAGAAATGGCTCTAGTTTACAGGCAATGCTCTAGCCCTTAGTTCCATAGCTCCAGAGCCAGAGTTTGGCCTGGTTGGGCACTCTAAAGACACAGTTGGCCATGTTTAAGGGACATAGGGCCTCTGAAGGAGTGTCTCCTAGCATCTAGGCATACGTAAGGTCCTACCCAATTCACGGCCGTGCCTCACGTTTACTGGTTAATTTGTACTATGAGGCGTCCCAGCAATCCTACGGCAATTCAGTTAGTAATCGCTTAGTCAAAATGTCCAATATGTCGAAGTTTAAAGCAGCTAAAAACACGACTCGGGTAGGTGTGTTTGGAAAACTTACGACCAATTCTGTGGAGGGGGTTGGGGGGGGGGATCAAAACACGGATGAGAATTTTCGTATTTGAGACAGAACATGAAGCCTCGTACCGTCGCTGGATGTTCTAGGTTTGCATTCATGATGATGGTGTCATTGTGCTCATCGGGTGGCACCGTGGCTCGGTGGATTGCGCTGTCGCCTCACAGCAGGAAGGTCCCGGGTTTGATTCCCAGGTGGAGCTGTCTGTGTCCTTTCTGTGTGGAGTTTGCATGTTCTCCCTGTTCTGCGTGGGTTTCCTCCGGGAGCTCCGGTTTCCTCCCACAGTCCAAAAACATGCAGCCAGGCTAATTAAAGATACTAAATTGTCCATGACTGCGTTTGACATTAAACTTAAACTTATAGGCGCCCAGGTGGCGCAGCGGGACGTTCCGCTTGCACGCCAGCACCGAGTTTCGAACCGAGGAGTTGCTTCCGGTCGGCTGGGCGCCATCTGGAGGGCATAATTGGCAGTGCCTGCAGCAGATACTAATTGGCCATCGTATATGAAGGGTGGGGGCCGGACTATGTGTGGGTGGGTGGGTCTTCATACGCTGTGTAAGGACCCTGAGCAGGGCTGTACACGTGTCGGAAGAGGCAGGTACAGCGACGTGCTCTCCTCGGATGCAATCTGGTATCTCTCAGCAGCGGAAGGCAAATTGAGTCACTAGATCGGGAGGAAAATGCATAAAAAAAAATAACAACTTATGTGTAAAACATGATGTTAAAATCCTAATAAATAAATAATATTATTGTGCCGATTTAATGTATATATGTTCTCCAGTCAGTGTTGGATGATTTTGCTCCTGCTGGAGGTTCAGGCGCTCTGGGTTCATCAGCAAGCACATTTTTTGCTGATCTTATCAACACACACACACACGTAATGATGTGATGTCCTGCGCTGATGTAAAACAAGCCCCAGGAGCCAAAACAATTCCTTTGTTCCAGTGATCCCAGTCATAATAAAGCAGCCTGTCATGCTCACGGTGTCGTCCAGGCTGATTGAATCCAAACGATTTTTTGGGGAACTATGTGAGGTGCTTCTTAGTTTCAAAACCTAATCTATTTTATTTATTTATTTATTTATTTATTTATTTATTTATTTATTTATTTATTTATTTATTTATTTATTATTATTTTGGTGCGGCTTCACTACTGGAAGCTTTTGCTGCATCGCCATTCGTTACGCGTGAACGTTTGGTGTCCCTGGGTGCCGAGGAGCCGCTGGGTAACAGGGCGACTTCTCGTGATTCTGCTCGTGTTTGTTAATTGTTTTTCTAATGAACACAAATGGATGCTCGTTAATCAAAGCACTCGGGGGAATTAAATAAATAAATAATAAATAAAGCAGACGTGGGGTTAAATGGAAAGTACTAACGTTACAAATGAGGAACGGATGAAAGGGAATGACAACATCGTTACGGCAGGGTAGCGCCATCGCCTCACGGCAAGAAGGTCCTGGGTTCGATTTCCAGGCTGTTTGGAGTCTGTGTGGGTTTCCTCCGGGAGCTCCGGTTTCCTTTGCGTACCTCCATACAACCACCACCGCTGAGATCCGGGTTCGATCCTCAGAGGTGCTATCAGCAGACCGGGCGTCTACACAGACACGATTGGCTTTGTCCGAGGCCCTGCAATGGATCGCACAACCTTGAGCCCCAGTGTCCTGGGTTTGATTATTCTGTGTGGAGTTTGCATGTTCTCCCAGTGTCTGTGTGAATTGGAGATACAAAATTGTCCATGACTGGGGCGGCACGGTGGATCGGTGGGTAGCACTGTCGCCTCACGGCAAGAAGGTCCTGGGTTCGATCTCCAGGCGGGGCCGTCCGGGTCCTTTCAGTGTGGAGTTTGCATGTTCTCCTCGTGTCTGCGTGGGTTTCCTCCGGGTGCTCCGGTTTCCTCCCACAGTTCAAAGACATGCAGTGAGGATAATTGGAGATTGGAGAACTGATGAACCTTGTGTAGTGAGTAACTACCGTTCCTGTCATGAATGGAACCAAAGTGTAAAAACATGACGTTAAAATCCTTATAAACTAATAAAAATAAAAACCTGTCGGGACCCTGACCAGGATACAGCTGTTGATTTAGGTGGCGCAGTGGTAAAACACACGCTGTTCACCGGAGCTGAGAGCTCGAACACATCGTATCGAATCTCGGCCACATGAACAACGATTGGCCGGTTGTTCAGATAAGGGGCGGGATTAAGCCGGATGGGGACTCTCTCTCAGACTAGTACGATTACGACCTCTGCTGGCCGGTTGGTGGCGCCTGCACGGAGATGGGAAAGGAGTGCGGTAGAGGGTGTGGCTCTCCGTACACAGCGCTGTACTGCACTGCACTCGTCAAGTGTAGGTGATAAGATGTTCGATCGCTGTGCACGTGTCGGAGGGGGCGTGGAGCAGCCTCGTCCTCCCCGATCAGGAGCAGGGACCAAAAAAAAAAAAGCAAGCAAATAAACACAGACTGTGAAATTGGTGAAATCGCTCGATCGTATCATGCGGTGCGTTTGTCTGGAAGCGTCTTTCCTTTCATTCTTCACCGATCTGTAATTAAGCGCAGCGACCAAGCGCACCGCCTGCACAACAAGGCGGAAAACATACAAAAGCACGGCTGAGTTTTGCAGAGCTGAAAGTTTAAAGCATTACAACATAACATTACATAACCCGCCACTGGGATTCTTTTCTTTCTTTTTTATTTCCAGTCATGGTCTTTTAAGTCCTCTGTGGGAGCTCAAAAATGACAAATTGTTGTGAGCGCCTAGAAAACCCATGTGGCTTTACCATAAGGAACACTCACTATGATCACATCTCACCATCATAAAGAGAGAAATATGACATTCATTTATACACCGATCAACCATAACATTAAAACCACCTCCTTGTTTCTACACTCACTGTCCATTTTATATAGAAGCACTTTGTAGTTCTACAAGTACTGACTGTAGTCCATCTGTTTCTCTGCGTGCTTTGTTAGCCCCCTTTCATGCTGTTCTTCAATGGTCAGGACCACCACAGAGCAGGTATTATTTAGGTGGTGGATCATTCTCAGTACTGCAGTGACACTGACATGGTGGTGGTGTGTTAGTGTGTGTTGTGCTTATGGATTTTGTAAACACCTCACTGTCACTGCTGGACTGAGAAGACTCCACTAACCAAAAACATCCAGTGTGCAGCATCCTGTGACCGCTGATGAAGGTCTAGAAGATGACCGACTCAAACAGCAGCAATAGATGAGCGATCGTCTCTGACTTTACATCTACAAGGTGGACCAACTAGGTAGGAGTGTCTAATAGAGTGGACAGTGAGTGGACACGGTATTTAAAAACTCCAGCAGTGCTGCTGTGTCTGATCCACTCAGACCAGCACAACACACACTAACACACCACCACCATGTCATTGTCACTGCAGTGCTGAGAATCATCCACCACCTAAATAATACCTGCTCTGTGGTGGTCCTGTGGGGGTCCTGACCATTGAAGAACAGCATGAAAGCGGGCTAACAAAGCATGCAGAGAAACATATGGACTACAGTCGGTAATTGTAGAACTACAAAGTGCTTCTATATGGTAAGTGGGACAGTGAGTGTAAAAACAAAGAGGTGGTTTTACTGTTATGGCTGATCAGTGTATTTATATGTTCGCTGAGCTCTGTAAAGCTTCACATGATCTTCCAGGTTGCCTCCAGAATGAAGCTACCTTCATATTTCTGGCCCCAAACTGGAGGAAAAAATCCAATCCGAACCTCAGACGATTACAGCTAGCTGTCTGTGGCTTCTCAGAATGCTTTCCATTAGGACGTTGGTTTGGACGCTGGTCTGGACCCTCCAGTTCTCTTGGGTTAGACTCTGCGGTCTTGGGAAATGTCACGGAGGGCGGGAGTTACGCGGCGTGTCCTGGTTTGAGCGGCGGATCGTGTCCAGGATTTCACGGTCATGAGAAACTTGTGATTATAATTAGATCAGCAGCTTGTGACTGGGGTTCGGTAAGTACCGTCTCCACTGCTGCTTCCTGCGACTTTAATACTGCGGTATTTTAATTGGCTTTTAATTTGGTGAGCATCCATTCGAAGTAGGAGTCATTTCGGGGCAGTTGTAGCCTAGTGGTTTAGGTACTGGACTAGTGATCAAAAGGTCAGCGGTTCAAGCCCCACCTTTGCCAGATTGCTGCTGTTGGGTCCTTCAGCAAGGCCCTTAAACCTCAGTTGCTCAGACTGTATACTGCCACACTACTGTAAGCCGCTTTGACATTTTTAATGTCACTTTTGTATACAGAAAACCGATTTAACCACCAGGCCTTGTGACAATGCATAATTATTATACTAGAATTTTGTGTGGTTGTGGGTTCAAGCCTTGGCCCGGGAGCTGGAGGCTGATTTTTGGGGTGTCGTCTTAGCATAGCATCCTTGCGTACCTCGCCGTACCTCGTCAATCATGCAAGGTCGGCCAATCTAAGGAGTCTCGGGGGAAATTATCTGTATCGCCGAAGGGCTCTGGACAGTGTTCGATGACTTTGCATGAGCTGCAATTTGTAAACAGGCAGTGGTATGTGTCGTGTGTCCGAGGAAGCACGTGCCAGCCACATACTGAATCGAAAGTTCATGTTTTCAAAATATCTGTTCATTTATTACCTGTTATGTCATACTTATGTATGGTTTATTACACCAATAATATATGGGCGCCAGTTACTGCCAAATTACGTATTTGTAACCTCACAGGCGCCTCTGATCAACTAGCAACAAGCATTAATCTGATTAAAAGCTATCACTGAAGTGCAGTTTTGGGAGGTGCACTTGTCAATATGCTCTCAGTGCCGGTCCCAGGCCCGGATAAAAACCAGAGGGTTGCATTATAAGGGGATCTGGTGTAAAAACTATGCCGAAACAGGTACCCTGACCAGAAATATCCACTGTAGATAAAGAAAACGATGCCAAAATGAAAAGACTGACCCTGCTTTTCAAGAGTTCAAGGGTTCATCAAGGGTTCAAGAGAGGCTTTATTGTAATTTCAGCTCTATACAAGTACATATTGAAATGAAACAACGTCCCTTCTTTCTAATCTAAAGAAACTGAGGGGGACGGGACCAAAGACAAGAGTAGTGTTGGCCAGTACATGATACTGAGTAAATAAAGAGGTAAAAAACATATTCTGATATACAGTTAGCAGCGTAGGGTTTATATAGCAGCAGATCTTAAAGAGTAAGATCACAGTGCCCAGTGTTCCCTGGATGGACTCTGGATCTTCTCCAACTATGACCAGAATGAAAGGCGTTTATACAGCAAAATCTGAACCTTCAATCCATTTCCCAATAATTTTATGTGCTTGTCCTGGTATAAAACCAAACTCCAGTGTTCCTCAACCGAATTCCCATCTGACTCCTAACCGGTGCCAGGTTTACAGCTGGAAATTTACAGCTGCACGGTTCCGTGCCGCGCTCATTCACCCCGGTCCTGTGAAACACGAGCAGTGCTGTAGCCCTGACCTGGAATTCTAGCTGGCTGCCCAGCAAGGTGAATAGAAACGCTGGTATGAAAAGGCCACACGGGTGGTCTGGACTTGTCCCGTGACTCATCTGTGATCCTGTACGCAGGGTTGCATTGATGTAGCCGATTCTCCTCCCCACTTGTGCTTGTAAACAAGCCAGAAAGCACAGAGTTCCTGCAGTTCCTTCTGCCTTGGTGGAAGGGATAGCATTCCTGTCACTGTTGTTTGTTGAGGTCACATGTTTCAGGCACGCCCATTGGACAACACTGTGGCAACACTGTGGCAGCTTTATTTTAACGTCCATGGTTTTGGAACGGGACGTCCTACAAGCTCATGGTCACTTGACTTCCAATTTGATCACCTCCAACGTGATTGTTGCCTGGCCGCCATGGTTATATGTATGCGGAGAAATAATCAGCTCCATGGTGGACTCTTTGGTGGCGCAGCGATAACTCAGGCTAGCCCACTGTGCTGTCAACTGGTCAGGCATCTACACAGACATGATTGGTTGGTGAGGTTGACCGAGTGTCATTAGGAAATGCTCCTGTTGGTACATTCCAAGATTACCTTCCAAGAAGGTTTGTGTCAGGACGTGTATCCGGGGTAAAAACTGAGCCAAGAACGATCCTCTGCGACTGGTGGATGCTTCATGTTGGGCTGCATCAAACTTAATTTTGCCATATTCTGACCTCTTAAAGCCGTAATATAAAACCTTCCTGTTGTGTTCAGTTTCAGGAGCTGCAGGTGGACAGGGAAACCTTCCTAGCAAGCAACCGAAGCCTGGCGGAGGAAAGCCTCGCACGACGTCCCCGGCTAGAGAACGGTAAACTTCAATTGGCTGCTAAGTACAAGGAGCTTGGAAAGCTAGCCACGTCCTGCAGGGAGAAGCAAAGTAGGCTCGGTGAGTACACGTTTACCGCCGGATCTTTAAAAACGCAGGATGTTACCAAGTACTGGCTAACTGTCTTCTGTATTTATTGTACTGTTTTTATCTACACTGTGTGTATTGTATTGTTTGCACTTGTGTTCTGTGTTGCACCCTGGTCCTGGTCCTGGAGGTACTTGTACGAGGGATATTCAAAAAGTTTCCACACTTTTATCTTTTGCTTATAAACGTTGAGGGTAGGAGAGAGGAGGAGTAATCGATCGTGTCTGAGAGACTGAGAGACGCTTATAGTCTTGATTTAGCACCATCTGATTTCCACCTTTTTGGACGCTCAAAGAAGCTTTAAGGGGAAGAAGATTTTCATGTGATGGTGATGTGTTATTTGTTTTTGAAATTCTTAATAAATAGAATTAAAAAAGTGTGGAAGCTTTTTGAAGAGCCTTGTATACAGCTGAAATGACAATAACTTGAACTCTTAAACCAAGTCAACCGAAAATAAGCCAAGAGTCTAGTTTCAGAACCGTTCTTAAACGCTGTGGTTTCTGGTTTCTGCTGGTTTCTTTATGGTTAGCGCCGCTCTTTAAAACACTCAGAATAGAAACGCTGTTGACTGAAACAAGACCGGCGCTGGAAATGCTACAGGTACCGTGCTAAGAATAGCGCCCGGACTTTCCCGTTGTCGTCGTTACCACACAGACTTGTTCCATAATAATCTGGCCCGATGTTTGGCGTGGTTCATTCATTGATGCTCCCACACATCACACATTACTGGAAGCTCCCAGCCCCCTGTGCAGGGTGGAGAGGATGAACCGAGGCAACCGGGTCTCAAAAAACCTGCATGTCTCCACCCCCTTTCAACAGGAGCCAGGAATAACCGCTGTGCCCTGGAACGGACCTGGTTAAGGTGGTCGGGTTTCATAGTGCAACACAAACCAGGCGGTATTAAGGGAGCACTTTACGTTTCTATAATACATTATATTATAATGTTATAATATTCTATAATATAAGAGGAAGATATAATATCGTAATATTGTCCTGGTCAATGGCTGGAAAAGGAGCCAATCGATTGGACTAGTTATATTTATCTGGACTGAGAATCTTGCAGGTTGTGAGCTAATATGAATTTAGATGTTTGAAAAATAATTCATTGTAAGACATCAAACATTTGCTTTTTATAGATTATATATATTGGCACAGCCGTACATTACACTATCCCACTGCTGCTTAGATCTGTGGATCCAGGGTTCGAATCTCAGCTGTGCTATCGGCCGGTCGGGCGTCTGCATGGGGGTGGGTTGGTTAAAACATTTGCGAGTGCGCTCTCAATGCTGGTCCCAAGCCTGGATATGAGGATATGACATGAGGAATGTCTGCTACATTATATACAGTATATACAGTATATATATATATATATATATATATATATATATATATTAGGGCTGTCGAAGTTAACGCGATAATAACGCATTAACGCGACCTCAATTTAACGCGATTAAAAAAATTAGTGCCATTAACGCAAATTCTAGTTCATGTTGACACTTGACTGGTAGAACAAACGTTTTAATGTCGGACTTGCCACCGTTTTTCATTTGCGGTTTGTTAACATAATGTAACCGATCGTGGTAGTGATGCACTTGCATAATAAAGAAATAAATACACGCTATATTCACAAGTTGTCGGGAGCAGAACACTTTATTACACTTAATTAACTTCTTCTTCTGTACCGAATACCGGAAAGCTGAGTCGAGCACGTTAGTTCATGAACTATGGAAGCCCCAAAGGGTCAAAACACACTCACTTCGTGTAGAAACGTCCATCAAACCATCGTCACGATACAACCACAGACAAGTCTGATACAATAACTACGCCTTATCCCACCTAAAGCACCGCTGATCTACAATGTTTGCTGATGGAGAAATTCTAACCTACAATCTGACATTTACTGCCTAGTATGTGAGTGAATAAAACTCCCTTACAGTTTTCTCTTGTCCCAGCAGTTTTTAACATCAGTACATTTAGCATAAAATGTGTTCACCATTTTAATTGTAACATTTCACTTAAAAATCCTTGTTTTCTATAACATTTACACAGATTTTTTTTAATGCGATTAATCGCGATTAACTATATGAAATTCTGAGATTAATCGCGATTAAAAATTTTAATCGTTTGACAGCCCTAATATATATATACAGTGTATCACAAAAGTGAGTACACCCCTCACATTTCTGCAGATATTTAAGTATATCTTTTCATGGGACAACACTGACAAAATTACACTTTGACACAATGAAAAGTAGTCTGTGTGCAGCTTATATAACAGTGTAAATTTATTCTTCCCTCAAAATAACTCAATATACAGCCATTAATGTCTAAACCACCGGCAACAAAAGTGAGTACACCCCTAAGAGACTACACCCCTAAATGTCCAAATTGAGCACTGCTTGTCATTTTCCCTCCAAAATGTCATGTGATTTGTTTGTGTTACTAGGTCTCAGGTGTGCATAGGGAGCAGGTGTGTTCAATTTAGTAGTACAGCTCTCACACTCTCTCATACTGGTCACTGAAAGTTCCAACATGGCACCTCATGGCAAAGAACTCTCTGAGGATCTTAAAAGACGAATTGTTGCGCTACATGAAGATGGCCAAGGCTACAATAAGATTGCCAACACCCTGAAACTGAGCTGCAGCACAGTGGCCAAGATCATCCAGCGTTTTAAAAGAGCAGGGTCCACTCAGAACAGACCTCGCGTTGGTCGTCCAAAGAAGCTGAGTGCACGTGCTCAGCGTCACATCCAACTGCTGTCTTTGAAAGATAGGCGCAGGAGTGCTGTCAGCATTGCTGCAGAGATTGAAAAGGTGGGGGGTCAGCCTGTCAGTGCTCAGACCATACGCCGCACACTACATCAAATTGGTCTGCATGGCTGTCACCCCAGAAGGAAGCCTCTTCTGAAGTCTCTACACAAGAAAGCCCACAAACAGTTTGCTGAAGACATGTCAACAAAGGACATGGATTACTGGAACCATATCCTATGGTCTGATGAGACCAAAATTAATTTGTTTGGTTCAGATGGTCTCAAGCATGTGTGGCGGCAATCAGGTGAGGAGTACAAAGATAAGTGTGTCATGCCTACAGTCAAGCATGGTGGTGGGAATGCCATGGTCTGGGGCTGCATGAGTGCAGCAGGTGTTGGGGAGTTACATTTCATTGAGGGACACATGAACTCCAATATGTACTGTGAAATACTGAAGCAGAGCATGATCCCCTCCCTCCGGAAACTGGGTCGCAGGGCAGTGTTCCAGCATGATAATGACCCCAAACACACCTCTAAGACGACCACTGCTTTATTGAAGAGGCTGAGGGTAAAGGTGATGGACTGGCCAAGCATGTCTCCAGACCTAAACCCAATAGAACATCTTTGGGGCATCCTCAAGCGGAAGGTGGAGGAGCGCAAAGTCTCGAATATCCGCCAGCTCCGTGATGTCGTCATGGAGGAGTGGAAAAGCATTCCAGTGGCAACCTGTGAAGCTCTGGTAAACTCCATGCCCAGGAGAGTTAAGGCAGTTCTGGGAAATAATGGTGGCCACACAAAATATTGACACTTCAGGAACTTTCACTAAGGGGTGTACTCACTTTTGTTGCCGGTGGTTTAGACATTAATGGCTGTATATTGAGTTATTTTGAGGGAAGAATAAATTTACACTGTTATATAAGCTGCACACAGACTACTTTTCATTGTGTCAAAGTGTCATTTTGTCAGTGTTGTCCCATGAAAAGATATACTTAAATATCTGCAGAAATGTGAGGGGTGTACTCACTTTTGTGATACACTGTATATATATATATATATATATAAATATATATACACATATACCTTAACCTCTAAGCTACAACTGCCCTATTATATATATATATGTATGTGTGTGTGTATATATGTATATATACAGTATATATACAGTATATATATATATATATATATATATATATATATATATATATATATATATATATATACGTACATTAAACTTTAATTTTAATATGGCGTTTGTATGGTAAGACGATGCTGTGTGGAGTTTTAAGGGTTAATAAACACCAGAAGAAGCAAAGCAAGACCCCAGTTGTACAGCATAACTCGCCTTAACCACAATGATTTAGATTAGCGTGGCCGCCCCGCTCCCCTGCTAACCCCGCGCCTGCAGGAAAACAAAAGGCCGTAATTAGAACGGCCCTGCTGGGACCTCAGAGGAAGATTTTTCTCCGTCTCTCGCCACATCCCATTTTGCGTCTGTTTGTCCTGTTTACACTCCCAGTTTTCTTCGGCCGGCGTGACTGATTTAAGGCTCTCGGGCGCGCTCGTCTCCCTCCGAGATGCATTAATTCTGGTTAAGAATGAGAAACCCAACGAGAGCAATAAACCACAACACTGAAACACCTTCTGAAAAATCTCCCTCCTCAAACAACCTCCCCAACCTCACAGGAGGAGGGCGAGGGTGCACGTTCTGGGTCACGGAGCAGCCAGGCCCATATGAATTATTTGTTGACATTTTCCCAGGCCCCTCCTCACCATTCTGTGGACACAAATAGTGAGGTTCTTTTTAAAGGCTTTTGTTTTGGGACCCCACCTACAGGACTGTAAAGGTCTCGACCGCCCAGACGGGTCTAGGTGTACAGGAAGAGGGCGTCACTGTAAGGCAGGGGTGCCCATACATTCAGACGATGGGTCATCACGAACTACATTTTATAAAGGTTGGCCTCGACGTTTTTCAGCTTTACAGGGCAAGCGACTGAAAAATCACACTAACCTTATTCTGATGATTTGCTCTGAATGGTGTGAGCCAGACAGGAGATGCTGATGCCAATTCTCAAACAGCTTCCAAGTGTTCATCAGTAAGGGTGGACCGATATTTAGACTTCATTATTTTCATGTGGGAAAAGGCTGATTCTCACAAGTAGGTTGATCCCAAAATGCTGTCAAATATGTGGCACATTTTCTTAAGGTACATTTGGATATTTCCTCAGCCAGCAAGTTCCAAATTCTTCCATGTGTGAACCAAACCGCCATCGTTGCAGCGTTCTCGCCCAAATTGAACAGTTTTTGGTTTCTCTGTGCTTGGTTACGCACTCATCTTCACAAACAGTGCAGGTTACAGAAGGAAAAATGCAAAAATGGCGCAAACTGGCTACTGATGAATGAAAACTTTCTAACGGACTTGTTCCATAATAATATGGCCTGATGTGCTTGGTTCATTCATTGATGCCCCACACATCACACATTGCTGGAAGCCCCCTGTGCAGGGTGGAGAGGATGAACCGAGGCCATCGGGTCTTAAAAAACCTGCGCGTCTCCACCCCCTTTCAACAGGAGCCAGGAATAACCGCTGTGCCCTGGAACGGACCTTGGCGGTTAGGGTACTGGACTAGTATCCAAAAGGTTGCTGGTTCAAGGCCCGCTGTTAGGCGTAGCTGTTTGAACGACGCACGATCTACCAGCGTGAACTGTGCAACCGACTGGTCAGTGGGCACCCCTGCCGTAATGCCTAGTTCACACTACACGATTTTCACCCTGATTTTCGCTCGCCGACTGGTTGGCATTAGATGTGGCAGCTCGAATATCGCTCTCAATCGCTATGTGTGAACTGTTCGACAACTCGATCCGAGCGGCTCAAGAAAAATATCTAGCGGGCTAAATATCTGGACCTGTTGGCGACTCTAAATCATGTAGTTGTGATCAGGTTGTGATTGTTGTGAACGCAAGATACAGAAGGGAAACCCTGGGGGTGGATCGGGGAATGTGTGGAACGGGGTATAAATAATATAGTTTCTATAAGAATACATCAGCACACACAAGCTTTACAGTATTTGTGACTTATCGTCCACACCAAACCATAATACCAACATTGAACAGAACAGACGATCCGATTGGGTACTATGTGACCCCCAATCGCCAATTAATCGCTTAGTGTGAAAACCACGACTCAAAAGACTCCCGATTACAAGAGATCAAGTCGTGTAGTGAAACCCGTACAAATCTTCACTCTTCGTCTTCGGTCCGACGTGCCGGAAATCCCGCTCTACCGGTGCGATCTTCTTCTCCTGCTCCTCGCAGCAGCTGGACTGTGATGGAAGGACGGTGGAATGTTCACCTTCCTGACACCGCATTGTGGAGTCTTCTCTATCCGCAGCCTGGGGCAGGAAGGGCGGGACGGTGAGATCCTTCCTTCCACCCCGAACATCTGATCCTCATTCTGCCAGGGCTCAAGGATAAAAAAAAAAAGCATGAAAGAAAGGATGGAACGACTGGACTGATAGCGATGTCGTGTCGCCGAGGTGTTACATCATCAGACTCGGTAATCAGACGCGTCCGAAGGGAATCACGGCTTCGAGTGGCTGACTGGTTTGGTTAAGTTTCAAGCCGTCTGGAAGGCCTGACCCGTCTTTAGAGCCGAGCTACACACATGTTGTGAGAGATTTCTGGGTTGGAAATGTCCTAATAGGCCCAGGTCCTGTCTGCTATGTGTTTAGCTAAGCTCAACAATGTTGTTCTCCTGCTGCGCGGCATTCCTCTCCTGAATTTTTCTCCGGAGAGTGACGGCTCCGGTATGCATCCGGCTCATCCGGCACACAGAACCGGCGCTGTGGTATGACCTAGCAGAACGTCCAGCTGTTGTGAGCTTTATGAAAACCTGCTGTTGACCTCGAGTCTACCCCCTGTACCCGTTTACTCTGGCTTACCCACCCCCGTTTTTTTAAAGCGGGCTCTTTCAAGGTGCGTGAGACCCATCTGGAGCCGGTAAACTAAGGGACTGGGAGAGGAAGGAGCAGGGATTAAGTGCAAGTCATCAAGCAGCGTGATCTTCAGTGAAACGTGACCTTTACCTCAAAGCGCCAATAAATCAAGTCGCCCGGGTTAGTGGCTGACCGTCGTATATCACTCGGTCGGATCGTTAGATTGCACGGACGTACACCTGGTTTGTACCGCTCATGAGTGACCGGCTCTGTCACCTGTATTTTAAACATACACCGATCAGCCATAACATTAAAACCACCTCCTTGTTTCTAAGCTCACTGTCCATGTTATCAGCTCCACTTACCATAGAGGAGCTCTTTGTAGTTCTACAATAACAGATTGTAATCCATCTGTTTCTCTGCATGCTTTGTTAGCCCCTTTTCATGCTGTTCTTCTATGGTCAGGACCCCCACAGGACCACCACAGAGCAGGTATTATTTAGGCGATGGATCATTCTCAGCACTGCAGTGACACTGACATGGTGGTGGTGTGTTAGTGTGTGTTGTGCTGGTATGAGTGGATCAGACACAGCAGAGCTACTGGAGTTTTTAAACACCTCACTGTTACTGCTGGACTGAGAATAGTCCACCAACCAAAAATATCTGGCCAACAGCGCCCTGTGTGCAGCGTCCTGTGACCACTGATGAAGGTCTAGAAGATGACCGACTCAAACAGCAGCAATAGATGAGCGATCGTCTCTGACTTTACATCTACAAGGTGGACCAACTAGGTAGGAGTGTCTAATAGAGTGGACAGTGAGTGGACACGGTATTTTTTTTTTAAGATCGAAGCTAACCCATATCCCCTCCGAAACATGGGCAGCAGCCGGATACATTTTTGCCACCCGCACATTGATGAGTTTGGCGCCACCTAGCGTTGCATGCGGAGAGACACACCCTAAGGGCACTCTTCCTCATCTCTTGTGCAGGCGCCTCTAATCAGCCGGCAGAGGTCGTAATCGCATTCTGACAGAGAGAGACCCACATCCGGTTCTTTGTCCCACCCCCCAACTGAGCAACCGGCCAATCGTTGCTCATACAGCCACTCAGCCTCGAACCGGGGAGGCAGAGCTGGATTCGATACGAGGTTTTACCGCTGCGCCACCTGAGCGGCTGGACACGGTATTTCAAAACTCCAGCAGCGCTGCTGTGTCTGATCCACTCATACATAAGTGGAGCTGATGAAATGGACAGTGAGGCTGATCGGTGTAGCACGTTCCCTTTTGCACTAGCTTCATTTTGTCTAAAAACAAAACCAGGCACTACAAATATAAGCTCGTGTAGACAGGAAGACGCACACATCTGTACACTCGAACAAACACACACTTCCTGTGAAACAGCAGCAGGGTGTTCTGTTGTGGTCACTGCTGATAAATACCACCGACTGCTTTTCCTCACAGCAGAAAAAAACTTCAGACGCAGCCGCAAAGCTTCGACTTTCAGACAAAAGTGCTGAACAGAAGTAGCATAGCGTTTACGTCGGGTAAATTCAGCTCAGTCACATGACCGCGTTCGGGTATACGACGGGCTGAGCCCAGGGAGCATACATGCTGGAAACCTTCTGCCAGATGTTTACAGGCCCGAAGCATTTCCTCTCATCCGAACACCCAGAGATACGAGTTTAACGACAGACGGAATGCGAGAAACGTCCCGAGTGCTGCTTAAAGAGATGTAAACACCGACTATAGCGCTACGCTAAGCTCATAACTGCTGGGATCCAGGGTTTGAATCCCAAGTGTTGCTTTTGGCCGGAAGAGCGTCTACATACAGAAATGATTAGCTACGTCTGAGGAAGGGAGGCGGCCGAGGCTCCGCGATGGATTGGTGAAGCGGCGGTAAAACATAAAAACGCCAAAAGTATGTGGACACCCTTCTTAATTAGACACACCCATTGCTTGATGTACAAAATTTGTACAGGAATACTACAACAAGACAAAGACAAACCTGGAAGTTAATAATATAATAAAATAATAAATAATAAAATCGGTAAAGTACGCTAGCGCACCAGAGTTGGGGTTTCGAATACATCGTTTCGAATCTCAGCTCTGCCTTTCCGACTGGGCGGCAGCACGAACAACGATTGGCTGTCGTTCAGGGTTAGAGGGTAAGAAAGTCGGATCATAGGTCCTCATAACTGGTGCGACTGCAACCCCTGCTGGCTGAGGAATAATGCTGATGGGGGTGTGGCCCTCCATGCACAGTGCCCGTCAGTGTATGAACTCGACTCGTGCAGGTGAAAAATGCAGTCTGTACTGACTGTTCGTGCCGGAGGGGGCGCATGTCGGTTGAGAGGCGTCCTCAGTCAGCGGTGAAGGGTCGAATCAGTATAGAGGACGCAATCAGGGTAATTGGACACGACTGGATTGGGGGGGAAAATAAATAAATAAATAAAATCCTAAAGGAAGGAAGCTTTATGGTGAAGCAGATGATGCAGCGCAGGATCCTTCAGTGGTTTTCCACCAGTGGTTTTTCTTCATCTCGGTTTTCTTTTGAAGTGTCCGAAATGAACCATTTATTTGCTATAAATACGTTTAAAACCTGTAATTTTATCCGCCTGAGGCGGCTCATCCCTCCAGACCCTCGGTAATCTCATTAGTTTTGATCCTTCCATGCCATCCTGGCGATCTTGTTACGATTACGTTCTCATCTTTGGCTTATTTATCGATGTTTTTTTAATGAGAACGGTCACGGTACGAAGGTGAGTGTTAGTCCGAATCTTATGCTGATCAGTCAGCGTTATTAATGAGTGGGGCGCAACCTGAGAGATGTGTATTGATCCTCAAGGCTTGGTGGAGGTGAAAGGAGAACCACATTTTCTTTCTTCTGTTCCTTGTTTGCATGTGGGTTTTAGTCCCAGAGGATTGTGGGAAATCCAGGAACTGAGAACTACAGAGGAGCCTGAGGTCATGAACCGGGCATGTTGGGTCGCGCCAAACATGAGGAACAACTGGTCATCATGTCATGTTTTATCAATGAACCACTTCAGTACATGCATTCATTTTACATGAGTCAGCCAAGCTGGGGTGTGCTGGGTATGAATGGCGTCCCACAAGGGTGACCCTGCGATCCCAGATGTTGGTGCTGTAATGGACAGGCTAGAACAAACAACACTATGTTGCAGCTTTGGGTGATCTATATTTTTAAAAACAGCTTGGCTGGAGGGACCCAGGAGCTCCCGTACTTTTCCAGAGGATTGTGGGAATCCAGGAACTCGGGAACTACAGAGCAGCCTGATGTCATGAACCGGGCATGTTGGGTCGCGCCAAACATGAGGAACAAATGAGAGAAAATTGGCCTCCATTGGTCTTCAAGTCATAATTTATCAATGGACCATGTCAAGCATGTGCTGGGTATAAATGGCATCCCACAAGGGTGACCCTGCGATCCCAGATGTTACTGCTGTAATGGACTGGCTCAACCAAACAACACTCGAGCTAATTTGGGTGACCTACATTTCTAGAGACACATGGGGCACTTTTCATGGTGGAGATTAAATCCCAGAGGCTTGTGGGAATCCAGGAACTGAGAACTACAGAGCAGCCTGATGTCATGAACCGGGCATGTTGGGTCGCGCCAAACATGAGGAACAACTGGTCTTCATGTCATGATTTATCAATGGACCACTTTAGAATAGTGTGCGCACATTCATTTTACATGAGTCAGCCGAGCGTGTGCTGGGTACGAATGGCGTCCCACAAGGGTGAACCTTCGATCCCAGATGTTGATGTTTCAATAAAATGAAAGGTTACTGGCAAACCAAGAAAAAACACTTGGGTAGCAGCTTCAGGTGACCTACAGCCAAGCAGTTATTAGGAATGTAGATCACCCAAAGCTGCAATAGTGTTGTTTGCTTTAGCCTGTCCATTACAGCAGTAACATCTGGGATCGCAGGTTCACCCTTGTGGGATGCCATTCATACCCAGCACATGCTTGGCTGGATCATGTAAAATGAATGCATGTACTGAAGTGGTTCATTGATAAAACATGACATGATGACCAGTTGTTCCTCATGTTTGGCGCGACCCAACATGCCCGGTTCATGACATCAGGCTGCTCTGTGGTTCTCAGTTCCTGGATTCCCACGAGCCTCTGGAAAAGTGCGGGAGCTCCAGCGCCCCTCGAGCTAGCGTGTTTCTAGAAATGTAGGTCACCCAAAGCTGCAACTCTAGTGTTGTTTGGTTGAGCCAGTCCATTACAGCAGTAACATCTGGGATCACAGGGTCACCCTTGTGGGACGCCATTCATACCCAGCACACGCTTGGCTGGCTCATGTAAAATTAATCTGCGTACACTATTCTGAAGTGGTTCATTAATAAATCATGACATGACGACCAGTTGTTCCTCATGTTTGGCGCGACCCAACATGCCCGGTTCATGACATCAGGCTGCTCTGTAGTTCTCAGTTCCTGGATTTCCACAGCGCCCCTCCAGCTAATGTGTTTCTAGAAATGTAGGTCAACCAAAGCTGCAACTCGAATGTTGTTTGGTCTAGCCTGTCCATTATAGCACTAAAATCTGGGATCGCAGGGTCACCCTTGTGGGACACCATTCATAGATGGGTGCCCACTATTCCACAGTAGTCCACTGGTAAATCATGAGGCTTACAGAGGCAAATTCTACAGACACATCTTCTAAATAATTCCATTTTCTGTCAGAACATCTCAGAAGCTCAGAAACTATTTTGGATGACCTGTTTTTTGGCATTAATTACTCAAAATGTGCTTTGATCTTTCTCATGAACACGTTCTGCCTCATGAACAGTCGGCACCTGATCAATCCATCACAGTACGAGCTGTCAAAAGCGTAGCTGAACTCTCCATGGGCTCAAAAAAGAAACCTCCGCTTCACAACTGGCACCTTAAAGCCTGACTGAAGTTTTATCTTACATTTCTTGAAGCAGCGGCGTACTGCGTTAAGTGACGACAGATTTCCGAATTACTCCGATGTGAATGTATTAATTTACATTTACGTTTTCGGCATTTAGCAGACACTTTTATCCAAAGTGACTTACAGTTGTGACAGTATACAATCTAAGCAATTGAGGATTAAGGGTCTTGCTCAAGGGTCCAACAGTGACAACCTGGCAGGGCTTGAACCAGCAACCTTTTGATTACTAGTCCAGCACCTTAACCACTAGACTGCTACTGCCCTGTTTATCACAGTAGCATGACTGTTTCTCATCCAGGGCCATCTGAGGGTTTGAAGGTCGCACGTTCAACAGCGGTTTCCAGCTTCATCCTACACAAACTCTATGATTCTATGAATCTTTTCACTATTTTATGTACAGTAGATGGTGAAAGGCTTAAATTATTTGCGACCTTGCCTTAAGAAATGTTCCTCGGTTTATAATCACGATTCCCTGATGATTGAGGGAATCTCGAAACCACACTCACGCCGACCCCCGAGGACTCGGACACTTGTCGGCAAATGTTCTGACTTGTCGCTATAGTAACCCCAAAGCAACACTTCTCATTAGCGGAGATGAGCTAACACACAGCGCTCGGTTCCTCTACCCCCCGCGTCTCCTCAGCACACTGTCAACAGACCCGGCCTGCAGCTGTATAAAGAGAGGCACGTTTGCGCTAACACTTAAAAATGTTTTTAGCAGATTGTTTGTTTGTTGCGCTAACTTTGTCTTAGCTGTTACGGCTTTTAGTGTCACAGCTGCTTCCGTGGATGTGAATTTGCCCTTCGGCTCGGAGCCTCAGTAACTTAAATTAATTAATTGTAGTTATTATTTTTTTTGGTTTCAGAGGCGTACATGGAGAAGCACAGCGCACAGACGGCTCAGAGTCTCCTTCAGGAAGAAGTCGGACGTGTCGAGGACCAGTCTGAGGTACTGATACCAACGTTGTTTTGGTGATTTTAAAAGAAACTGCCTGGGTGTGGTGAAAAAGCAAGGATTTAAAAAAACTGACCAGTTGGCAAGAGGTCCAGGTGGAAGAATGGTGCGCCACAACTACTCGATGAGCTCAACGTTCCTTGCTGACACTGGGCGTTCCAGATCTTGACTTGTCATCCACAGTTTCTTTAACTCCTGGTACCTAATGACATCCTGGACAACGGAAATAACAAGCTGGGACCAGTTTGATATCTTTACTGAGCCTCCTAGCTTTGTAGGCGTCAATACATTTCATTTTCAGATCCATAGTCCGTTGCTTAAAGCAGCCCGTGGTTGTTGAGTGTGTTAGCACAAGGTTTAAAAGTCATTTTACGTCATCCTACGCCCCAGAGAAGAGGGCATGTCTAAATTCTTAGATTCCTTAACATGCTGCCTACTGAGGTGCCTTAATTCTGAGTGATAATCAGACTGAATGACGACGGCGCATTTAGTGCTGCATCAGCGCTGAAGGCAATCCCAGCTTTCAGTGCGGCACGACTTTTCTCACAAAAAATGACAAACATGGCGGACGGATATGATGCCGAGCAACCAACGAGTTCTTTTCAAATGTGAATAAATTATCATTGATTTTAATTTGTATGAAGGTGCAGGAGTGTCGTTTATGTGCAAATCCGGGCTCGTCAGGTACACGTTAGCCGACGTGCTAGCGGGTTGTGCCACCTCAGCCTGTCGGGTTGAACGGCCTGAGGCTAACTGTGTTAGCTTAGTAAGCGGAAATTGCAGTGACATAATCGCTGTCTAAGTAGTGCGTCTAAATAATCTGCCTTATGAGTTTGATGTCTTATTAGAATCCTCTCTACTGAGGCAGCTGATCAGGTAGGCAGTAGGCAGCAAGGCAGCTCATTAGGTTTTTTTTAGACAGACCCATAATGTAAGTAGGTATTTCCAAGGCACCCAGGCGGTGCAGCGGGATGTTCCGCTAGCACACCAGCACCGAGTTTCTGAACTCCTCAGTTCGGATCTCGGTGTTGCCTCCGGTCGGCTGGGCGCCTGGGAGCCTGCAGCAGATACTAATTGGCCACCGAATCTGCAGGGTGGGGGGCAGAATATGTGTGGGTGGGTGGTTCTTCAAACGCTGTGTAGGACCCTGATTGGCGGAAGGGACGCCTGTGCAGAACGCAGGGGCGAGAAGAGGAGGGCTGTACACGTGTCGGAAGAGGCTTGTACAGCGACGTGCTCTCCTCGGATGTAATCGGGTATCGCTCAGCATTTTTTTCTTTTTTCTTTTAAATTATCTATTTTTTCCCACTTTTTTCCCCCAACTTTTATCCCCATTCTAATCGTGTCCAATTACCCTGATTGTGTCCTCTATACTGATTCGACCCTTTTGCCACTCAACTGACTTGCGCCCCCTCCGGCACGCAATCAGTACAGCCTGCATTTTTCACCCGCACGAGCCGAGTTCATACACAGAGAGACACTGCACACGGAGGGTCACACCCCCCTCGATGTTATTCCTCAGCCCCGTGCAGGCGCCGTCAGCCAACCAGCAGGGGCCGCAGTCGTACCAGTTATGAGGACCTATGCTCCGACTCTACCCCTAAGCCCCTGAACAACAGCCAATCGTTGTTCATACTGCCGCCCAACCCAGTCAGAAAGGCAGAGCTGAGTTTTGATACGATGCATCTAGAAACCCAACTCTGGTGAGCTAGCGTACTTTACCGCTGCGCCACCTGAGCGGCTAAGAAAAAGCATTTAAAAAAAAAAAAAGTAGGTATTTCTAACCACTTTACTATTGTACGAACCGACCAGTGCACTCGAATGCATCCTGGTCCTGCATTTTTATGTGCATAATGTCAATCTGGACAGAATCCTGCAACCTGATTTGCATAACCTGATCAAACGTACACAGATCCGCATTAGCTCATGGAAAAAAAGCACTCGAGTCAAATCTCATCAGCCGCTCAGCCTCTTCAGACTCCGGCGATCCACCTGATTGATGGAGGGACCGTAAATAAACATCCCCGCCTCCGGCCCGCCGTCAGGGCCTGATTGACAGCGCTAAGACTTTGAGTCATTACGCGGCCCGGCTCTGATCGATGGCCGGGCTAAATGGAAAGTCTCATCGCGCCCGCCGCTCGTCGCTACCCGGCTGTTTCAATCGGGGCTAAAGACTGAGTGCCCCATCCATTTAGCTCCTGGATTAAACCGATCGATTTTCTGCTGGGATGTTGGTGCCAGAGAAGCAGACAGACTCACAATGCTGCTCCAACGTACCATCCAGAATCCCAATCCAGAACTTCCTTTACCTGAATGGGCACAAATTCCCACAGAAAAAAGACCTTTATTCGTCATATATACACACACACACACATGTACAGTACAGTCAAATGATTTACAGCATATCCCAGCTTGTTGGGAACACCGCCCCTGGAGCAGACAGGGTTAAGGACCCAACAGTGGCTGGATATCAGAGCCTGGGTTTGAACCCACAATCTTCCCATTGATAGCCCAAAGCGCTGCCCACTAGGCAACCACTGTTCCACGTAGAAGGGAGTGTCTTTGCCTCAATGCCCATTATACCAGTTCACGATTTGGGAACTAGTGGTAGTGTGAGTTATTCATACTATTCAGTATAGTAGCTGGTGATTTGGGATGTGTCCTTTTCTAAACTGCAGTTGCGTAACGTTTTATCTCTAGTTTCATGTGCACGTCCCAAGAGGAACCTAATTTAGGACGGGTGTTTGGTTACATTTAAGGCCGCCTGGTAATTGAAATACGATTAAAAACAGGCTTGTGTTAAACGAATAAACACTATTACTATTAATACCTTATCAAAGCTAATACTAAATAAGGCTGTATTGTGGATATTTGTTTATTTTGGGGCGAGACCCTGCACCCATGTCCGAATACTACAGGCAGCTCTTTACTCTGGAAATTAATAATGCACGCCGATGCTATGAAATAGTAATAAGGCTAAAAAAAAAAGAGTCGATTTTGATCTGATTCGAATTGATGAGTCCCGTAATCTGAACAGATGGGAACCACTGATTTATTGTTTGCCCCGGCCCGCCCCTGGTGGGGGGCGTAATGTTTTTCGGAGCTTCGAAATCACAGTGAGGTTGTAAGTGCAGACTGGATTGTCATTAATAATATAGCTGCCCCATGCTGGGCTGGAGAGGGACTTAGAGTCTGGTCCCTGGACCGAAGTGTCCCGAAAGACAGAATATCATGTAATATTAATGACACGTGATCCCAGATGTGTTGGTGGGTTCAGACCGGGTCAGGACGTCTAGACTGACAGAAATATTGGCACTCGGAGGAGAAGAAGCTTGTTTGGCATGATCATGAGTGCTTGAGTTGAACGAGACTGGACTTCAAAGCGACTGGACTTCTTTTTAGGTTCTTTCAAAGCGACTGGACTTCTTTTTAGGTTCTTTCAAAGACTTCTTTTTAGGTTCTTTCAAAGCGACTGGACTTCTTTTTAGGTTCTTTCAAAGACTTCTATTTAGGTTCTTTTAGAGCAACTGGACTTCTTTGTAGGTTCTTTCAGAGCGACTGGACTTCTTTGTAGGCTCTTTTGAGCAACTGGACTTCTTTGTAGGTTCTTTCAGAGCGACTGGTCTTTTTTCTAGGATCTTTTAGAGCGACTGGACTTCTTTTTTGGTTCTTTCCAAGAAACTGGACTTACTTTTAGGTTCTTTCAAAGCGACTGGACTTCTCTTAGGTTCTTTTAAAGCACCTAGACTTTTTTTTAGGTTCTTTTAGAGCGACTGGACTTCTTTTTATGTTTTTTTAAAGCGACTGGACTTCTTTTAAGGTTCTTTCACAGCGACTGGACTTCTTTTTAGGTTCTTTTAGAGCGACTGGACTTCTTTTTATGTTTTTTTAAAGCGACTGGACTTCTTTTAAGGTTCTTTCACAGCGACTGGACTTCTTTTTAGGTTCTTTTAGAGCGACTGGACTTCTTTTTATGTTTTTTTAAAGCTACTGGACTTCTTTTTAGGTTCTTTTAGAGGCAACTGGACTTCTTAGGTTCTTTGAAAGCAACTGGACTTCTTTTATGTTCTTTCAAAGCGACTGGACTAATTTGTAGGTTATTTTAAAGCGACTGAACTTTTTTAGGTTCTTCTGAATTGTTCTTTAAGGTAAACAGTAAAAAAGCAGAATCTGGAAGGCGATGAGTCGGGAGGCAGGAAATTCGAGCGCTGTCCGTCTGCGAATCCTGTTTAACTTCCTGTTTTTTTATCACTTCCACAGGAGCTTCTGAAGAGCTTCATGGAGGGCCGAGTTCCCCTGGAAAACTTTCTGGAGTCCTTCCAGAGCTACAGGAAGGCGTAC
This sequence comes from Trichomycterus rosablanca, assembly GCF_030014385.1. NCBI lineage: Eukaryota > Metazoa > Chordata > Actinopteri > Siluriformes > Trichomycteridae > Trichomycterus > Trichomycterus rosablanca. Next base: position 3,352,683 of record NC_086013.1, read on the forward strand.
CACGTCCGCCGCGCGCAGGCCGAGAAGATCCAGGAACTGAAGCGACCCGAGAGGAAGCAGACGGAGCGCCCCGAGGCGGAGGACGGACAGAGAGGGAAGGACACGGGGGCGACGGAGCACCGGCCCAACGGCGTTTCCGCCCACGGGCCTCCTCGCGTCTTCCAGCTGCGCTACGGGCTCACGCCGGCCATCCTGGTGCCCCTGTGTAAGAGCTCGGCCCCGGGCGGCGGCGGATCGTCTTCGGCGGACTCGTGTTCGGGACAGCGTCAGGCTCCGGGGCGCGGTGCTGCTCATGCTTGCCCCGGGCAGCCTGTAGGCCTCAGGGTGATTGGACAGTTACCAGGCTGGCCGGTCAGACCGGTGCGCTTACAGCAGCTCTACAGGCCGCATCAGAACGAGCCTCCGTATCGATAACGCCGCGCACCTTCCGGCGCAGATCTTCAGTGTGTGTAAGAATGTCAGCGGCCAGAAAAAAGGGAGACGGAAAATTGATGGAAAGCCATAAAATGTTTGGTCTTGGTGGACGAGCCGGTCGACGGCAGCTCCGCGGCGTCTGTGCCGCCGTCGTCGTCGCTTCTTGTTTTGTTTTTCTTTTCTTTGTGTCTCTTTTGTCTGGATGCTGATGCTGCTTTTGTGAGGGAGCAGGAATCGTTAAGATGCGGCTTTCAGACTTGAACGACTCGTTTTTTTTGTTGTATTTTAAACCGGCCGGTGATAATTGAAGAACCTCGGTGCTCTCACCATGTTGCTTTGTTGTTATGGTGATGATCAATAAAGTCCTATTGTTTGCTTTATTATAAGCCGATATCGGACCGGACGAGGATTGGAATTGATTTTGTGTGTCCGGGCGCGCTGCGGGGAGGATTTAGGATTATAAAAGTGCCGAACAAGAACCCCGCCCACCCTGAATGACGCTTCCTCCGTTGAATTCTGTTCTGTGGACGGACGGCGTTTCAATATTTATTGAGTGAGATACATTCGCGGCGAGAATGTTATTTTTTATGTACGTCCAGCTATTGTCTCCAGATGTCGCGGTGTCTGTTCATACTGGTGCTACAGACACGTGGTTCTGTTCCACTGGTTCAGACGCTATTTTATTAGCCAAAGTTGAGCGGCTTTCCAAATAAATTGGGACGAGTCTTGTTATTTATGGAAATTTGGAAATTTCCGTTGGAACGGAGCGCCTGGTGTTTACTTCTGACTGCTGCTGTGACTAATGAGACTGGATTCGTTTTCAGATGCAAAATATTTTCGTTCTTGTGTGCAAATAAAATCTTTCGTATGAATATGCAGCGTGTGTGTGTGTGTGTGTGTGTGTGTGTGTGTGCAGATATTCACACTACATGAAGATACAGCCATAACATTAAAACCTCCTTGTTTCTACACTCACTGTCCTTTTTATCAGCTCCACTTACCATATAGAAGCACTTTGTAGTTCTACAATTACTGACTGTAGTCCATCTGTTTCTCTGCATGCTTTGTTAGCCCCCTTTCATGCTGTTCTTCAATGGTCAGGACTCCCACAGGACCACTACAGAGCAGGTATTATTTAGGTGGTGGATCATTCTCAGTACTGCAGTGACACTGACATGGTGGTGGTGTGTTAGTGTGTGTTGTGCTGGTATGAGTGGATCACTGCCGGACTGAGAATAGTCCACCAACCAAAAACATCCAGCGAACAGCGCCCCGTGGGCAGCGTCCTGTGACCACTGATGAAGGTCTAGAAGATGACCGACTCAAACAGCAGCAATAGATGAGCGATCGTCTCTGACTTTACATCTACAAGGTGGACCGACTAGGTAGGAGTGTCTAATAGAGTGGACGGTGAGTGGACACGGTGTGTAAAAACTCCAGCAGCACTGCTGTGTCTGATCCACTCATACCAGCACAGCACACACTAACACGCCACCACCATGTCAGTGTCACTGCAGTGCTGAGAATGATCCACCACCTAAATAATACCTGCTCTATGGGGGTCCTGACCATTGAAGAACAGGGTGAAGGCAGGTTAAAAAGGTATATAGAGAAATAGATGGACTACAGTCAGTAATTGTACTACAAAGTGCTTCTATATGGTAAGTGGAGCTGATAAAATGGACACAGGACCAACATATGAATGATTCTCACCAGTATGTGTGTACACGCTTTAAAAACCAGAATTTCCAACGTTTCTGGTTTCAGGTTCCTTGTCATGTTAATCATTTTCACCGTAACTAAAACTCCCTCAGACGTAATGAGTCTGTCTGCAGTCTTTCGTGCCCGCTGAAGCTTCAGGCTCATCAGCATTCATGAGCGAACGTCGGCTGTGCGCACACATATTTCAGAGCTTCTCATTTCGTCTGACTGAAGCTGTGAAAAGGCGGCGGTACGCCGGTGCACGAGGCCGTGATTTAGAACGGCAAATTTCGCTGGCATTTGCATAACAAGGATGGCATGGAAAAAAAGAAAAGAGAATGGCTCGAACCTTTGAAGAATGTCAAACAGCACGAGTCCTCCGGCTAACGCCCCGTACTGCCCGGTCACGCATTTCGACAGAGCCGCGATGCTCCGCCGGAGTAAAGGGAATGTGAATGGAGAAAACTGGACTGGAATTCACTCATATGTACATGAGTACAGAGGTGTACAGTACAGATGTTTCCCTAAAAATAAAACCACACAGAGAAGTCTGGATTGTTAAATACTGTCTACATTGACTGGCCTGTTTATTAGGAACACGTCCCCTATTAGCCCTTGTTGTAGGAGTACAGATAGTAGTCTCATCTACCTAATGCTGTTGGAGCTCAATTTTCTTCCCAGCATTTACACTGAGGTGTTTACAGTCCCAACAACACTGCTGCACCTGATACACTCATACTAGTACAATACATTACTCCAGTGTCACTCCAGTGCTGGGAATGACCTGTCACCCATTATATGGGGGGTTAAAAAAAAGGGTACAAAGCAACATATGGGCTACAGATAGTAATTGGATACCCACAAAGGCAGCTTTAATAAATAATAAATAATGTCTGTACCTGATACAGCATAAAGACCTGAGTCACTTTTTAAAGACCCATATCCTGATGGTCACTGGGTGAGTACCTATGACACTGGTCTGAGGATGGTCAAGCCATGGATTGGCAACAGGTGGAAGAACCTGCTGGAGCTGGGATTCGAACTCTTAACCTTTCAATTGATAACCCAGAGCTCTACCCACTAGGCTACCACTGTCTCAAGGTGCTAGATGTAGCCCTAATAAATAATAAATACATAATGTGTGTACCTGATAGGTGTACCTAATAAAGTGCTTAGCATAAAGACCTGAGTCACATCTTTTAGGAGCCTTATGCTGATGGTCACTGTGTGAGTACCCACCAACACTGGCCTCAGAATGGTCAAGCGCCATGGATTGACAACAGGTGGAAGAACCTGCTGGAGCTGGGATTCGAACTCTCAACCTTTCAATTGACAGCCCAAAGCTCTACCCACTAGGCTACCACTGTCTCAAGGTGCTAGATGTAGCCTAACCCTAGACCATAAAGAGCCATATCCGTATGGTCACTGGGTGAGTACCCGCTGAGACTAGCCCGAGGATGGTCAAGCTAGATGGTCAAGCAAGGACCTGCTGGAAATGTCCTGGTACCAGATACCACAGGACTCCTTGGCAAGATAAGGCACCTCAGTAGGCAGTATTTTAAGGCATCTGAGAATTCGCATTTAAAATGCATTTATGTAGAGAGATCACTAGGTTTTCGGACAGACCCCATGTCTTGGCGAGTCAGGGATGTTTTGACAGCTGGTTTCTGGGACCTGAGTTTGATCCTTGTCTGGTCACTATATGTAAGTAGATCTCTTGTCTCATGTCCTAGTAATGCAAAAGCTGGCCTGGTTGCTCTAAATTGTCCCCTAAATGCAAGTAAGTAGGTCCAAGAGGGTGCTCCCCCATGATAAATTGGGACCTTGTCCAAGTTATATTCCTGCCTTATGCCCAAATGCCAATGTTTCTGGTTGGCACAGACCCAAAAAATAAATAAACCATTAAAGAAACCATAAATAATTGATGTTATGTTTTTAGATGTTGGTGTTTTAGTCTTCGTGCAGGGTATGCGGTGTTGTAGTAACACGGCAGTAAAATGCAGACTCATCTGACTGACCTGTATGAATTGAAAACATCCCAGCGCCCCCTTTACACGACTCTGCTCTTTACTCGTGGCTTTTTTTCATCAGGCGGGGCCGCAGCTGCCTGACAGGATGTTCGTTTTCTGCTTGACATCATGCCCTCAGAAAGAAGATGAAGGGTTATGACCTGTTCTCCCCCACCCCACCCCACCCCACGCTGCATCTAACCAGATGAACCCTCGGAGCGAGGCCGGTCTGGTGCAGCGTGAGCACAGTGGGGTTTTTGAGGCCGCTGGCTTTTGATCTTCCCAGAGCAGTTCCTCAAGCGAATGACTCCATGATGTCTGTAATGTGAGTCAAGCTCAGCTAGCGCTCATCCGAGTCTGATTTCTATCATGCACGTTAGTAGGGGGTTTGTAAAATTTGAGGCCTGTGTTATTTACAGTAGGTGCGAACGTGTCTCCACTACAGATAGTAATAAACAACTGGTCAGCCGGTCCAAAATCGACCATATTTATACACATTAAAGCTTGAATGTATTTTAGTGCTGATCGCATGACCAAAAAATCAAGAGCGTGATCTGTTTCAGTCGAGAAACCTCGCAGAACATTCCTCAAAAATCCTGCAGTCGATAATTACTGCCGTGTCAATAATTAATAATAATTTTCTGATGAAACAGCAGCAGATGCTAACAGATTTGCGCTGATTTATTTTCTTGCCCTCGGGCAGCTTGGAGTCCCAGTCTGATATCCCTGTTTTATTTTCTCAGCTCTAGGCCATGCTGGATACTTTCAGTTGTTCAAAGATAGATGGGCTCTATTAAAGTGAATAGCACTGCAAGTCAGGGGGATGGTGTGTTTTTTTTATTTTATTTTATTTTTTTTTGTATGTATGTGGCTGCTGGCAGTGATGGTCTTATAATAATAATAATAATAATAATAATAATAATACTATATAATAATACAATATAATAAAAGTAATAATAAAAATACTTATAAATTATATTATTAATTATTATTATATTAATACTACTAACAATAGTAATAATAACAATAATAATAATAATAAGTATTAATATTATTATTATATTAAAAATAATTCGAATATATAATAATAATAATAATAATAGTTGGACTATAACCAGATTTTTATTATTATTATTATTAGTAGTAGTAGTAGTATATTAAAATATATAATTATAATATTTGGTAATAACAATAATAAAAATAGTAATAATTATTATTGTTATTATATTAATAATTATTAAAATAAATAATTATAGTAGTTGGTAATAATTGTAATAATAATAATAATATGTATTATTAATATTCTTGTTATTATTATTATTATTAAAATATTAAAAATAATTAGAATATATAATAATAATTTTGGTAATAGTAATAATAATAACAATAATAATAATGAAAATAATAATAGTAATAATAATAATAATAACAGTAATAATAATAATAATAATAATAATAATAGTTGGACATTTCTCTTCATGGCCTTATAATAAAAACATTATAAATTGACATAAAAATCCACCATTATACCAAATACATTCAGCCCCCCTAGTGCGTTTAGAAATATTTTCCTAAATATTAAATATTTTAAAATAAGCAAAAACGTATTAGCAAGATGTGTTTATTTGTATTCTATGATCAGCTGCTCATCTGCACAACTGTTGTTAATTAAACTGCTGCTGTGGAGCTAAGGTTAAAGACCTACGACAGGTGGACCAATCACGGCATACAGGACAAAAAAGCAAACGTCAACATGAAAGCAAGACGAAAGCGCGGATCCCGTCCAGATAGGGTTTCAGATTTCAAAAACATGTCTGTGAAAAGGAGGACGGTAGGGTCACTCTAAAGAACACAACAAGGGATTCACTTTGTTTCATTGTTGGGTTTTAAAACTAAAAGCTTCAGCTAAAACTAGTCTAGTCTAATGGGGCGCTAATTAAACCCAGTAGGTTTTGATCTCTCACCCACTGGCAGGACGATGATCAGGTTGGATGAAGAAGTGAACTTGAGGCGACGTGAGTGTGTGTGTGTGTGTAGAAGCGGCATCTGATACGACTCCGGGGACCGTATCTCTTTAAGCCCCCTCTGACATCTCTGTCTGTCCCTGCTCTGCTACATAATCTTCACCCTGGGCTTGAAAGCTGTTTATCTGGGATACGATCTCACAACATCTCTGCTAAACGTTTTCTTGCCGCCTTACGTAAGGGTCGCCTTATGTAACCAATCGGCTTGTTCTATACATTTTACACAATGTGTCACTGAGGGAACGTAAAGCAGATGTGTTGTGCAGGCTTAGGAACGCACATTTATTCCACTCAACACTGTGTGTGTATGTGTGTGGATGGGGGTGGGGTGTTGACTGCCAAGGCCTATTAGGACACACTGTGGTGTTAACGAAGCCAGACACTCAGCACACAGTGAGCGAACCAAACCCGCTCTGACCGGATTCAGAGCCCATGCCATGCTGAACACGCGCGCAGGTGCGTTCTGGGACACGCGGGGTGATGATGAACGTGTAGCGACATGCGAGGTCACACGCGAGAGCACATCCTGTACGTACGCCTACAGGAATCCCAGTCGTCCCCCTGTTTGCGTGGCTGACTGGCTTTAATGCTTCTTTGCTTTAGAGTCAGTCAATGTACGGCGCTCCTGGAGCAGAGAGAGTGGAGGGCCTTGCTCAAGGGCCCAACAGTGGCTGCAGAGCTGGGATTTGGGTAGAGCCCAAAGCTCTTCTCACTATTCTACCACTGTTTTAATCCTTATCAGACCATTCAATCAGCTATTATATAGAAATGGTATATATATATTATGTGTGTGTGTATACACATTCACATATACACACACACACACACACACACACACACACAGCTGCTCCTGCATTTATGGGTTGCCAAGGCAGATCTGGTCCACATACAATACATGGCACAGTTTTTATGTCAGATGCCCTTCCTGACGGATTGGTGCCACCCACCACACCCCTTGGATATTGGCCAATCATGTCCATACAGACACCCGCTGAGATTCAAACCCTGGATATCCAGATCTCAGCAGTAGTGGGCAAGCATAATTGCATTATTAATGCATATGTCAAATATTTAAACCCCTATGCCCCCTGTCTGGCCCATGCTGCCTTCGTACCACAAGTGCCCTCTTTTTTGGTCACCCTGAGTTAGCTCCAGTTTAAACCATAAAAACTGACACCAAACGTGTCTCAGCATTTAAATGTATTTTTACAGAGGAATTCAAATGTTTAATAATTAAACATGCTGTGTGTGTGTGTGTGTGTGTGTGTGTGTGCGCTCTCTCTGCAGCATGAGCCGATTTCCCTGTTTCCCTAAACGCCGTTACGTTTCACGTTGGTGTGGAACGAGGGAACAGACCTTCTTTCCCACGTTAATGGTTGACTCGGTGTGACAGGCATGTCAATGCTTCTCTCCTCACATTTACTACATTCCTTACCCGTGGTAAAGAGCCCGAAGGAAATAAGATGAAAGGAAAGAGGACACTTTGTTGTCACCTGGGGCAACGGGCCGTGTTTGCCGCGCTCACACAAAGAGCGTTACGAGCTGAGATTGGAATGTAAGAGCACTACACCGTCATATGGGAAACGGTGGGTGAGGTGAGGGCGTGTAGGAGTTTCCCAGGCGATGAATAGGAAGCGTACAGGCCTTTAGAAGAAAATTAATCTGTGTGGTTTAGACGTAAGAGTTCATTCAATACTACTCCACCTAAGGGCAGGCAGTCAACTGCAAGACTTGTTTATAGCTGGTGTATAGTCGTGTTCCTGATTTATATTATTTGACTGTGTTGTGTTAGGTAAAGTCTCCACCCACCAGGTTTACAGTTAATAAAGATTCTAATCTAGTCTTGATGTTATTAATAATAAAGACTTGATAATAAAGACTATTACTGGCTAAGTATGGACAGTCTGTACATGGGCATTATCGTCATGAGTGGCCTTGCTAAAATACCAAGATATACCAGTATATACCAGTATAACCATGATGAGTCTGGTAAAAAAAAAAGGTATACATTTATTATATAGTGCATATTTCTATCTATATATATATATATATATATATATATATATATATATATATATATATATATATATATATATATATATATATATATATATATATATATACTGTATATATATATAATTCTATACATTTATTACGTTGTGTGTATATATATATATATATATATATATATATATATATATATATATATATATATATATATTATATAGATATAAAATTCTATACATTTATTATATAGTGTATATATACACACATTTTTATATAGTGTATATTTGTATAAATATATATGTGTGTGTGTATATATATATACAAACATTTACACTTTTTATTAGCCCCAGTTAGCCTTTGTCTTTGGGTTTGAGGCAGGAAACCGGAGCACCAAGAGGAAAACCACACATAAACAGGTAAACATGAAGAACTCGTCTCACAAGCAGTATGTAAAGTTAGTATGCTTCCTTTAGTTGATATGCAACCTTCCTAACGTACTGTTTAGTACGCAAGTAAGTATCAAAATATCTTGGAGCATATATATGCAGGGAGAACATGCAAACTACACACAGAAAGGGGTCAAACCCAGGCCCTTCTTGCTGTTAGGTGTCAACGAGACTCACTACGCCTCTGTGCCGGCCACACCTTACTGACAGCTATATAAATAAACAAATAACAAATGCATTTAGTGTGTTTAAGGAATTTGGTATGTTCTCTATGTGTCCGCTTGGATTGTAGGATTCTAGGGTTTCCTTTTACATCCAAAAAAACATGCAAAAGGTGGATTGGCTGGTCTAAATTGTTGCTAGGTTTGAGTAAATGAGAAAATTGGTAAGAATGTGATAGCAGTAAGATGGATTAGGGCCTTGTTCAGGTGTGTAGCCTCCTGCACTGTGCTAACAATGATGAAGCGGTTAATAAACATGAATGAATAATAAAATGAATGAATGAATGAAACCTACTGGCTGTAGATGAGCAGTTAGGCGCTGGGTGGCACTGTATAAACGCTGTTAAATCTCCTGTGCTTAGCCGAAGAAGTTGCTAAAAAACATGGCGGCTAATCAGAAAGATGCTAAACGCGACAAGCCTCCTAAAATGGAGTCTCAGCCACTAATTCTGGTCAAAACTACCGCAGAGGAGCAGCGACTCAAACTGGAGAAGTTAATGCGCAACCCGGTGAGTTTTATTTTCAAACCACTAAAACGCGTCCGTTTAAACTTGGTGCTAATGCTAATTAGCACAGTAGCACCGCAGAGGTAAACATGAAGAACTCGCCTGATACAGAACACTAGCGTACTAAGTAGTATGTGAAGCTAGTACGCTTCATTTAGTCCATATGTACCGTCCTAACGTACTGTGTAGTACGCAAGTATGTATCGAAATGTATTGGGACAACAAGTCTAATAATTGATTTGTGTGTCTCACAGGTGTAATAAATCAGTTATAAAAAGGAAACTTTATGCTTATAACTTGACAGCAAGAGTTTAGGGAAGGCCCTTCACATATAGGTCATAAGTAATCTTAATATATATATATATTATACATAGTATTTGTAATAGTCCAATATTTATGTGAATAAAATAAAAATGAAATGTCAAATGAGGATTTAATTCTCTAGACATGCTGTTAAAACAAATTGTTAATTTTTTCTAATGTGTTTAGTAAACATATAATAACATTAATGATAAATAACCAGCAGTTAACTACCTGAAAAGCTAACATAGGCGGCACGGTGGCTCGGTGGGTAGCACTGTCGCCCCACAGCAAGAAGGTCCCGGGTTCGATCCCCAGATGGAGCGGTCGTGTGGGTTTCCTCTGGGAACTCCGGTTTCCTCCTACAGTACAAAGACATACAAGTGAGGTGACTTGGAGATACAAAATTGTTCATGACTTGAACTGATGAATCTTGTGTAAGCAGTAACTACCTGTCCTGTCATTTATGTAACCAAAGTGTGTCAAACATGACGTTAAAATCCTATTAAATAAATAAAAGCTAACATTAGGCTACAAAAAAACCCCGGACAACCTGCCGTAAATAGTAATAACATGGAAAAGCTTCAGATTTCCAGTAATGTGTGGTTTGCAACCTGGTTAAACTTTTAAATTCAAGTTTTTCTTTGAAACTGTTTTACAGGACAAACCAGCAAACGTACCGGAACGCCCGAAAGAATGGACTCCACGTTCTGCTCCAGAGTTTGTACGGGATGTCATGGGTGCGTTCCAGTGAAATCGTTAGAATTAAGCATGAATATTAGGACATTATTTCCTAAAATGAGTCAGAACTGATCTAGTGAATGGATGAAAACGTGCAAATCTGCATTTAAACAGGATCCAGTGCTGGCGCAGGCAGCGGCGAGTTTCATGTCTACAGACACTTAAGGCGGCGAGAGTATCAGAGACAAGACTTTCTGGACAAAATAACAGAAAAGGTAAGTCTTAGAAAATGATCAAACTACATTTCAAAAAGTTTAAGGACATTCTTTTAGAGCAAGTTCCGCTTTGGGGTTAGAATTTTCTTACAGTAGATTTTGGAGCTTGATCTCAGGTGTTTAGGTCCATTGGGGTAAAGATTATAAGTAAAGTCAGGCATAGATGATAAATAATTAGGTTTGGCTTACAGACGCCATTTAATTCACCCAAAACATGTTGGGTAGATGCAATGTCAAGGCTCTTTACAGACCAGTGGACTGAATTGTGCTTTTTTCTACTCCACCACACTTTACAGCTGGAGCTTCAAGCATGTGACAACAGCAGGTTAAGCTGTCAGACTGTCAGGAACCTTTACATACACTAAATTCAGGCCAAAATAATAACAGTTTCTTGTATATTTCAGCAAAAGCTGGATGAAGATTATCAAGAGAAATTAAAGGAAAACCAGAAGGCAGCTGAGGATAGGACTGCCAAACGGAGAAAGAAGAGGTAAAGACTTGGGCCTGCCAGCCTATTATTCTCGTCTGCTTCAGAAAACATAAATTGTGCACTTTTTATAAAAAAAATACCACATAATGCTTAAAAAACTGCTTCTTAAGGTAAAAAAAAAAGTCCAGATTATTATTTTTATATGTTGGGAGTAAAATCTGCTGTTGAAATGAACCATAAATTTGCTTGTTATTACTTTCACATATAAAAACGTATATATTTGAGAATTAGAATCATTTTATTGGCCAAGCACAAGAAATTTAACTAGGAATTTGGATTTGTCTGAGGGGGGAAGGATGGCTGAAGCCCTGCAATTAATCGCCACGCTCTGCAGGGTGTTCCTACATGTGCCCAGTGTTTTCCAGTGAAACCAGACCCACCGTGACCCAAACCAGGACAAAGCTGCTAGGGAGGAAATTAATAAATATTATATATTGGAATCAGAAATCAGAAAGTATTCAGACCCATTGATTTTGTGTTGTGGGTTTGATTTTGAATACTCTAATGGCCATTTTTAGTTAACTGGCTCCAATTAATCACCCATATATGGTCGAAAAACAAAGTGTGTGTGTGTGTTCAGGTTTTAGAAGTACAAAAACAACAAACTGTTTCTTTTATGTTTAGGGAAAAGCTGAAACAGAAGAAGCTGATGGCCAAAAAAGCAAAGCAGGAGGACAAAAAAGAAACAGGTTTAGCATCTCCCCTCCCTTCTTCACACACGTCCACTTGTCTTTTCACATTGTGTGTGTGTGTGTGTGTGTGTTTTAATTAGCTGTTTTTAACCTGTATGTCTTCAGATTCAGGTAAGGAAGAGTCCTCAGCCAGCGAGAAGGAATCAGAGGAGGAAGAATCGCGAGAGGACGATGCAGAAGAGCCCAGCTTTGTCATGGGAAAGAGGTGATTCTCGGAAGGGAATTGTGGTGTCAGCACTGGGAAAGCACCGGGACGCGTGCTGGCCAAGAATCCCAGTCAACAAACCAGAAAAAATACAAATGACTTTAAAATGACCCTGTCTGATCTTGTGAAGAATGAGGATTGGTAACGATTGCTGTATTGTGTAAGTTCATTATGTGGAGCCTGTACGTTTTAAACTGTACAAAGTATGTTTTTAATAAAGTGGCACAAAAGAATGAAACGTGTCGTCTGTATGTTACATCTGCCAACAGCTGTACATGAACATCACTGAATATAATGATCAGCCAAAACATTACGACCACCTGCCTAATAATATGTTGTGAATTGTTTGGACCACAGTGGTACCCTAGTGGGTAGGGCTTTGGGATATCAGTCAGAAAATTGTGGGTTTCAATCCAGGCCCGGCTATGTTGCCACTCTTGGGTCATTGAGCAAGGTCTTTAACACCAATGGCTGATCCTGAGCTCTGATCCCAGCTTCCAACAAGCTGGTATACTTTCATTGTACTGAAGAACTATTTCATTGTACTGTACATGTTTATATATGACATAAAGGCATCCTGTCCCATTTTGCCAAGAAATTAGGTGTACCAGGTCTCCTGTAAAAGTTTGCTAAGTGTCTACAGGAAATTTTTAAATCGAGCTCCTCTGCAACACACGTGATCGGTTAGGCATTAATAATAACACGACACTCCATGAGCTGCCAGGAGATTTTAAGGAGAACCCGGAAGCTGGTCATGGTTGGATCTTTTAGCAGGATCCAAACCAAAAAATGAGTACAGAATTGTTTGGCAGTTGTTTTAGGCAAAGCCTTTAAAACCAATGGCTGATCCTCAGCTCTGACCCCAGCTTCCAACATACACGAAAAAAAAACTTTCATTGTACTGTACATGTTTATATATGAGAAATAAAGGCATTCTATCTCACTTTACCAAGAAATGAGGGGTACAAGTACTCCTACTGTTAGTAAAACTATGCACAAGTTATTAAAAATGATTTAACCACAAACATAAGTGCTTAAAGTTGCTAAAGTCAATAAAAAATTATAAAATCAAGCTCCTGGGCAACACGCATGGTGAGTTAGAATAAATAACCCTACACTCCACAAGGTACCAGGAGATTTGAATGAGAAATCTGGAAGCCTCTTGCAAGAAGGTAAATGGTTGACCACCGGTCATGGTTGGATCTTTTAAGCAGGATGAGTACAGAATTGTGTGGAAGTAGTTTTAAGCAAGGCCTTTAACCCCAATATCTGACCCTGAGCTCTGATCCAGCTTCCAAACGACCTGGGGTTTATGAAAATAACCATTTTATTGTACTGTACATGTTTATACTGTATATGACTATATGACAAATAAAGGCAGCCCATCCCATTTCACCAAGAAATGAAGTGAAGATTTGCACAGAATCATCACATTTTGAGGTACCAGGTCTCCAACAATTAGTAAATCTAATCATCAAAAAATCAAGCTTTGGCAACACACTTGGTGAGTTGGGCATTATTAATAACCCGACACTCCACGAGGTACAAGGAGACTTTAAGGAGAACCCTGGAAGCATCTTACAAGAGGGTTAATGGTTAACCAACATGATTGGGTCTTTTAGCAGAATCCAGACAACAAAATAACTACGGAATTGTGTCACAGTAGTGTTTGTGGTCATCGTGAACGTTCCCTGACCTACAACTCATTTGAAAGCTGAGGTTGAGCCGATGTGAAGTGTTTAGAAGAGATGACCCAGGAGCCTGGAGGATCTAGAGGTTACTTGCTCCTCCTTGAGCATTATAGGAGAAGTCTTCTTCTTTAAACAATAAGACTTGTGTTAACTCGGAATGTCTTTGTCTTTGCATGAAACCATAAGGTGTAAAAAAAAAGGCTGAGGCAGTTCAGTGAGACAATTCATTATTAGCACAGGGTGTGCAGAATAACCGGTCATCAAGTTGTCCGACACTAATCGAGGTAAGACAGAGTTTTGGACAATTTCTTTATATCAGAACTTGCTGATCCCACTTTTACGCACAGCTTCCACTTTGACGTTTCCAGCTGACCATCCCAGTACAAGTTTCTTCAACCGGTTCCACCACTGTGACTCTGATTTCAGCTTAGCTGGGTGTTTTTTTTTTTTTTTCTGGGAGTCTGAGTCATCATAAACACGACTTCGTGTCTATGCAGGTCCTGGGTAGGCTGGTTTCACCTATCCTGTGTACTTGAACCTAGACAGCGTCATTTAAATTGATCCATTTTGTCGTTTGATGAATATCTTATTGGTTAAAGAAAATGTACTGGGTAAAGAAAATTGAATTCTGGGATGAGGTTGTTTAATGCCGCTGTGGTGCATTGGGCATTGGGCTGGATCCACATGAACTGACTAGTACATGGTGCAGCTCTGAGCCAGAGATAAAGAACCTCTGTTTATATATTTACAAACCGTCTTGGCCGTGCTTTTTCCACCCTAATGTCAAGTATCACTGAATCAAGTTCACCGCTTGTGTTTAGAGTGATGTATGAAGTGATTCTTCAGAATAAAAAGGTTCGAATCTGGCTGTACTGCAGGCATCACGTGATACAAAGTCAATCTCTTACAATAGCATTCGAACCAACCCTTGGTCTGTCAGGACATTGTCATTTGTTGACAGCACCTCCCAGTTCTCAGTAGAAATGTACAAAAACGCACATGCTCCACTCCCTTCCACCCGGGTACCCTCCTCTCTGAATAGGAGGAGGGCTGAAATCGGGTGGAAAGTCTTTTAAGTGGTAAAACCTGCCAGGTTTGATGCATACAGCGTTTTTATTCTGGGAGAACACAGAGTGTCCACGCTGCTCGGCTTCGAAATGAAAGCGTACCTATTATTGGTTTGGTTGGGGTGTATAATGCCCCTTGGGATCCTTGCACAAGGTAAGTAATATAAAAATATTGTAATAATATTGTGATTTCTTATTTATTATTTTTTTATGTTCATGTTTGAGTTCTACCTAATGCAGACCTAAAAATGGGGCTGATTTATGCCTTAATGCTTAATACTTTTCTAAACCCAGATTTTTGGGATTATATATTTTGTTCACTGGTACAATTAGGGTCAAAAGTTAACATACATTGTGAAGAACATGTACAGTGTTTCATGCCTGTTTTGGGGTTTTAGGTTTGTGGCTTTTCTAAAAATCTGCTGGGACAAAAACATACACCAGTGTACCTAGTTTATTAATCTGATAATTAAAATTCCATAATGTTATACCTTTGTGGTTTGGTGATTCCTCTGAGACCATATAAATAGGGCTAGTCTGGCCCCACCTATTAAAGAGTATAAACAACAGTAGCCTCTTGCCAAAGCCAAAGTCAAAAAGAAATCCCAAATTGTCCCTTAATACTGAAAGAAGAGTAGTCCGGAGAGTCAGATGTCACCCAAAAACCACCTCTTGATGATATAAAAGCCTTCTGAGTGAGTAACAATCAGGTATTGGTGCCCAGTATTGAGGGAAACCTTTTTAGGAGGTTTTGGTCACTTTTTAAGAAATTCTGGTCACTTTTTAGGTCTGTGCTGGTTTCCTTTGGGTACTCTGGGTTCCTCCCACCTCAGGTATTGGGTATTGGACTTTTTAAAACCCACCTAATTTAGTAAGTCATTGTGTATGCTCTTATGTACGTGTTGCCCTACAACAGACTGAGGTTTGGTCCAGAGTGACACCAAAACCACGGTGACCCAGACCTTTTACCTATTTCCTTATTTACGGGTCGCCACAGTGAATACCAGACTTGGCACCAGACTCTGACACACCCTTCTATTTCTATCTGGGCTTGGGACTGCTATTGAGAGTGCACTGACAAGTTCACCTCCCAATAGCTAGGCTGTTTTGGTCATCCCTCAGCGGTTATCAATTATGTCCATGCAGTTGCCCACATTGGCAATAGATAGACTGATCACTTTAAACACATATGCACCTGTTGAGGTTAATTATTGCTATTGCATCAGTCCTGACCTACAAGTTTAATCTTGTTGGCAAGTTTTTTGACAGCGTTCCCAAATATAACGGCTCCTGAAACTGGTTTGAGCTTCTCCTTCCAACCCCCTTTCTTTCCACCCACCTTTCCCACAAAACCAAAACACTTAAACAGTTCCATGATTTAGTTGCTTATTATAATTTAGCACTTAGGAATTGGTGGCTTTACGCATATATAACTCACCTATATATAGATGGATTTTGTATTGATTACACTACTAGGCAGCACATCGTATGACCAAAAGTATATAAGCGTGGACACACAACCAAGAGCTTTTTGGACATACCATTCCAAAACCACAACCGTTTATATGTAGTAGTTCCCCTCTCAATGTTTCATAAAGGGGCAAAGAGCATTCATGAGGTCAGGCACATATTGGACAAAAAGGCCTGGCTCAAAATTGACAACCAATCCATCCTAAAGGTGTTAAAGATGGTTTGTTCACACCAAACTCATCACACCAGATCTTTATGGACCTAAGCTTGTTAGAAACCTACCTTCTTCAGACTGTTAACTTGAGTTAATACATCTGTGTAGCAATGGGTTTGCTGAAACACCTGAATTTAATGATTAGGACGGCTGCCCACATATGTTTGGTTATATAGTATATGTAAAAATACACTGTTTTGATGCTATATAGTAGACAGACAGAAGAATAAATGGCTTTGCTCAAGGGTCCAAACAGTGGCAGCTTGACAGAGTGAATCATTTTGAACTCATAAACTTATAATTATAATTATAATGTAATAATTATAATATAATCACTTATATTATACAATGCTGCGTCCTAAAAAACTTTTAAAAGATTTATCACTCAGATAAGATAAGACTTTATTGTCATTGTAGTTATTGTAGTTAACAAAACTTTGTTTGGTTGGTCTCATTAAGACCAGCAGCCATAATAAAATAAAAATACGATTGAATATATAACACAAAATAAGCTTAAATTATATAAAATATAGAGTACTTGCATGGTGATATGAATATATACACATGGTTTGAATAGTCCAAAACAAAGCAGTGTAACCTGTATCACAGTAGAGAAGAAATAATAATAATAATATTAATAATAATATATTATCACGCAACCTGTGATTGAATCTCATTCAGATGTTCTATGTTCAGTATATAAAACTACTTTCCTGGTTCTTGTTTACTAACCAATACATTCTGAATCAACTTGTGTGGATCCATCTTTAAAACACAGCCTTTTTGTACAGCTGTTATTATTATTAACAAATCCTCTGGAAAAGAAAAAGATTGATGCAGATAAATTGCTCAATCATACACTGAAATCAATCAAGCTTTTAATAAAAGACAAAAAAAAGTCCTCTACAAAAACAAAATCAGGTGTCACAGTAACAGACACTCCTTGGTTTCATGTTTTATGTAACCTCCCTTGTAAAACACAACAATGATTCCACTAACCAAAGTCAGGATTCTAAAAGCGCCTGCTACTCTACAATTTCAAGATTCAAGACCTCATTCATGATTTATGACTATTGTCATTCCACTATACGCACTATTACGTGCATTGGGTCCTAAAAACACTGCAAATTTAAAAAAGATTAATATAAAACAGTAAAAACAATTTAAAAATATGTAGGACGGAAGTAGATACATCAGTAGTTACATTTTGTATATTAATATTCACATACTGAGAAAGAATTCTAGCTCCTCTTTTGTGCACTTTTCTCTTCATCTCTTCCACAACTTTCCAGCGAGGATTAGTTCTGGTCAACATGTCAAAACAATGACTCATTTGTATCCATTGAACCCTTTATATGTGGATTGGATGTATGCTTTGGCCCACTGTATTGCTAAATTATCCAACCGTGACCGGAGGTGCTTTTTGATGTTTATAATCCATGGATTTCACAAGGTTTGCAGGTCCTTTAGAGGAAACAAAGTACTGAACAAATCAGCCCCAAAACATCATAGATCATCTACTCAGGTAACAGTAGGGTTTACGTTATTTTCTGTTTGACCATTTCTCTTGTGGCACTAAACACAAATTCTTGCCACAATGATTTAATCTCACCATAAAACCTGGTCCAAAGATCTATTAGTCTAGTAAACACTGAGCACTTATTTATGATTGTTTTTTGGGCATGATTGTGGTGACAACTTCTAAAAGTTAGGAACTTGGTGACCTCAAAATGGAACCATATAGCCTTTTCCCCATTTTGCCATTTTAATTTGTGTTAATGACTAATATATTCAGACCTTGTGCTGAACATGACAATGAACCAGTTTTGGTGTTCAGTGTCATGACTGTACCATGTAAGTTTAACCCATTCTGGTTCATCCTGTTTGAATTACAAGACGTATTTTGTGTAGTCATTTTGGCCACATCCTTGGCAGCACACTCCCTTCCAAATTCTGAAAATAGAAGCTACCGCACCCTATGTTGAGGTACATATTTCACATATGTTCTTAATTGTCCTAACATCCAATGACACCCGTATCAGTCATGTTCATGAAGTCAGTGGGAGTGAGCTGAGAGTGGAGGCTACACATTTCTGACTGGGAATGAAGATATGTAGTTGCATATGTATACTGGTTTGGGTGGTGGATCATGAGTCATATCAGTTTACGTCTTGGTATCAAATGAAGTCATAAGAATGAACAAAAATACCTGGTGGTATTGGACAAAATAATGGAAACACCACATAAAAAGTAGCTTAATTTTAGGTAACTAATTTGTAATTGCAAGCACAGCCACACAGATGAGTTCTCTTACATGGATTGATACTTATAATCACATGTCAGATATTAATAACAGTTTTAATAAGGCCAAAATATTAGGTGCCCAACATCAGGCACATAAACTGAATAATGATTTTGTTTACAATAAAACAAAATTCATGGAGATACCTGGAAATCATGGAACAGTGAAACGCAAAACAAAGCTCACTGACAGGGATATACGACAAAATAATCACATTAAGCTCATTTCACAAAGCTGGAATTCATGTCAGGACTGCGGATTAGAAACCTTTTCTATTAGGTCAATTTGCAAATATACATGGTCTGATCTAAAGAGCACAACACCTGGACTCCGGAGCAGGTATGCCATTGGCTGGAAGAGTTTAAAAGCTGGTGAAGAAGTTAGGGAAGTGCTCTGCTGTTACGACTGTCAGAAACAAGACGATATATGAACGTGTATGTTAACAGGTCCAAAGAAAACTGCTACAGATGTGTTCAAGTGGGCAGCCACCAAATATAGACACACATCTGGGTTTTATTTATTATTGGATACTACAACCATACAACCATACTACTTCTGGAACTTTCTCAATGAAAGTCAAATGAAAGTGCTGTTATTATAAAGTGGAAACAATCAGATCAAACAATCAAAGGGCCACATAAGCAGCACTTATTACCGGATTACAAACTGCTTTTAAAAGTACTGTTTGTTGGGAGCTTTATGGAATGGTTTTACATGTCTAAGTAAGCAGCCACATACACACACATCATGTGCAATGCTAAGAATGTACAGTGGTGCAAAGTACACCTACACTGGACTCTGAAGGCAATAGTTTGGGCCGGGCTCCTTACTTCACATGTCTGAAGATCTAAAGAATACAATAATACCAATGCAAAACTGTCTTTTTTAATTGTAGTTCCCATAACTCAGGTGATTAACCATGTTTCTTTGTCTTTAACAGTTAATGTTGACTGCAAGCCAAATCTTTCACCGGACGTGTCGGTACCAGTCACCACCAACTCGGTGTTCCTCACACAGCCCAAATGTTGCTTCGACAGTGTAACTAATCTCTGTTCTAATAGCGCATGTGATATATGGCTGGCATCTGCACTGGACTCAGGTACAATGAATATGTGAAATTAAATAAAAATTACAGTCAAAGCAAAGATTATTTTAGTAAAAATATACAGTGTTTATGGAATATATACAAGCCCAGTATGATTATAGGCTGTAATTCGTTCAAATGGTGGGAAAGGAGATACTGTATTACTTCACTTTCCTTTAAGCAACATTGTGCAAATGCTTTGGGAAATGAGGACGACAACTGTAGTGGTTGTGAAAGTGATTTTTTTCCTTTCTTGCTTGACATAACACTAGCTGTTCAACTGTATGGGGTCTCCACTTCTATATTGCAATTTATAATGCATCTAAGAGTGTGTTGAGTGCATGACCAGGTTGGTGATGGGTGGCGGGCTATCGTAAAAAATTGCTGTGCCACCCAAGTGCACAAATGCTCTATTGACTGAATCTTATGGAAAGCCTTTCCAAAAGAGTGGAGGCTGTTAAAGCTGTAAAAAAAAGGGGAACCTTTATTAATGAATAATATGGGCCAAGAATTTAGAGTATTATAGTACATGAAAACATTTGCCCTTCTACTGTCCCTAAATAAACTTAAATAAATTATTATTACATAATAATTATTCTTAAATGTATTATTATTATTATTATTATTATTAAATTATCAAGTATTGTGTAACCAACAGCTACCAACACTTTTGATGCTGATAAGAACAACACCAACAACTACGAGGTGTGTCCATGTTCACCCGGTTTCGACAACACCTCGAAGAACTACTTTCTGATTAAAGCTGGTGCTTACAAGGACTTCCCCTGCGATTCCAAAAATCCAAACATCTTCAAGGTTGGAGGAGAAAGTGTTTGTCCTTCCTCGACCTGCACCGGGGTGTTACCTGAAGGCGCATTGACCAGGTAATCCATCCGTCGTCTATATGTCTTTACATCCATTCATCTATCTGTCTATGCATCCATCCATCCATCCATCAATCTATCCATCTATCCATTCATGTATCTGTCCATCCATCCATCCATCCATCTCAATGATTTTGAATCCCGTTTAGAATCAGGTCTGTGTAAAAATGTCATACATCCACTGTTGTTTGTCGTATTTACGACTGATCTCTTGTTGTTTTTACAGATACAAGTACCTTCTTGTTGATCCAGTATCCAAAAAGCCTGTTGCAGAGACGGCCTGGTCTTCCAGCACTCTTCTCAAAACCGGTAAGGAATCATCAGTCTATGAAGGATTTTCATCCATAATGCTTCTCAAAACTCTGGGTTATAATCTCTGCCATTTGTTGTTCCCATTAGTGAAAGATCCTAGCACTATTGGCAGCGGGTATGCAGGACGATCTGCTGCCATGGTAGTCATCACGTCCATCCTCAGTGCGGTTGCAGGTCTGCTTTTGGTGGGTCTGCTCGGGGCACTGATTTATACATGGTAGGTCAATGACTTCAAACTTTCAGATAAATAAATACCAATACTATGTTCTGCCAGTCTGGCTAGTCCTATAGCTGTGAGGACCACTTAACATAGACTGAGCTCAGATGCTTAAATAGCACATCAGGCCAATTTGCTAGTCTGCTGCCACCAAGACCCGGCCTGATGGGTAATAAAAAGACACGTCTATCTGAGGAAGCGAAGGTCAAATGCAACTCTTGCTGCTGAGGTTCTGGTGTGAGGGACGGAGAAATAAAAAGGGCATAGCGTGTTCCTCAGTACGTGTTAGGGCTCTCTTTAGGAATCCACTGCTTGCCAGGGTAAAAGAAGTAATGCAAGTGGCAGGGGGTGCCAGAGCGCAGGGGGATTCAGATATCCATAAATTTTGACCTAGAGTATTTTCAGTAGTATGACGTCCTTAAGAGGAATCATCAACTTTGGCTAGCTGGCAGGTAGAACAGGTTGCCAGAACCTTAATTAATAAATACTGACCATTTCTGAGGATAAAATGTAAAAGTTTTGCTATTTAGTGTCATTAATGTCACAAATGTTTCTCTTCCAGCTGCTGCCGCGGTGGCAAAGCACAGAACTACACTACCAGAACTACCAAACCTACAAAACGTCAACCTTCACTCATAGGATCCCTGCGCATCCCCACCTACGACGTACACCACCTGAAAAACCCATCTCCATATGACAACCCAGCCTACGAGCGAGACACCAAGAGGTACACCACATCAACCACTCTGCCCAAGGGAGCAGCCACCAACTTGCCCAAAGCAATGATCACGACCCACCCGACCACAGTCCACTCCAGCGCAATCCACCCAAACATGAACTACTCCACCACAATCAACTCGCCCACCAACAAGTCCACCATAAACCTCCCGAACACAAACTACTCCACCACGGTCCTCCCGAACCCAAACCAGTCCACCATAACCCTCCCAGGCACAAACTACTCCACCACAATCAACTCACCCACCAAGTCCACCATAACCCTCCCGAACACAAACTACTCCACCACAGTCCTCCCAAACACAAACCAGTCCACCATAACCCTCCCAGGCACAAACTACTCCACCTCAGTCCTTCCAAACACAAACCAGTCCACCATAACCCTCCCAGGCACAAACTACTCCACCTCAGTCCTTCCAAACACAAACCAGTCCACCATAACCCTCCCAGGCACAAACTACTCCACCTCAGTCCTTCCAAACACAAACCAGTCCACCATAATGCTCCCAAGAGCAAACCAGTCCACCATAATGCTCCCAAGAGCAAACCAGTCCACCATAATGCTCCCAAGCGCAAACCAGTCCACCATATTCCAACCAAACACAGTCCAGTCCACCATAATCCAACCCAGTTCCCCAGAAAACATCAGACTGCAAAACCTGGGAGATATGACCTTCCAAACGGATGACTATACCGTACATCATGTTTATAAATGAGTAGTTTGGTCAGGTATGCTAATGTGGCTAAGAGTGTATGGAAGCCTAGCAGGACGTAAACTTGTCATATAAATTACATTTTCTATAAGATATACAAATCTTAAGGTCCCTTTAACTCAAAACCAGGTTTTCTTTAATGTGTTAATCATTTTGGATGTCTAATTTAAACTTTTAATCCACTTTAATAATAAAATAGTAATAAAACCTGTTAAGCTGAGATAGCTAACTAAGCTATAGCTAATATTTGTGATAAACATAATTGTGTTTTATTATTATTATTATTTAATTAGTTACAGAAACCTTTGGGGATATAAAGTACAAATTAAGACCGTGCTACTGAAATCCCACTTGTGACGACTGTTAGCTAGCTAGCATATTCGCAACTAGCTAGCCAGCTTGTTAGTTAGTTAGTTAGCTATACGCTAGCTTTAAATTATTACACTATATTAGACACGTTCGGTTATTATTAAATACATTATACATTATAAGGTTTATTAGAATTTACTGTACTAACACACACCAGTCAGTGTGATCTAAATAGAATCAGAATGCTGCTGTGAGCTACCTGGCTAATTAGCTCCTAAAACATGCAAAACATGGATTGACTGCTTTAATTTACACTAGCTGTAAATAATGAACAATTAAGTCTAGTCAATAAAAATAACAGATATTAATAAGGATATTTATGCTCTACTAATGAAACAGTAGTGTGCGCTTATGGATGCAGTTAAATGGTGGATGTTGTGATAGATTTTACTGATAAAATGAGAGTCTAAATGCAATAAATGTAAAAGTATGTACATAAGATTAATAAAAAGGTCATTAAACATTACTAAGACGATAACAATGCAGTGAGATTCAGATTCAGAAATCAGCTCATTATATATTCATACGTTTTTATGATGTTTTCAAGTTACAGTTCATTATTATTTATTCTACATTGATTATTTTAATGAGTTAAAGTGATTAGTTTATGGAAACACAAGGTTTAGGAAAAAGGCTACATTAGCAGTATGAGAAAGCAAAAAAGCAACTTAAAAAATGCTAAGCTGCCTGGTAAAAAGAAGCGGTTGGTGACGGAGGCATGAAGAGAAAGAGGAGTCGCAAATAAGATTTACATTATTATACATTATTAACTATATTAGAATATACTGTATTCACACACATCAGTCAGTGTGTTCTGATCAGAATCAGAATACTGCTGTGAGCTACCTGGCTAGTTAGCTCCTAAAACGTGCAAAACGTACATTATAAATAAATGTAAAAGTGTATGCAATCTAACATGGGTTAGCCATGTCTGCCAGAAATAGGACCTGTTTTATACATTTAAATAGTTCATAGCCACAATAGCATTTGAGCTAAACTACTGATTATTTTGCTTTCTCTCTGTTTTCTGCATTGTGACCTTTAATAAAACGTAAATGAGTAAGGTATAGTATGATCTATGTATAAAATAATAATCAAACTATGTTTTGTTTTTCTTTTCTCTGCTTAATTTCATGTAAAATAGACATAAATATGATTTATTACTCTAAATGTAACAGCTTGTTCTTATATTTATGTATGTGGGTACACAGAGGTGGACAAACTGCAGGAAATGTGTCCCAATATATTGATTTTAAGTGTTTGTCAGCCTTGTCTTGAACAACCTTATCAAGCCTTTACTTGACCTTATAATTAAACATTTATTTTTTACTACTTGGGGGTCCAGGTTTTGTGCTATTTACACCAGGTTACACATCTTTGTCCACTGACCTGAAACAAAAGCTTTTCGAATGTCAGTCCATGCAGCTTTGTATGTGTTTGTGAAGCTTAGAACAATATTTAGAAGAAAATACAACCTGTCAGTTGTCTTAGGCTTCCACTTGCGACCACTGTTCCACTTTGCTGATGTTATTTATATCCACACTTTATATACACTAGGATTTGTTCTTGTCCGGGTTTAAACATAAGCAAAATGTGCCTCTACAAGTCACTGGGCTTCCAGGACTGTAGTTAAAAACCAGCATATTATTTTAAAACATTAAATATTTCATTTTTACATTTTTGAGACCACACTTTAAGTTTTGGCTTCGACAATTTTGGGAAGCTGTTAGTTGCCTCCTATTGTTTGAAATCTTATATATAGTTTCTAATCAATATAATTTATAGAATAGAATTTAAATGTCCAGCTGTGTATGAAACTGTGTCATTTAATCCCTTAACACTCAAGCTCAACACTTAAAGTGCATTTCCATTATTTTGTCCACCTGTACTTACAATGTACCTACATTTCAGTGTTTGCTGTATATTTCAAAAGTGGAATAAATGTAAAATGAACCCTGCACTTTTAGTTAATGAATAAATAAATAAAGTGAACTGTTTACAAAAACCCCAGAGGTCTGTTTCAGTGTAATCGCTGCTTAATGAATTGTGATGTTCACCAGGTGGCGCTGTTTGCTATAAAACTTAATCACACGTTTAATTATTCTACTTGATGACAACAGGGATCATTCAGCAAAGATAAGTTGTGTTAAAATAACAGGACAGGATAGATCAGGTCTAAGGAACAGATCTGTTATAATTCACCTTATGAGACTAAATAAAATGTACAATTTTTACACCTTCATTGAAACTGCCAAGAGATGTTTGGTATCTGGTGGTTGCTTTGAGCTACAGGTTAACACACTCATGAAGAAAATCGAATAAACGTATCTCATGGCGGTCTTTAGATGGTGGTTCAAATGAGTTGTAGTGAAAAATTGGAAAGTTGGAGAAAATGCAATAAGAATGAATTGGGGAAAAAACTGGCAACCCAATTCTTGCAACAACCCCCTCCCCCATATGTTCTCACCTACCAGTGGTGCAGTGTCACCGAGACAAACTATAGTAGTGTGTTCCAATAAGTTGATTACTCAGGGGTCCAGGTTTTGTGCTACTTACACCCCCATGCTTTCTGCCACATGCTTAGTGACCAACCACATGTTTTCCCCTACCAGTGGTGGAGTCTCACAGAGAACCGTACTGCGTATGGTCAATTAAATCCTTTCAATATTCGATATAAAGGGGTTGGACAAAATAACTGAAACACCTGTCATTTTAGTGTGGGAGGTTTCATGGCTAAATTGGACCAGTCTGGTGGCCAATCTTCATTAATTGCACATTGCACCAGTAAGAGCAGAGTGTGAAGGTTCAATTAGCAGGGTAAGAGCACAGTTTTGCTCAAAATATTGCAATGCACACAACATTATGGGTGACATACCAGAGTTCAAAAGAGGACAAATTGTTGGTGCACGTCTTGCTGGCGCATCTGTGACCAAGACAGCAAGTCTTTGTGATGTATCAAGAGCCACGGTATCCAGGGTAATGTCAGCATACCACCAAGAAGGACAAACCACATCCAACAGGATTAACTGTGGACGCAAGAGGAAACTGTCTGAAAGGGATGTTCGGGTGCTAACCCGGATTGTATCCAAAAAACATAAAACCACGGCTGCCCAAATCACGGCAGAATTAAATGTGCACCTCAACTCTCCTGTTTCCACCAGAACTGTCCGCCGGGAGCTCCACAGGGTCAATATACACGGCCGGGCTGCTATAGCCAAACCTTTGGTCACTCGTGCCAATGCCAAACGTCGGTTTCAATGGTGCAAGGAGCGCAAATCTTGGGCTGTGGACAATGTGAAACATGTATTGTTCTCTGATGAGTCCACCTTTACTGTTTTCCCCACATCCGGGAGAGTTACGGTGTGGAGAAGCCCCAAAGAAGCGTACCACCCAGACTGTTGCATGCCCAGAGTGAAGCATGGGGGTGGATCAGTGATGGTTTGGGCTGCCATATCATGGCATTCCCTTGGCCCAATACTTGTGCTAGATGGGCGCGTCACTGCCAAGGACTACCGAACCATTCTGGAGGACCATGTGCATCCAATGGCGGTGCCGTGTATCAGGATGACAATGCACCAATACACACAGCAAGACTGGTGAAAGATTGGTTTGATGAACATGAAAGTGAAGTTGAACATCTCCCATGGCCTGCACAGTCACCAGATCTAAATATTATTGAGCCACTTTGGGGTGTTTTGGAGAAGCGAGTCAGGAAACGTTTTCCTCCACCAGCATCACGTAGTGACCTGGCCACTATCCTGCAAGAAGAATGGCTTAAAATCCCTCTGGCCACTGTGCAGGACTTGTATATGTCATTTCCAAGACGAATTGACGCTGTATTGGCCGCAAAAGGAGGCCCTACACCATACTAATAAATTATTGTGGTCTAAAACCAGGTGTTTCAGTTATTTTGTCCAACCCCTGTATGTGCTATAATATATTAAGCTAGAATATATGTTGATCTTCACTAAAAAATTTTAATACAGACAGTCCCAGCTGTATTATAGGTCGGGGCATCTATTTTCAAATCTGGGTATGTAGAACTAAAAAGGTTTCAGAGTTGGTTAGAGTTCTAGCTAGCTACAGTGCAAAACATGTTTTAGCTGATTAGATTCTTCTGGGGTCTTTTTTCCTGCCAAACATTTCCTAAAGGGATTGAAGGTTTATGAGCAATTGGTTACAGAACAAGAAACCACTTGCCCATCCTTACTCTAAATAGTCTGTGTTTCATCATTCCTACACAGGCGTTCCATAAATACTTGGTTTTAGTGTAATGAGGGGTAATTGTTTAGTGTAATGAGGGGTAATTGTTACTTTTGGAACAGCCTGCTAAGAAAATGAGAAAATGAGTCGGTGTATGAAACTCCCAACAACACTGCTGCACCTGTTACACTCACACCAGATTGGCTGGGCTCTTTCATTACACGCACGCTCATCACGCCAACTCGAGGGCCATTTTTCCCAACGCTGACCTCATCTAACAGACCAGTGAGTCACAGAAAACCCTACAGAGGACGACAATGCCACTTCTGGTGACCGTTCTATAGGTATAAGTAAAGGACAAACTCATGACCCAGTGAGTCACCCAAACCCACGCACTAACACACGCAGACACAGCATCCTCCTCCTTATGCATTACTCACAGTCCACAAAAACACCTGAGCCTTACAGATCTGGAAAATATAAATATAAATATTAATGAAATAATATACTGCTCTTCCAACCGTGTCACTGTCGCCGGGGTCTGGACGTTTCAGACGCCCCCAGGGATCCTGGGAAGATTTGGATGCCTCTGATGTCTGGAAACCTCTCTGAAGCTACAGTGTGAGTCACTCTTGATATTTCTCAAGAAACCTCTGTGAAATTATGATGTGATTATTGACGGAGAGCATTCGCATTTCGACGGAAGTGCAATTTTCCTCGGCTCGTGGGAGTGCAGCAATTATTTTTCTTTATTTATTTATATATATATATATATATATATATTAGGGCTGTCAAACGATTAAAATTTTTAATCGCGATTAATCTCAGAATTTCGTATAGTTAATCGCGATTAATCGCATTAAAAAACATTTGTATAAATGTTATAGAAAACAAGGATTTTTAAGTGAAATGTTACAATTAAAATAATGAACACATTTTATGCTAAATGTACTTATGTTAAAAACTGCTGGGACAAGAGAAAACTGTAAGGGAGTTTTATTCACTAACATACTAGGCAGTAATACTATCCAGCAGAGACCCCTGACTTCGTATATTTGTCAGATTGTAGGTTAAAATTTCTCCATCAGCAAACATTGTACAGTAGATCAGCGGTGCATTAGGTGGGATAAGGCGTAGTTATTGTAACAGACTTTTCTGTGGTTGTATCGTGACAATGGTTTGATGGACGTTTCTACACGAAGTGAGTGTGTTTTGACCCTTTGGGGCTTCCAAAGTTCATGGAATAGCATGCTTGGCTAACGACTCTAGCTGTCTGCTATTCGGTACCGTAACAGAAAAAGTAATAAGTGTTCTGCTCCCGACAACTTGTGAATATACCGTGTATTTATTTCTTTATTAAGCAAGTGCTACGACGCTACGACGCTCAGTTACATTTGAGAAACGCTGTCTTAATGAGAGATGTCGTGCACGGTCAAGTCTCAACATGAACTGCGGATGACTCGCAGAGCCAAATACAATTTGCGTTAACGGCACTATTTTTTTAAATCGCGTGAAATTGAGATGGCGTTAATGCGTTATTATCGCGTTAACTTCGACAGCCCTAATATATATATATCAGAAAGTAAACATGACATTCGTCCTTTAGATTCCCCCCCCTGGAAAGCCTCCTGCTTTATCTTTCTTTTGCCATATGGTAATACTGATAAGGCTTGTGAATCAAAGTGAGCTTTTGTTTGAGCTAGAAATATTTCACTTCCTTCTGCAAGCACTGGTCCTGGCAATATTACCAACCTCAATCTCATCATATACAGAAGGAAAGAATTATAATAAAAATGAGCTCATCATGAGACGTCCAATTTCAAAAACAGTTGGTGTCTCACCAAGAAAATAATGTTTAAAAAATTATTTATTTGCATTTCTTGGGACTATACCAGCAACAAACAATTATGTAATGAGCCTCTAAAAACAGTTTAGATGATGGTTTTTCAGCTGCTAGCTTCAAGTTGACATATAGGTTAGAAAGGCTGTTTTCTATGCCACTCAGGAGGTGCAGCGGTAAAATACGCTATCACACCAGAGCTGGGATTTCTAACACATCGTATCGAATCTCAGCTCTGCCATCCGGCTGGACTGGGCGGCTATATGAACGCTTGGCTGTTGTTCATCCTGGGACGGAGCCGGATAGGGACCCCTCATAACTGATGCCATTACGACCTCTGTTGGCTGATTGATGGCGTCTGCACAGAGTAGAGGAACAATGCGTTGATCAGGGTGTGTCTCTCCGTGCACAAAGCTGATCTGCATATGAACCCGCCTCGTGCAGGTGAAAAGATGCAGTCGGGTCGGAGGGGGCGTGTGTCAGTCTCGCTCTCCTCAATTGGGGCGGGGGTCAGCACCAGTAGAAAGGAAGCATAACGCAATTGGGTAAAAATTGGACGCACTAAAATCGGGAGAAAATACATTAAAAAAATTAAATAAATAATAAAAAAGAAAGGATGTTTTCTTAAAACCATCTACCAATATTTTTGAGTTTAACGCACGTCAACCAAGAAGTATTTAGACTGAAAGTAGATTAAGCAGACCATTAAAGGGTTAATATAAAGACGTCACCTTCCTTTGTAGCCACAACAGGCTTTGTTTTATAGAGTTGTAGTCAGGGCTTTGTGGAGGCCACACCAATGTTGGAAGCGCATAATTTGTTGTATACAGCTGTTAGCTGAATACGCAACTCAGTAATTAAAAGGGGTGTCCATATACTTTTAGTCATGTATTGTGCCATGGGTGGTTTAATTCTGATACCTATTTAATCCAGGGGTGTGGTGGGTCTAGAACCTACCCAGACAGGAGAACACAGTGGACAATTCAGATCAACCAATTCACCTGTTTACAAGTTTTTCTTAAAGGAAGCCCATTCAGACATGCAGAGAACATGCCAAACTCTAGACAGTAACCAAAAGCATGGATTGACACAGTACCAATGTTCAACTAGTAGCAACACTATGATGTATAAAGAAATGATTTAACCAGGATTGTTGCAACAAGGTGTGTAATAGTGTGGGTGCTGCACGAACCCACGTGTCTGTATTTGTTTCCCTGCAGGTAAACATGCCAGAATGTGGATTAGCTGCTCTAATTCGCCTCCACGTGAAGACAATAGGAGACCCATGCAGACATGAGCAAAACATGTTCCATACATTAACCAGAGGCATGGATTGAACCTGGGTTCCTGAAGCTGTGCGGCACTGACACTTACACAGCATCACTACTACAGTATAAACACTGTTAGATAGAGAATTCACATCGCCCTGGTCATTCCAACTCCAAGGCTGCTTCCTTCAGATACTATGGTTTTCGTCCTGCCTCCACTAAACATGCCAGTATGTGGATTGGCTGCTTGAGTGTGAGTTGTTTTCCCGGCAACCTGAAAAAAAATGGGAGGGGTCAATCATCCAGGTTTACCAATAACATTTCAACACTGTAAAGACAGACGCGCCCACTATTAATGTTGCCAGATCATGATTTATTATGCAAGTTGTGTATTTTTGTGCGCATAGGAAAACAACCCAAAAACAGACCTCACAGCGACCCTGACCACAATTAAAGATTTGTCTTGTGTCAGCTCAGATGTCCTCCTGGTACTTAATTTTCCTCCCTTCTAACAAAGTACATAAGCGAATGTATACTGTATATTTTAAATGTGTGATGGAATGCACCCTGGATAAAGCGCCAAGAAATCCACGGACTCAAATTTAAGGCAAATTAAAGTAAAGTGACTGAAATACCTATAGGAATCTACACGAGGAAGAACATGCCAAACATACTACCTTTCTCCTGCGTGCTTTTCTATTGACACAACTGATCCTCCGTTGTTACACTTAGTGCGCTCACTGGCACAATCTGGCAACCCGGTCCGTTTGCGGCTCACACGTATTGAAAGCAGCGCTCTGGTTAAATCAGGCTTTACTCTCTGTGTGTGTCTCACTGTCCAGTACTGACCAGGTCAGGATCAGGGGGTACACCTGTGTGCCACGTTCAGAGTATCCTGGCACATGTTGATCTAGTGAAGCGTGCCCAGATGGCAAAGCGGAGCACCCTGTTCATCCGGATGGTGGAGGCAAAAAATCTGCCCATTAAGGACATGTGAGTACCAGTTTAACATCATTATTCTGTACTGGGAGGTTCATATACAGTAGTTTGTACTTAGACTTAATAAAAGTTGATCAGTATAAATAGAAAATAGGGGAACCTGCCATAAATGGAAATGTATAATTTATAAGGGTTAATAAACAAACAGATGGCCACT
This sequence comes from Trichomycterus rosablanca, assembly GCF_030014385.1. Classification (NCBI taxonomy): domain Eukaryota; kingdom Metazoa; phylum Chordata; class Actinopteri; order Siluriformes; family Trichomycteridae; genus Trichomycterus; species Trichomycterus rosablanca. The sequence continues at coordinate 3,384,182 of NC_086013.1, forward strand.
TTATTAGGAACACCATAACTGCATAACAGGGACTGGGTAGGACCTCACTTCTTAGACCATAGAGGGGGACCAAAGTCTACCAAAAATGGAGGGTTCCTACCATGCTAAAACATTCCTTCCATCAACAACTGATGGAACACATCAGAGCATATCTGGATATTGTGAGGGACACGCCCCCCCATATATATATATTATGATTACTGGATTATTTACATTATCACTGTGTAATTAATATTCTGATCTACCTCACGCCAAATGTGACCAGTTGGATTCAGATCTGCTTCCTGGGAGATCAATTGAACTGAATTAAGCTGAACTGAATGTCTGATTGAAGCAACCAGTTTGGTTGAGAACGAGCTCTTGATCCGTGTCCCTGTGATATAATGCATTGTCCTGCTGTCACATGGGGGGCGGCACATGGCGCCGCAAGAAGGGTCTGGGTTCGATTCCCCAGCGACGCAGCCATGGAGTACCTGGGGGAAACCTAAGCTGACACGAGACAGTGTTCTCAGATAGTGACCCATGTGCACAAAAGTACACAAATGCCTAATAATTCACAGTCTCACAGCAAGAAGGGCTTGGGTTTAATCCTTTCAGTGTGAAGTTTGCATGTTCTCCTTATGTCCATATGGCTTTCCTGCAGGTGCACAGACATGTCAGGCTGATTGGAGCTACTAGTGTGAATGTGTGTGTGTTTGCCTTGTGATGGACTGGCGACCTGTCCGGGGTATTTCCTACCATTCGCCCGCATACAATAAGTCATGCTGTGTGCCCTCTGCACTTAATCCTAATCCTGATAACTGTTTAATCCAGGGACATGGTGGGTCTAGAACCTACCCAGAAACTTTGAGACATGAGAACACACTGGATAATTCCTATAGGCCAATTCACCTATTTAGAGGTATTCACTAAAGGAAACCCTTTCAGACATGAAGAGAACATGCCAAACTACATGGATTGAACCTGGGATCCTGGAGCTGTACAGTACCAATGTGACCTGCATAGTAGTAACACTATAACCTGGTGAATCGGACCCGCTGTGACCCTTAATACCTTAAAACCTTATCATGAGACGTTCATTTCCGAAACCATTAATATTATATATATGAAGCGTTTATATGAACCTCTCTTTGTAGCCACAACAGGCTCCACTCTTTTGTGAAGGCTTTCCTGAAGCTTGCAATCTGTGTTCACCTCTCCGGGGTGTTTTCTATTTTCCACCCAGAGAACCAGACCCTCCGTGACCGTGACCCTGACCAGACTTTATAATGGGGTCAAAGCACAAAACACTGAATTAAATGGTCATATACATGATTCAGTACTTTTAAAAGGGCTACTGACCTTGTCTCTGCATTGCAAAGGTCACTTGATGTCGTCTGTATGATCCAACATGAAGCTGTTTTTTTATTAAGATGTTATTATCAATGCTTTATTATGCATACATTAGTCACTGGTGTGTATTTATATATTTGTCTTTTATTTACCCTAAAAATAACTTTATACTAATATATAAATACGGGACGTCATTGTCCTACAATACTGTTTTTGTGTGAACACTTAATTTCTTAAAACATCGATCTGTTCGTCCTGATTTCCGCACGTCATTTGGCCCTGGTGGCAACAAATGACTTTGTTTATTGGCTGCTTTTAAGAAACTATTGGCAGGGTTTTGTGGCATGACAAAGACTCTGTGTGACCCAGTGCAGTGACAAGGTCAGTAGCTCCATAACAAATTAGAAGCAATGCCATTTTTTAATTGTGGTTAGGTTGCATGTCTGATACAATATCGACTCTAAAAATATGTGTGTAATGTGTTTAATTTCCATCAACTGCTTTATCCTGGTCAGGGTCGTGGTGGGTCTGGTTTTACTCTGAAACATTGGACTCAAGGCAGGAATACACTGGACAGGGCACCATTACTCGTGCACTTGCTCACTCAGACAGTGACCTTAGGCAAGCAATCCCACATTGCTGTGCAGCACCCACACTACCAGCTGTGCCAATGTGCCAACTCCTGAGCCTAAGCTGCTTGGACACTCACTCACTCACTCACTCACTCACTTTCTTAACCGCTTATTTAATCAGGGTCGTGGGGGGGATTTTCTGGAGCCTATCCCAGCTTTTCAATGGGCGCAAGGCACACAGTAACACCCTGGACGGGGCGCCAGTCCATCACAGGGCAGACACACACACACACACACATATACACACACCCATTCACCTATAGGGCAATTCAGTGTCTCCAATTAACCTGACTGCATGTTTTTGGACTGTGGGAGGACCTTCTTGCTCTGCTTGGACATCCTATTCCAAATCGACTTAGGCCATAACAGCCTCCACTCTTCTGTAAAGGCTTTCCAAGTGTGTCTGTAGGAATTTGCGCCTACTTAGTAACAAGAACAATTGTAAGCTCGGGCACTGATGGCATCCTAAAGGTGTTTAAGGGGGTTGAGGTCAGGGCTCAGGTCAGTCCAGGTCAGTGAAGTTCCTCCTTTGTGGAGGTGGAAGGACTTTCCGCAAACTGTTGCCACAAAGTTAAAAGCATATGCTGTAATTATTTTGCATATTTGTGTATATTTTTGACACCTGTTGGCAATGAGTCTGGAAACACCTGAAACACCCAAACCTATTAATTAGGAAGCGTGTCCGAATATTTTTATTGTTGCGTGGGAGCTGTTTGATATTCAGACGGAAGCTCAGGTCTCATTTCTGTGTAAACATTTGCTCCAGGTGACACGGTAATGAACAGTCGAGTGTGCCGGCTGGATAAACGCTGCCCGCTCGCTCCGGGCTGAAAACTAAATAGAATGAGATGGTTTTTTTCGCCCTCGTGGGCACAGAATGAAATGAAATGTATCTTGTTCATCTTTTACCCACCGCCTTTGGGACCGTACAGCCTCTGCCCGAAATGATCGGTCAGTGTGTTTGGAAGTAGGTACTGAAAGTGGCATGGAAATGGCTCTACCCATCCCTGTATTCAAATACGTATCTTAATTAATAAGGATTCATGACTATTTATGAGGATTCAGATTCACCTGCTATTCGTAATTATGTTAATGTCTAATTCATGTTAGATGTAGTCTTTATATGGCCTAAAGTATTTGGACACCCGACCATGAGCTTGTTCCAATTGTCCCAATTTAAAACCAATTGCTGAGAAGGTGTTTCACAAGATTTGGAAGTATGTCTGTGGGAATTTGTGCCCATTTAGTCACAAGAGCATTCATATGGCTGGCCAAAAACACCAGTTGATGTTCCAGTTCATTCCAAAGCTATTCAGTGAGGCTGAGGTCAGGGAAGATTGTCTTTGTGTCTTTATAGTGCTTGTTTTGTGCTAGAACTGGAAAGGACCTTCCCTAAACTGTTGCTGCAAAGTTGGAAGCCTGTAATTTTTTTTATATATAATTGATTTATTACAGCTGTTAGCAATTGTCAGGCTAAAACACAATAATTAGATGATTATAATAATTAGAAGGGGCGTCCCAATACTTAATACTTTTGTCCATATAGTGTACCTATGAATATAGTGACTAGAACAACAGCATGCTACCTTTTGCTAACAGCTATTCAACAGCTAACAGTACCTGTATAACTGTATAGCTGTGTAATGACTTCTATAATTACAATGGGTGTCCTAATATTTTTGTCCATATAGTGTACGTATACATATGGTGGCTAGAACAACAGCTGGCTAACTTTTGCTAACAGCTATTTGACCTAACTAGATATTTTTAATGTTTTTAAATCAAAAACAAGGTAGCCTTGATAGCTACCAGTAGCTATTGTTAGTTTACAGTATTGCTAACTGTGTAGCTGTGTAATTAATTCTATAATAGAAAGGGTGTCCTAATACTTTTGTCCATATAGTGTACAGATGCATATAGTGGCTAGGACAACAGCGGGCTAGCTAAATACTGCTTAAATTTTTTAATCAAAAAAACGGTAGCCTTTATTGCTAACAGTAGCTACTTGAGACTTCACTTCAGGAACAGAAAACGGCGTAAAACCGTGCCCAGTTTTCGGTTGTTTGTTGGTTTTGTTGTTAGTTCCACTTGGCGTATGCGCGGCCGCTGAGGGACAGACGTCGTGTGGAGTGTTTACACTGACACGGTGCTGCCGATGCCAAGCCGAGCGCTGACAGATTGCGGCCACGTCTTCACCAGCGGCCCTACTTACACACGCCGCACACTTGGGAATGTAGAAATAAATAGCTTACCATCTGCAGAATCACAGCCAGGCATGGAACAGAGCAGTCGGCTAAAATTTATTAGCATGAGACGATTACATTCGTTATATTATTATTATTATATTTATTTTTAGATTAAAGACAATCAGCGGTGCTTTTGTTGAGCTAAGCTATATAATTTTATTTTATTTTATTTATGCATTTTCTTGGTTTTCTATTGAGCAATTGAGCATAGCCATTAGTCCGAGGAGGATATATTCGCCTCACACATGCCTTCCGGCGCATGCGCAGTCCACGACCCCTTCTTATTCGCCTATACTTTGATGGATTTGCATGAGGCCAGTCTTGCATTGTAGAGTCAGGTGCTTTGGGCTACTAACCCCCTTCCCCGCCCTCTTTTTTAGTCTGGTTTTTCCCACCTAGCAGACTTTTGGCTTTTTTTAGATTGTGCCTGCTATGGACGCCCAGCCGACCGGTAGCAAAGCTGAGATTCGAGCTTTTTCAAAATGTAAACGGATACTGCCGGTCAACTTCTAGAGACAAACGTTACCAGTAGAATACTGGTTTTAACATGTCACTGTCATATAGGCATCTGATAGCACACAAACCTTCAAATAAGGTGTGAAGACAAGACACTGAGCCTCTGTGATATTTAATGATCACCAGATCAAATAGTTTGCACGGCTTAAAAGGTTCTGTGGTTGGCGGTGTTGCAAGATATGTGACTGGAGTGTGTCATCAAAACGACTGTTTACACAGAAACTCTTCAACACTAATCCTCAAAAGTCAAAAGTATGTGGACACCTGACAGAGAGCTTCTTGGCTTCTCATTTTTGGTATTTAGACAGTCATGACTGTCTATGTTAGAGGGGTAGACGGCTGAAGCCCTGGGATGGATTGAAATCTTGAACCTGTTGGTTTGAATCTCAGCTCTGCTACCGGCAGGCTGAGCACCAGAGGGATTCCTCATAACTGATACAATTACGACCTCTGCTGGCTGATTGATGCCGCCTGCACAGGGACGAGGAGTAATGTGGATCAGGGTGTGTCTGTCCGTACACAAAGCTGATCCACATGTGAACTCGCCTCGTGCAGGTGAAAAGAAGCAGTCGGCTACTGCACACATGTCGGAGGGGGCGTGTGTTAGTCACGGCTCTCCTCAGTCAGGGTGGAGGTCAACATCAGGTCAGTCCTTTCTGATCTGAAGCTCAGGATTAATTGAGCTACGCAGTGAGACAACACTACGAAGCACAAGAGCAAGTCCACCTCTAAATGGCTGAAAGGAAACAAAATTAGGGTTTTAAACCTTAGTGAGATGCTGGGGAAGGTCCTTAAATGGGCAGGTCATGAACAAAAACCATTCAGAGCAATTCTGCAAAGAAGAAAGAGCCATAATTCCTTCACAAGGATAGAAAAAGGTTGAGGTTGCGTGTGTGTGTGTGTGTGTGTGTGTGTGTGTGTGGGTAGGCAGTGTGCAGATGAAGTTGTGTGGTGTAACTGTCGAGCCATGCAGCTGTCTGATCTTACACCTGATTCTGACAGATCGTTTTTCACCTTTACACCAGTGACAATATGCACCATCCCGTACTACCTTATCTCACACACACACACACACACACACACACGTTAGCACCTCTGGCGATCATTATTCTGAAGTGGATTTGAATGGTCTCCGTGCTGACAACACCACTCCCTCACCTGTACGATGGAATGAAAGGCGACGGCTTCAGGTCTCTAATTACGCTGATTATGTTTGCTGGTGTTCCGTCGCTGAAGCGAAAGAAAAAAACCCTAAATGTGGGGTTTTGATTGACTAGAGTAATAACACCCAGCGTGCATCAGTAACAGCTGAGACGTTGAGTCAGCTCAGAGTGGCTCGTGAAGCAGAAAATACACGATTCCTGATACGACTGAACACGATTGCAAATCATCTGCGGTCGAATAGTGCTCTGGATTCGGGGATCTATAATAAGACGTGCTAGTTCCAAAAGGTCCATCGATGGTCTTGCTTCTTTACAAAAAAAACAAGATCTGAAGGGTCATAGGTTGCCCTGTTTCATAATTTGGACTTTAAATGTGTTTACCTCAGATTACGTTATATTAGCGTAGCTGCAAAGAAAAAATATGACCTGCTTCTGTAGCTCATTTTGTTAGCTATAGCACAAAAAATCTACCCTTTGAACCTTTGGCATCAAGCAAGCAAGCCAATGTTACTACAACCAGCTACAACACACATCAAACCCATACAGCACTGTGTAGTGAGGTAAAGTTGAACCTAAAACCCTGTACGAACGCTGTACAGAGAGATTTACCTCAGTTTTAGCTAGTAAGCTATTAGCAACATGCTATTATTATGAGTTTACACATAGCCGAAAACGTAGACTGACCAGCTTAGTGTAGCATGTAAAAATTCTCAACCCAGCTAATGTTAGCACTGTAGCTAAACACAACAACAGCTTTTGTTAAATGAATGTAAACAAAGTAATTGACATTCAAAATGTACAGTAAAGCTTTTATTCCTTTAAAAATATGTATTTATACACTAAATAGCCAAAAGTACATGGACATTATCATAAAGTTCAGGTCTTTGAGCCACGCTAATTGCTAACAGGTGTATTAAATCACACTGATCTAAAAAATGAGATGTTTTTTAACTTTGTTACCATCGTATGACTAAAAGGGGCCCAAAAATAAATGGTTTGTGGGAGTTTAGTGTAAAGGAATCTGAAGGAAGTCTAAACCTCAGCATGAAAGATGCTCTCCTGACCGAATGGGCACAAATTTCCACACATACAGTCCAAAATCTTGCAGAAAGCCTTCTTAATATCATCCTCAGACATCGTAAATTATTTCAAGATCTTTAAATCGTTCTTCTGGGGCTGTTTTTTGCAGCACACTGCTGATTCACTGATTTCTAATCAATGATTTGGCTCCTGATATTAAAGCAAGAGACCTTCTTTTTTCGAGACATCAAAGCAAATTGACTGAGCACTCAGATAAAGAGTCTGTCCGTCTGTCTGTCTGTCTGTCTGTCTGTCTATCTGCTCTCCCGCCTGTACCTGTGGGTGTTTCGGCCGTTCTCTGCTTTGAACTAGCTCTCTCCAAAGACTCTCGGTGACACCTTTATGTAGTTTAGCCTTTGGCATTGACTTTCACACACCAAAGGATTCATCCGTCAACCCGAGGCACGTAGGATAAAAGAGTTCACCGGGGGAGGAAATGAAGCTTGAAATAAATATGAAATATTTATGTGCTGTATTTGGGATGTGCTTTGTCGCTTGTCATTTAAAGATCGTTACCTTGAGCATTTTGGAATTAAAATCTAATTAGCCTTGATTAGATTGTCACTGGCTGGTCTGATAATATAATGGAATGGTAATACATGCAAGAAAAAATGTACAGGCGGTTGTACATAGTGTTTAAGGTACTGAACTAGTAATCAGACGGTCGCTGGTTCAAGACCTACCACTGCCAGGTTGCTGCTGTTGGGCCCTTGAGCGAGGCCCTTAACCTTCAATTGCTCAGACTGTATACTGTCACAGTACTGTAAGTCACTTTGGATAAAGGCGTCTGCTATAAATGCCCAAAATGTAAAAAAAGTTTAACCCTTGGAATTCCCTGGATTGCAGCAGTCAGTTCTCAGAAATTAGGGTCAGACCTTCATCCAGAGCATGATAAAATCAAGGTCTTCCTAATTTAATAGGACACCAATTGGATTTGTTTACTTGTTGGTGTAACAATGCATGTTTGGTTGTGTTTGATGAAGTCACAGCACAGCTCAGCAGATCATCATACTCCCTATAAAGTGTGATGGAGGGAGCATTTTCTTCTTGATTCACCACCTTTTCCAATCATCCAGACTTGGAAAACCTTGTCTCAGATGTTGGTAGAACTTCATGTTGCTGCTAGTTAATATTAAGTTAGTATCTGTAAGGAACATTGTTACACCCCATCATTACGATTGGACTAAGGTCTAGACTTTAAGGTCTAGACTCTGACTTGACTTGTATGTGTTGGGCTCACAGACTCGTTGCAGCATCCTACACTCATTAAGCTTCAGGTGATGAGGTGCCTTTAAAATTTTGATATGACTTGGAATTTATTGTCCATCCTCACAGGATAGAGGTGGAAGCATCACAGTTTGGGGCTGAATTTCTGAGGAATGTCAGTGTAGTGGCGGAGGAATGTCAGTGTAGTGGTTTGTTAGATATCGATGCAGAATTTCAAAGACTTTCAAAGGTTTCACACTTTTTGTAACTGTACCTTTATATCCATGCTTTGTGTGTAATATATTGTTGTTGTTCTGATATTTTACAGAACTGGAAGCAGTGATCCATACTGCATTGTCAGAATCGACAACGAGGCCATTATAAGGTACACTATCAGTATGACTGCTTTTGTGTTGTACCTAACTGTTAATAACGGATAATATTAAGGACTTATGACATAAAGTTGCTCTTGTCCACTCACTGTCCACTCTATTAGACACGCCTACCTAGTTGGTCCACCTTGTAGATGTAAAGTCAGAGACGATCGCTCATCTATTGCTGCTGTTTGATCTTCTGAACCTTCATCAGTGGTCATAGGACGCTGCCCATGGGGCGCTGTTGGCTGGATATTTTTGGTTGGTGGACTATTCTCAGTCAAGCAGTGACAGTGAGGTGTTTAAAAACTCCATCAACATTGCTGTGTCTGATCCACTCATACCAGCACAACACACACTAACACACCACCACCATGTCAGTGTCACTGCAGTGCTGAGAATGATCCACCACCTAAATAATACCTGCTCTGTGGTGGTCCTGTGGGGGTCCTGACCATTAAAGAACAGCATGAAAGGAGCTAACAAAGCATGCAGAGAAACAGATGGACTACAGTCAGTAATTGTAGAACTACAAAGTGCTTTTATATGGCAAGTGGAGTGTAAAATGGACAGTGAGTGTAGAAACAAGAAGGTTTTAATGTTATGCCTGATCGGTGAAGATATAAGTAAAAACCTGTAAAGATAACAAAACTGTAACAAACAAACAACCCTAGATCAAGCAAATTCCACCTTCAAGCCAAAAAAACACAAAAAAAAAAACTAATGACAGGCAGGGGGACAGAATTCATTTCTTTTTTTCTTTCTGGAACTGGGTTCTATGGTCAGAAAAGACAGAACAAAATCTTTTAGGCAGCACTCATAGGGGGTTAGGTTTTAAAACTGACATTTATACAGATAAGAACCTAATATCCAAATTGGGTGTGGCTGAAATAACTGACCTTAAAAATGAAAACTGGCGGCCTGGAGAATCTGGATAGATTAAACCGCTGGAAGCACCGATGCGGAACTGTGCGGCGTACTGCCGTGAAATATCATTTCATTTATCCGTTACATCTACTGCTCAGCTTCCTCTGTCATACGGAGACCCAGACGCAACCTCTGCTTCTAAACGAATCATGACTCCTCCCGAGACGTGCCGGAAAAGTCCATTACGGGGGTGTCGTGGCATCAGTGACTACGCCGAATGACTCACAGGCACCGTTTCTCTGTGTAATATCATATTAATTGGATTCTTTCCACAGTCACGATGGGATTGTTTCATATTTGTGTAATTAAAATGGTGAAATTACAGCATTGTCTGGTGGCACAGAGGCACTGTGCTGGAAAATCTGAGAGCTCATTTGTTTGGAAAAAAAAGAGAGACCAGCCGTTATAAATAAAGCGTGAAATAATGTGCCTTTAGAAAAAAATTAGTTTAATACTAAAAAATTATGGGTCGCCACCAGACTTGGAACAGCTTTTATACCAGATGCCCTTCTTAATGCAATCCCATTTCTATCCAGGCTTGGGACCGGCACTGAGAGTGCACTTTTCAATGGCTAGGCTGTTTCGGCCACCCCCCCCACCTCAGATATTAGCCAATCATGTCCATGCAGACACCAATCGACCGATAACACTGCTGAAATTCGAACCTGGATCCCCAGCTCTCAGCAGTAATGGGTGGGCATACTTTACTGCTGCGCCACCCTAGTGCTTGGAGTCTGATCTTACTATAGTTACGATAATAATAACAAAACGAACCATGCAATCCAATTTTTTAAATTTCTACAACTGTCTGGTCCTAGATTACATTTTGTCAGCTGTTAACTTTTGTACGGGTAGGTTTTCCGCAAAGGCTAAACCCGAATCCAAGTAAAATACTCAATTCTACATCGTTCTAAAATCTCTTTTAATGTTTTAATTATTTAAATGATATAAAAAGGTGGTTATAGCAGAGGAGACCAGGAGAGACCACCTGGATGTTCTGTACAGCCTTCTGGACATTGTTCCATATAAAGGATGGAACGAATGCTGAAACACCAGAACCTAACGTCAGCTGTGAAGCATGGTGGAGGGAGCATCGTGGCTTGGATGAAATACCACTCTGAAATAAAAAAATTAAAAAGTATTGAGGAGAACATAAAATCATCAGTTCATGAGCTGAATCTGAGGCTTGATTGAGTTAAGCAACAGGACTCGTGATTCGTATACCAAAGCAAGGCTACAGACTAAACTAAAGACTAAAACCTGACCTGAGCTCGGTAGAGAAGCTTTGATGAGATCTGAGAGGACAAACACTCAGCATCGTGTCAATAATTGATATAAAATTATAGTAAGAATTTAATTGCAGGCATTTGTTTAAATGTGGTGCATCCAGGTACTTCAGAAGAGAAATAAATAAATAAAATTAAAATGTATACGTCTCTTTGTGTAATATGGGGCGTAATATTTTTTTAATCCGTAACTATTTAGTGTGATAAATATGAAAACAAAAACCAAATCTACAGTCTATAGAGCCTCATTTCCAGTCTATTATTTTATTATTTATTATTTATTTTATTATTTTAATTATTACACCATATTTTATGACTTTTTTAATGAGAAATTAATTTGTATGCTTCTTGGGAATTTGGATGAATCACAAAAACACACCCCCTTGGTATTTTCTGCACTGGTGTTTGCACAGAAGAGGAATTCCAGACCAGTGTGGTTAATGTTTTACCAGCTTGAGTTACGTCAGTGGATTTCCAGTCTCTAAGTACCAGCTAATGGAATAGAAAACGTGATCTGAATGTTTAGAGGTATCGATTTCTGTGCATTATCAAGCGTTTCTTTATCAGGTTATTGATTTGCAGTGAAACGGCCAGATGTTTATTAAAATTTTGAAGAGTTTAATAAATTATATGGACAAGAAAACACTTCATGATTCGTATCGGAGGAATCTGTCCTTTCTGGACTCTGAAGTCATTAAATATTTTATGTTTATTTGTTTTAGACGGGGTTTTAATGCTTTTACAGGTCATATATAGTACATATACAGGTGTACAGTACAACGAAATTCGTTGGAAGTTGGGGTCAGGGTGCAGGATCAGCCATTGCATGGCACCCCTGGAGCCGAGAGGGTTAAGGGCCTTGCTCAAGGGCCCAACACTGGCTGGGATTCTCAACTTTTCGATTGATAGCCCAAAGCTCCACCCACTAGGCAACCACTTTTCCTACCATTTAAAAATCAAAAGTATGTGGACACCCGACCATGAGCTTGTCGGACATCTCATTCCAAAAGCATGGCGCTTATTACAGAATTATTTGAGGCTATAACAGTCTCCACTGTTCTTGTGAATTTGTGCATGTGTAGTCAGAATGGCATTTGTCATGTTGAATTGGATTGAAAGACCTGGTTTGCTAGACGTTCCAATTCATCCCACTGGAGTTCCTCCACACAAAACCACCTTTTTATGCCCTTGCTCGGTTCCTAAACTGTCCCGCAAAGCTGGAGGCATATTGTCTATTTTATATTCATGGCTGAAACATCCGGACTCAGTTATTAGAAGGGGCGTCCACATACTTTTGGTCAAGTTCTGTAATATATAGAGATAGATGAGGAAGTACAATTTGTATGTTTTGAGTGTAATTGTTGGTGGTTAGAGCTTCTTCTGAGTCGTATCCATGTGTCTTATTCAGAACAGCGACGATCTGGAAGACGCTGTCCCCCTTCTGGGGCGAGGAGTACAACGTCCATCTCCCACCTTCATTTCACACCGTGTCCCTGTACGTGATGGACGAAGACAATCTCAGGTCAGGATCTCACACATGGTCAGGTATTTACTGTTTATATCATTTCTAACTCTGAACCTTCTCACGGGATTTTTTATCTGGTTTGGTTTCAGTCGGGACGATGTTATTGGCAAAGTTTCCATCAGCAAGGAGGCCTTCAGTGCCAAACCACAAGGTAAAGTTTTCCTTAAGCAATTTCTCTTCTCATAAGCAGCTGTTTGGCGTCACATATTTGTAGTTGGAATCTACATCAAGAGTTTCCTGCAGTGGTGGGACGCTGGGGTGGTTCAAATCTCAGATCTGCTACAGTACAGGAGTGTCAGAGGGAGCAATTACGACCTCTGCTGGCTAGTCTATGCTGACTGCACAGAGACGGGGGATAATGGGGATCAGTGCGTTTCTCCCAATGCAGATACAGATACGGATCTCCATAATTTGGTACGACTAGATTGGGAGGAAAATTAGGGAATCAAGAATTTCCCATAGTGGGTGTTTGGCTGGCACACCATTTTAAAGCTCTGGTCTGGTCAGGCGCTCTACAGACACAATTGACCGGTTTCAGAATCACTTCCTTGCTACAGTATCAGCGACTTCTACTTTCTGGCTGAGGCGTCAGCGCTGTGAGTAAATAAACAGTTTATGTCCATTTAGAGTCCATGTCTGAGCTAGCCTGTGGTCCTTCCCAGCCAGCGTAGGTGTCGTCCATGTGGGGGAAATCCTGACGTTATAGATGACTAGCTTTGTTCGAAAAAGAGGAAGGAGACAGACCAAAAACTAAAAATAAAGATTTGTGAGACCAGGTTTCCATAAACCCACACACACAAAACCCAGAGCGGTCAATAAATAATCTCACTTCCTAATTTTAGTGTTCTTTACCAGTCCATCACAGGGCAACACACACACACACACACACACACACACACATTTACATTTGTGGCTTTAGTGGACTTTTTTTGTCCGAAGCTACTTACAATCATGACTGAACACAATTTGAGCAATTGAGGGTTAAGGGCCTCGCTTAGTGGCCCTACTAGCGGCTTGAACCGGCAACCTTCTGATTACTAGTCTAGTACCTTAACCAATGAGCTACCACTGCCCTACTTAAGGCAATTTAGTGTTGTATGTTTTTGGACTGTGGGAGGAAACCAGAGCTCCTGGAGGAAACCCACACAGACACGGGGAGAACATGCAAACTCCACACAGAAGGGACTCAGCCAACTCCACATGGGGATCAAACCCAGGACCTTCTTACTGTGAGGCGACAGAAAAGTTTATATAGAAAATATTTTAATATGGGGCGTTAGAGTGGCTCGGTGGGTAGCACTGGTGCCTCACAGTAAGAAGGTCCTGGGTTTGATCCCCATGTGGAGGCCCTTAACCCTCAATTGCTCAGATTGTGTTCAGTCATAATTGTAAGTAGCTTCGGAAAAAAACGTGCAAGTGAGGTGAACTGGAGACACAAAATTAACTTCAGAAATGAGTTAAAACACGCCTCTAAGGACCTTCCCCAGCTAGTGTCATACACCTCTAAGCAACTGGAAAATAAAGGCCGTCCACATACTTTCGGCCGTGGATAAAGTTGTATTTTCATTTTTCATTTCAACTGTGATGCAAATTGAAGCCTGTTAGCAAATGCATTAGTTCTGGTAGTGAACTTAAGTGCTGATCTGCTTTCATACACTCTTTTTTTCCCAGCACGCACTGCTACTATTTAATGAGAACGCTGTGTTGAGGGAAGCATGGAAATAGCAGTGATATACTGTAAGCTGCAGATCACAGTTCAGTACAGGTTATTACAGTCGTCTGTGTTTCTGCTGTATGCAGGTCTGGATGGTTGGATGAACCTGACTGAGATTGATCCAGACGAGGAGGTTCAGGGCGAGATTCACCTCCAGATCTCGCTGCTCGCTGATGGAGAGGTTCCACGCAAACTGTGCTGTAGAGTTCTAGAGGCCAGGTGACATCACAACGTTAAAATAATCTGTTATCTGCAAAATACGTTACTGACATACACAAATGAAATAGACGTAGATGCCGGACAAGGTGCCGGTGCAGGACGACACACTCGCAGAAGCCTGCAGGTTTTAAATGCAGTATTGTGTAAGGGTTGGAAGGTCACAGGCAGTGTAGTGGCAGTGTTCATTTTCGGTCTTGAATTTTTTGATAATATTATGCACTGTAGACAGTAAAATACCTAAAAACCCTTGTAAATCCTCAAAAAAGGGACAAGTTCTTTTTTTAATGCTTTTTTGATACACAAGCATGATAGTATCAGCTATTTTTAGACATTTCGCAATTGGCCCGTGCCAGCTTTATTGGAACATGTTGCAGGCATCAGGTTTAGGATGAACATACAGTATATTTTTTTTTAAAGAAAGTCAATTAAAGTTAACATTAAATAAATGTTAAATATTTTTTTTTAATAATAAAAAAATATATAAATTAATTAATTAACAGTTATTAATTAATTTGTTATTATTATTTTTTTTTTATAATTAACAAGCTTGTGTTTTTATTTACCTAACTGTTCTGGAATTTGAACCAAGGGTCTACACATTTCAACAAATACATCATCTCTAGGTCTGTTTAACAATTTTAACTTGTTTAAAGAGGCAAAATATACACAAACAAGCTGCTCCACACTCTTAGATCTATTAAGTTCGGTATATTATTTTATTCAGATTAGTGGACTGCTTTCTCTTTTTCCTAAACATTTTGTCATTTTGTGTTTGCCGTTGATCCCAGCATGGTATCCGAATCCAGGATGAAGCTTGAGATTATATTTTATTTTATATTTTATTTTTATATATTTATATTATAAGGTCCAGTTATAGCAATGCTTGGTCTGATCTACGCTATTACGTGCTTTAAAAGACATTTTTTAGCTTTATTTATCTCTGTTTTGTCTTTGTCTTCTAGAGATCTCGCCAAAAAAGACCGCAATGGTGCATCGGATCCTTTCGTCAGAGTCAGATTTAACGGCAAAACTCACGAGAGCGCGGTAAATCAGACGAGTCTTTTAGCTTCATCTCACTGCTAATGCTAAATCTCTCTCTGCTAAAGTGGCATATCTAATAATTACATTAGAAATTCTGAGAAAGAAAAACGAACAAATAAACTAAAAATAAAGCACTACAGGTGGTATTGTACTAATATAGTACCAAATCACTGTTGTTGTGAACAGTGTGCAGTCAGACACAGGACTTTAGCATTTAGCCTTTAGCTTTTAGCACTCCGGCAAGCTAAAGCACACAAGCACAGTTTGACAAATAAAGTCTCATATTATATCATTTAATTCTTAGAGATGTTTTATCTGTATATAAACATTTTAAATGTAAATTTATGTTTAATATACATTTATATTTATAATCCTGAAGATGAATAATAAGAGACTGAAAGGTAACTAGCATAACAACTCCAGATAAAAGCTGACAGGAATTTTTACCAGAAGAAACAAGAATATGTGAATAACAGAAGATGAATAATGTGAGCAGATAGTTAAAAGGTTTAAAGCTTAAAATTATGAAAATATTTTAATGCAGACGTTAATCTGAATGTCATTTAATTCTCAACAATTTATTTAATTAAACATTTAGCAAAATAACTGTAATTAAATGTAAATTTACGTCTAATTTACATATAATTTTTAATAGTACAGAAACTGAAATGTAATTTGGTTAGCAGAGCAGCCACAGATAGTGTATGTATTTCTGCTACTGCGAAGTCAGTGCTATTGTATATCATTTAGATTCAGGTATTTTAAAGCACACATCCGTACAGGTGGTGAAGAAGTCCTGCTATCCGCGCTGGAATGAAAGTTTCGAGTTCGAGCTGGACGACACCCTGTCTGACAGTTTATTAAGTGTTGAGGTGTGGGACTGGGACCTGGTCAGCAGAAACGACTTCCTTGGAAAGGTAAACGGTCCTGCTTAAGAGATCTACATTTAGCGTCGGTCTGTTGCTGATGTCCTGATGCTGTATAGCCCATTTTGAGTCATTAGCTCAGCTGAGGTTGTACTGTATATAGTTCTCAAAGATGCTTATTAGTGTCCCAAAGTGGGCAGATAGTGGAAGTGGGTGCCAGAATTACAGGCCACACAAAGCTGTCTTTACAAACACTCATTTTTTCTTTTGGCTGCCCGTATTTAGGGGTCGCCACACCAGATACCAGACTTGGCACCCTTCTGTTTTTATCCCAAGTTAGGACCAGCACTGAGATTGCACTGACAAGTGCACCCCCTAATGGCTAGGCTGTTTCGGCCACACATACCTTAGACATAGCCAATCATGTCTGTGCAGATGCTCGACCATTTGGAAGCTTTGCTGAGACTCGAACCACAGATTTTTGAATCTTAACTGGCGTACTTCACTCCTAAAGTGTTTAATCCACAATGTCTGCTTACAGTGAGGGATCATAAACAATATGACCAAAAGTGTATGGACAAAAAGTATATGTACAAGTATAAGTAAATATTTTATACATTTAAATCTCTATAATACTGTTAGCTTCTGGTCTGATAATTAATTCTTGTCCTGTCGAACAGCCCGTCACACCGAATTTGCCGCCCGTAAATAAACGTCTCGATCGTTTTCTCCGGCTCGGGTTTTGCTCCGCTGTTTAATTGCTCGGCCGCTCGACACGTCACTTCTTCTGCTCTCCCCAAGGTGCTGTTCAACATCAACAAGCTTCATTCGGCACAGCAAGAGGAGGGCTGGTTCCGCCTGGGGCCCGACAAACCCAAACACAGCCAGCACGAGTGAGTGCTTTTTAATTCATGCTATCTGCTTACGATAGCCGGTACGAACCAGAAGACGTACCAGAGGAATGTCCACTTCAGTTTTGTATTATTTTGTATTACAAATTTGTGTCAACTATGCAAAAGATTGCAGTTACAGACAGGATATTGTCTAAGCAATTGAGGGTTAAGGGCCTTGCTCAGGGGTCCAATAGTGGCAATCTGGCAGTGGTGAGGCTTAAACCAGCGACCTTTTGATTACTAGTCCAGTACCTTAACCTCTAGGCTACAACTGCCCTATATCCTCACATAAATATACATAATATACACACATAAGACTAGATTCTGAATGAAACTGTCATTATCTGGTATTCAGTAGAACATTTTTGTCTTTATATAGGTACTAAGGTACCAGTAGTCTGTATTTACACTCATACAGACCTCTTTTTTCTTCTAAAAATATTCTAAATCAGACACTTGGCTGCTGGCTGAGGTACCATCCTCTGAAAGTACAGTGGGCACAGGTTCAACAAATCAGTACAATTGGAAATTAGAGCCTGGTATGATGATTCTATTTTTATGTATTTACTGTATGCAGTCCCTACCGCATCTTTTCACCTGCACAAGGCTGATATGGAGATCTGTATCGCGCACGGAGAGGCGCACACCGATCTCTAGAGGCTGTAACATTGTTCAGCCACTGTCCCGCCCCTTACAGACACACAGCCAATCGTGAGACACTAGAACTAATGGGCTAGTGTCTTTTACCACTGGGTCACCCCACCAATATTGTAGAAGATTAACAGTTTGTGCTTAAAACTGCTTGTCTGGCCCCAACAGCTACACCAGTCTCTCAGATCACATTTTTCTTCATGTGTGTGTGTGTTTTATGTTCCTACGTTCTTGTGGATGTTTTGTGGTTCAGAAGCTCTAAGCAATACGCTGCTCATAGCAAGAAATGGCGCTGCAGGCACTGGCCAGAGGCTAGACTTTATTTCTGTGGTGAAACCCAAACGCTTTAATGCTTTCAGTAGCTTTCATGATATTTGTTCTATATCGTGCTTTTTCCTCTCTCTGTCGTATCAGTGTGTGACAGGATTATAGAGCGGACCTGGACTGGGGAACGGCAGAGCTTACGTAAAAACTCAAACAGGCTTATCAGCAATGCAAGGGAGTGAAAACAAGTGTCATGCTAGTGTGTGTGTGTGTGTGTGTGTGTGTGTGTGAGGATTCGGAGGAAAGTATTTAGTTGACATGTCACTGTGGCAGAGGTTCATACACAACATGGACAAAAGTATTCAGACACCCATTCTAATTTTTGAATGTATGTGTTTGAGCCAAAACAGTTCCTAACAGGTGTAAAATGATGTGCTTCTAACTTTGCAGCAACAGTTTAGGGAAGGCCCTTGGCTGTTCCTGCATGACTGTGCCCCTGTACGCTTTAGTGGTCGGCACAGAGCCCTGACCTCAGCCTCACTGACCAGCTCTGAAATGGACTGGAAGATCAATTAAAGCTTACATACAAATGCTGACAAATGCTGACCAAATGGACACAAATTCCCACAGACATACTTGAAAGTCACATAGAGGTCACTTTATAATAGAATTTTTGAATGAGATGGGATGTCCAACAAGCTGATGTTCTGGTGTCAAAATACTTTTGGCTATATAGTGTATAATCATATACCTGCCAATATCATCTACTTACTCTATAGATAGAGTGTTTTTATGTTGCGGCAACAGTTTAGGGAAGGCCCTTGACTGTTTCTGCATGACTGTGCCCCTGTATGCTCCAGTGGCCTGCACAGAGCCCTGACCTCAGTCTCACTGACCAGCTCTGGAATGAACTGGAACATCAATTGAAGCTTACATACAAATGCTGACTAAATGGACACAAATTCCCACAGACATAATTGAAAGTCACATAGAGGTCACTTAATTTTAATAGAATTTTTGAATGGGATGGGATGGGATGTCCAACAAGCTGATGGTCTGGTGTCCAAATACTTTTGGTTATGTAGTGTATAATTATATATATGCCAATTTTATCTACTTACTCTATAGACAGAGTGTTTTTATGCTAATTAATGATCAGTCTCCACTTTAACGTCCAGATTTCACATAAAATGAACATAATTTCACCAACGCTGCCGGACCGGCCAGACGTTTACCAGACACTAAACATGTCTGAGGGAGGGAAGGATGCATGGGGATCACCGTCCTGCTGCTGTGACTTTGACTTATATTGAGTCTGAGACATACCGTCGCTGGCCGGTCTAAAGACACAGAGGTTGCCAGAGGTTACCAGAGTTCACAATGAAACCGAGATTATCCAAACCGGGTGCAAAGAGGACAAAATGCAGGCATGAATAACATTTTACTCCCATCCATCTGTTTCTGCTTTTCAAATGATGAAACAAGGGGATTTAAAATGCCCGTCCCAGACCAAAGGATTATTTTCCTGCCCGTTGCAGTAATAGTGCTTTACTGTGTTTCTTAGACAGCATGGCCAAAAAATGCCACCAGATCCAGAGTCACGGCTGTTTATGACAAATATGTTGACAGCGTATCGTTTTTAAAGAAATATAATTGATTTCATACCCCTGTTTGGGATGGATGTGGCTAAAACACATAAACTCAGTAATCAGAAGAATGTACACGTGTATTTTGAACTACTTATGTTGAAGACTCCCACCCTGCTGGCAGCTGTTGGGTGACTTCACATGGTCTCACTTTTCTAAAAGTAATAGCCCTGTCTGGCTGTGAGATGATGGAGTGGAAGTGATCGGCGAGTGTCGTCGTGCTATAATAATAAAAACAGCACACCTAATGCTCTTGAACAAAAATGGATGTGGCAACCTCTTCAGGAGAGCCAAATAATATCTAGGTTTATCCTAGGGAGTCATCGAAAAGAGCATGATGGGATTAGTTGAAGTGGTGGTTTCATCGCTTACCCATTGATCTTGACCATTTCTACTGATTTCATAGCAAGACGGTTAATAAAAATGGTTGTTTTTTTATGCACGGTGTAAAAAGGCACCAATTTGGCAACCGTTAACTCCCCCTCTCGCCCCTTTATGTTCATTTCGGGGCTCTGACCTCAATCAAGTCCACAATGAAGCAAGGTTCATGGTGCCATGGACCTAGGGGTTGCTGTGCAAAAATGAAGCCCCTGGGTTGCCAGTCACATTAAATTAATAGCGAGCCAGACCTTTTATGCTTTCCTGACAAAGGGGCACAAATTCCCACAAGATATCGGAATGTATCTGTTGACAATAGTACCCATTCAGTCAAAAAAACCAAAAAAAACAGTTGTGAGGACAGGCATTAATAGTGCAAGTCCAGACTCATGGTCGACATTCTAATTCATCCAAAAGGTGTTTTATAGGGATAAGGTCAGGGTTTGGAGTTCTGCCTTGTCTTTTCTGGATATTGGAGTGTGTCTGTTGGCATTTGTTTAACTAAAGTAAAACGTATTGAACCATGTATGAACAAAGCTCGATTTGTGCACTGGACCCTTCATTATTTAACATAATTGATTTTATATACTTTTGATTTTATGCACTTATAGGGTTGCCAAATACATTGAATTGATAGCAAACCAAAGCTTTCATTTAATGCTTTCCTGACAAAATGGGCACAAATTCCCACAGTATGCAAATACCTTTGGTTAGCTCTGCAGATTAAGTAATGGACTAGTAACCAGAAGGTTGTCTGTTCAAGCGCCACCACCCTACTGTTGGACCCATGAGCAAGGCCCTTCATCCTCAATTTCTCAGAATTGTGTTCATTTATAATCGTAAGTCACTTCAGATGGTTGAAGACGTGTTTCCACCCACTGTAGGTCTTCTTTTTAATCGCTGTACCAATAAAGCAGCAATAAAGTGTTAAGCCAAGGTTCTTCCCCCCAAGCTTTCAGTTCTATGGAACAATAACCCACTTTACAGTGTTTACAGTGTTGAATGTTCCTCTGACCTTCAGCAGTCGCCTTCTCCAGACGGTGATGCTGAATTTCCTTCATTTCAGCTTTATGTCTTCATATTGACCGACTTTATAAAAAGCATCCACCCACATGCTCTTAAACCCTGCCAGTCTGTGGCTTTTATGGAGCGTTTTATTCACACTTATGGAGTCATTTTCCTCAGGACTGTTTGTCTGATCTGTTGGCCGGGTGTATTTTCTGAGACTCTTTAAGTGGCGTGAGTCAGCAGTGAGCTTTTTGTCTTCCGTAATCTCAGTTTTTTGTTTTTGCTAGAGACCTAAAGCAGTACAAATCTTGGTATTAACCAGGAGCTGTTTATTTTTTCGGAGATAAAACCCCCCTCTCGAGTTCTTATGTGGCTGGAGTTAGAGGTTAAGTATCTGTGGGGCTTTGTGATGATTACAGTGCTGTTACTCAATCTGCCGTCTCTGTCTCTCTTCATCTGTCTGTGTTCAAGAGGCACTCTGGGATCGTTACGGCTGCAGCTGCGTCTCCGAGACGAGACGGTCCTGCCGTCCGGCCATTACCAGCCCCTCACCGAGCTGCTCAGTCAGTCCGTGCGGTCTCACCTCAACGTGAGTCTACATCGTTAACGCGCACATCTGTATACACAGAGGCCCTGCTGCTAAATGTACACGTACACTATGATGTCATAACTCGTTAGGTTTCTTGTGATGGGACATTATGATGTCATAACTCATTTGTTTTTGTATGGCATGATGTCATAACTCATTTGATTTCTTGTTCTGTGACATTATGACGTCATAACTCATTTGGTGACATTATGATGTCATAACTCATTCGGTTTCTTGTGGTGTGACATTATGATGTCATAACTCATTTGGTTTCTTGTTCTGTGACATTATTAGGTCATAACTCATTTGGTGACATTATGATGTCATAACTTATTTGGATGTGTATGCCATTATGACATCATAAGTGATTTGTTTTCATATGGCATTATGATGTCATAACTTATTTGGTTTCTTGTGATGTGAAATTATGACGTCATAACTCATTTGGTGACATTATGATGTCATAACTCATTTGGTTTCTTGTGATGTGGCATTATGATGTCATAATTATTTGGTTTATTTGGTTAATTGCACATCACAAAACAGTGCAGCCACATTTGTTTGATCTTTTCTTTCCTTTCTGTGATCTCACCGCTGTGCATCGTAGGGCAACTGGCCTGAACTGATCATGCTAATCGACGAGACCACGACTACTGAGAACAGACAGGAAGTGGCCACCAACCTGGTCAAGCTCTTTCTGGGTCAAGGCCTCATTAAGGAGTTTCTAGATGTGCTGTTTAAACTGGAACTAAGAAAAACAAGTACGAGAACCAGTCTTTTATCACCGTATGTAAGATTCAGTTCATCATATTCAGTGTGATTGAAGCGTAACCTGTTGGTACCGTTTCTATTTCCCAGCTGAACCCAACACGTTATTCAGGAGCAACTCTTTAGCCTCCAAATCCATGGAGTCCTTCCTAAAGGTAATCCAGAATCTTATTTTGTTATAATAAATAATAAAACTAATACATAAAAGGAAAGACCAGCTTCTGCTGGCACGCTGTGTGTCAAATCTCTATGTAGTTACTATGTAGTGTACTTGAAATAGTTACCCAGTGAAGATTGCTGGTTGTTTTGTGCTGGCAGGTAGCTGGGATGCAGTATCTCCACAGGCTTCTGGGTCCCATCATCAATCGCATCTTCGATGAGAAGAAGTATGTGGAACTGGATCCCAATAAAGTGGAATTGAAAGAATCAGGGTAGGTACCAAAATGGTCCAATAACCAATCAAAGGGCACGTCTTGGGTGGACCATTCACAAATCCCAGGGTCGATGCTAAGGTGATGGTAATATGACATCCAGGAACCACCTGAAACAAGTCATAAGGTAGAAGCAGCTAACACAGGTGTCACTGTCCATAGTCAAGTGTCACCCCACCCTCAGACACAGCCAATCAGGTCTGTATGTGGACTCCCAACACATCGCAAAGCTGTGGATTTGAACCCTGGATCCCAGCGGTAATGGCACTATGACACAGTAATGACACTATATGACCAAAAGTATTTGGACCCTTGACCATGAGCTTGTTGGACATCCTGTTTGAAAAACATCTATGTAATCTTCTGAGAAGGCTCCTCACAAGACATAGATGTATGTGTGTGGGAATTTGTGCCCATTCAGTCAAAAGAGAATGGCTGGGCACTAATGAAAGCCTCGATTGATATTCCGATTCACTTAAATTGAAGCAACTGGAGTTTCTTCATGTCATTATACAGACTGCTTTGTACACAGGGGTACAGTCATGCTGGAACAGGAAATAGCCTTCCCTAAACTGTTGCTGCAAACAGATTCAGAAAGGGGGGCTATTACTTTTTCACACTATTGTAACACTGCCTCTTTACTTTTTACCTGAGCTCAGACCAGTGCCCTCTGAAGAGTCACATCTGGCTTCTCTCGAGGTGGAGTGCAGCTGTGAAGGACCCTGTACTGTTTGATTAAGTATGTTTACCAAACCTGGCTCAGTAGCTTTAGCACCATAGCAACCCTGCAGTCACGTGTCCCAAAGAGCGATCCAGTGGCTGGCACAGCCTTACTACACCAGTGGTGCCCAAAGTGGCGGCTATAAACGTAACAACCCAGTCACACCAGAATTGCCGTTCACATCATGTGACATGTGACAGTATACGGTCTAAGCAAATGAGCGTAAATAAGGCCCTCGCTCAAGGGCCCAACAGAGGCAACCCAGCAATGGTGTGTCTTGAACCAGCGACCTTTCGGTTATCAGTCCAGTATCTTAACCACTAGTCTACATGAATAATAATCAATAAGCAACCAAGCCTCCAACTCACTACACATTATGTTGTTTCATTTTTTTAATTCCCTGATTGACACTCGCCCTGGCCCCGCCCTGACCCCGCCCTGACCCAAGAGAGCCGCAAACTCACTGCCATGCCTCGACCAGACAGCAGAGGTCGCATTTGCAGCACCATAAAGGAACCCAGTTGACCTCCCTTCTCGACCTCCCATCCTTACCGACACAGCCAGTCGTAGCTCAGTGGTTAAGGTCCTGAACTAGTAATCAGAAGGTTGCCAGTTCAAGCCCCACTGCCGCCAAGGCCTCTAACCCTCAATTGCTCAAACTGTATTCAGTCATAAATGTAAGTCGCTTAGTATAAAAGCGTTTGCTAAATGCCACAAATGTAAACGTAAGGCACCCGTCCAGGTCGATAGCACAGCTGAGCTCGGAACTCAGGAGCTTCACAGAACTTGGAATGCAACGTGCATGGGTGTTTATTTTCACCACCATCATGCAAACAGTACATTCGCTTCAAATTCTTAACATGTGTGACTTAATATGTCTTCCTGTGATGGCCTGGCATCTATTTGGCATCTGTAGGCTCCAGATGCACCGCGACCCTGACCGTATAAAGCACGTACTGAACCGATCTGTATCCCCAGGTGCGCCGGGCTGCACCGCGTGCAGAAAGAAGCCGACGTGATCCAGCAGAGCTCCGGCCTGCTCCAGTCGTACCTCTCTGAGCTGATGGCCGCCGTCCTGCAGTCGTCCTCGTACTGCCCGCTGCTGCTCTGCCAGGCCTTCCAGCGGCTCTACCGGCGGGTCCAGGCCAGCTTCCCTCAACCGGAGGACGAGGTAACGTGCCACTACGTGAAGAACTGTTATTAGATTAGAAATCGGATGTGCTATACTGGTCAAAAATGAAAGAGACACAGACAGTCCTGTTATTATCTGTATGAGGAGAAACAGCTGTGTGGTACCAGATGTTTCTTATTTTTGAAGAACGAGGCAATGAAAAACAGGACTGCCATTAATTAGAGGCTGGAACGTGGGTAAGACTGTTCACAGCTGAGCAAGCTTTATATCTCTATGGTCTTGGAGGTTGCTGTAGAAGTATGAAGCTCCTTCCATTGATCTGCTTGATGGTTTGACTCGACAGCGTTATTCCTTAGTCCTTATTCCAACCTTGGCAAGAGACCACTGTTCCATGTACACTATATGGACAAAAGTATTTGGACACCCCTTCTAATTTTTTCAATCCATATGTTCCAGGCAGAACATTTGCTAACAGGTGTGTATAAATCAATTAAATAAAGGACATTATGTGCTTCCAAATTTGTTGCAGCAGTTTAGGGAAGGCCCTTTCCAGTTCTGGCATGATAAAGCAAGCTCTATACATTGAGACATGAAGAGCCCTGACCTCAGCCCTACAGAACGTCAGTACCCAGCCATGCAAAAGCTTTTGAATGAATGGACAAAAATTCCCACAGACATACTTCAAAGTCATTCATCTGACAAGGTCACACAGAGGTCACTCTGTTTTAATACCATGCGTTTTTGAACAGGGATGTCCAACAAGCTCATGCTCAGGTGTCCAAATACTTTTGACCACTACTTTTTGCTTCACACTTCTGACTCCTGTCTCGATTTGTACCCACACAGAAAGTGAAGTTCATCGCCGTGACCAGCTTCCTGTGCCTGCGCTTCATTTCTCCCGCCATCATGTCACCCAAGCTCTTCCACCTGAGAGAGAAACACGCAGACGCCCAGACCAGCCGCACCCTCCTGCTGTTGGCTAAAGTATGTTTATTTCTGCATTTATTTTCTCGCCTTTTCTCCCAATTTCAGCATAGCCAATCAGTCTTTTGCCCCTGGAGACCCTGGTCGTGTCCAAGGAGGGTATATTTGCATGACACATGCCCTCAGACCCTTCTTATCCGTCCGTACTTTGGTGGATTGCTTCACGTTGCTGTAAAATCCCACACACGTGATGTTTTTGTTATTTTGTCCACCAGCGGACGCCCAGATCTGCCCGTTTCTCAGCGTTCTTCTCATTTTTTAGGCCGTTCAGACGATCGCCAACCTGGACACAGGGGTGTGCTGCTCTAAGGAACCGTGGATGGTGCCACTGCAACCCGCCATCCAGCAGGGCGTCTCCCAGCTCAAAGACTTCATCACCCGCCTGGTCAGCTGCCACGATTCAGAAGGTGCACGCGGCTCTAAACATGTAATTAATTTCATAAAACAGGATCCTATTTTATTCTTAACGCTTTCTCTGTAGATCTTGGTTTGCAAACCCGGATGAGTCTCCAGTGCGGCACGATGGAAAAAGAGGGCTTCC
The DNA here is from genome assembly GCF_030014385.1 of Trichomycterus rosablanca. Taxonomy (NCBI): domain Eukaryota; kingdom Metazoa; phylum Chordata; class Actinopteri; order Siluriformes; family Trichomycteridae; genus Trichomycterus; species Trichomycterus rosablanca. Next base: position 3,410,315 of record NC_086013.1, read on the forward strand.
TGTTCCTCCACAAGACCAAGGACAGGTGCATCCTGATGACGTCCCCCTTCAAGAAGTACTACGTCACCCTGAGCAAAGACACGCTGTCATATTCGCGGACGCCCCATTCCAAGGTGAGCGTTCCTCATTCCACCCACAGCAGCGCTACCTCTCGTCGCTCTCCGGGTCATATTAACTTTAATTTTCGTACTGGCGCAGAAGAGCACGTTCATTTTCCTCCCGAAGATCAGGGCGGTAGAGAAGGTGGAGGAGAAGTGCTTCGGCAGTGCCAACGTCATGCAGATCATCTCGAGTGAGGATTCGGGACAGCAGGAGACCCTCTATCTGGACTGCAAGGTTGGTGTTAGCATCAGTGTGTATGGGAGTTCAGGTCACAGCTTAGTGCCAGTTTTATAGTATGATGGTCTACAGCGCCTCTTAGTGGTGTAAAGGTTCATTACAAAAGATAAATCAGTCGTCATGTATACTAAATGCTTGAAAACTGGTACCCCAATCTAATCACAGAAATACGGGGCATGGACTCCACGGTCCACAGTTCTGTTGTTTTCCACAGTTTAGGATCTCTCTTTTTCACCCTGTGTCGCATGGCATCCCAGATATCCCGATAACATTGAGTTCTGGTTACTTAGGTGGGAACGGCAAAACCCCAAACTCAGACGAGTGTTCCTCTAACCATAATTTGGCATCTCTAGACATGTGTGGCGGTGCATCATCCTTACCCATGCCATCCATACCATCATGGAGGCACTACCAGTCCCTACAGTCCCCTGTTGTACCAGGTTTTCTGGCACTTCAGTGTAAATCTGTACACATATTAGCAATAACATTAAAACCAGCTGTTTTTAATGCAAAGGTGCCCCTGGACAGGTGCCCTCAAAACAGCTCTGACCCATCAGTCCATTATAATAGACTGTAAGGTGTAAGATGCAAGGTGGGGGCCTCTATGGACCTTATTTGTCCAGTCCCTCCCTCCGTTAGAGGTGCTGATATGCCAGACGAAGCTCATCTTGGCACGGTGGGTACCACTGTCGCTTCACAGCAAGAAGGCCTTGTGTTCGATTCCCAGATGCAATGGAATTTGCATGTTGTCCATGTGGTTTTCCCCAGTTGCTCCGGTTTCTTCCCACAGTCCAAAGACATGCAGTCAGGTTAATTGGATATACAAATGTATGAGTGTGTTCCAGGGTATGAGTGTGATGGTCTGGTGACCTGTCCAGGGTGTTTAATACCTTTCGCCTAGTGTATCAGACCCACCAGGACCCTGAATAGGATACAGCTGTGGTAAAAACAGACCAGATCATTGGTCTACTGTTTCATCCTGCTTTGTTTATGTATCAGTCTGCATGAATTAATGCATATATCAATGCAATCCTGTCTCTTTATAGAGCGTGAACGAACTGAATCAGTGGCTCTCGGCTTTACGCAAGGCGTGCAGTCGCAACACCAACACCATGAGCTGCTATCACCCTGGCATCTACAAAGCAGACCGATGGAGCTGCTGCCACCAGAAAGAGAAAACAGGTACAGCATGGCATAGCTGTCTAGTGACGGGCTTGCAGAACACACTTTGAATTTTAAATAAAGAACATCTGATTCGATCTCTCTGCCTGGTGCCACCACACAGACCCGGGCTGTGATAAGACCAGGCACGGCGTCACCCTGCAGGAATGGTACGACCCGCTTGACCCAGACCTGGAGGCACAGCTGATTTACCGGCATCTCAGCAGCGTTCAACAGGCCATGAGGTACTGACCCACCCAGACACCAGTTTCATTTCATGCTTCGTTTACCACACACGTTCCCTGTACAGTAGTAGCAGTGACGGGTCAGTGATCCGGTGCCAAGTATCTGTTATGATGATTAACACGCCTGGAATACAGGAATGTACTGTGTGGTACATCGCTGCTTCATTCACTCTTGTGTCTTGCAGGGATAAATATAAGAAACTGACGAAGCAGGAAAATGCTGATGAAGATGATTCTAATGAAGGTAGGTGTTCATTATTTCATTTTATCTAAGACCATCCTAGAAATGGCATACTAGGAGTGGTGTATTTTTAATAATAGTATTAAGATATATAATTATTTTTGGCACATCCAGTCTCAGCTCTACTATCGGCCGTCCGGGTCCCTAAACAGACATGATTGGCTATGTCTGAGGATGGGAGGGTTGAAGGGATTCCTCATTACTGCTGCAATTACCGTCTTTGAGAGTACTACAATGTACAGAGAACTTGTCTCTAACAGGGGAAAAGAAGCGGTATGTGTATATGTATGTATATGAACATGTCTGAAAGAAGATCTACTTTCTTTAAAACCTCTTGGTATATGATAGATAGGTAGATATATGGTGTTATGGACTTATTGAAGTACCAGGAGAATTTTCAGGATTTAATATGCGCCTCGTCAAGAACCCAAACATTAGGACAAGGATTCAAAACAAATGGCTTTAGATTAAGCTTCTGCCCTGGTAAACCTTCAGGCCATGGCCATGGCCAACACCAGCCTCCCTTACTGAAAAGCTATGAAGTGGACAGTCCACAGATAAACAGATATAATCTGTATGTCCCAATCTAATCAAGCAATATACAAAGATGTTAATAATTATAATACATGAGATTAAACTAGTCCATGTATATTTCTTCTAAGGGTGGCAAAAATGTATTTAAAGAAGTTTATTTACTTATATATTATTACTAATGGTGACATAGAGCCACGATCAATAATTGCTATGCATTTTGATAACTGTAAGCTAGTATAGTAGAGGTTTAAACTTAAGCAATGAATTAACCTGATGTGACCTTTTGATGCCATAAACATTTCAGTTCAGAGCTCACTGGCCACACATTGACGTGTGGTCTGCCCTGCTGCACTCTAGACCAATTATTACTGTACGACTTATTACATTTGTAATAGAGTGTGCTGACCAGATTCATTGATAATCTATCATGACAGTGTTGTATGTTTTATATTCTGATTGTGGCTTCCAGATCAGGAGAAGTTGGACGGGTTAGCAAAACTCCTGAAGATCCTCCAGGATCTACACGATGCACATGCAGCAGTGGAGGAGAAGGAGTGTTTGAAAAATAAGAACGTTTTCCTGGAGCTACATACGTAAACTTAGGATTCACGAAAGACTGTTTGGTCCCAGACTGGCTTTATTGACAGAAATTTTAATGTAAATTTGCTGGTGTAAAAAGTAAAATGTGCTGCTCAGCACGTCTGGGGTTTAAGCAAAGGTTTAAGGTTTAATGGCAGAATTTTGAATCACTCATTTGAATATAAGTATTTGTTGGGAATAGAGAAAAAATAAAATTAATCTTTTAATTTATTACTGTAATGCATTTTCGCTTTTTTAGACAATTTAATCTGAGCGCTTTTCTTAATTGTCAAAAGTCCGTGGAATTCCATACATAGAGGAACCAGAAGTACAAATACTAATACCTACTACTCCTTGGTACATATTTTCTTGCTATCTGTGTGAGAATATAAACAAGAGTACCATAGATGTGTGTTTTTGGTGCCCTGTGTGAGGAGCTTTACATATTTAACCTGTATCTATTTCCAAATGCAATGCGCACATGGATTGTACATGAACGTATCAAGAAAGGAAGTGAGTATGTGTAGACATATGCTCCATTAGTGCCCAATTCAGAAGATAATCTTTATCTAGATAGACAAATATACCTTTTTTGGTAATAACAGCCTTCAAAGTTTTCTACACTTTTCTATTTTACAGTGTCTGTGGGAATTTTTGTCCCATTTGTGAGACGCTAATATTGAAAACAGTCTGGCTCATAGTAACCATATCTGAAGGACATTGAAATTCATCCCATTGGTGTTTAGCGAGGTCATGGTCAGAGCCTTTAAGCACAAGGGGCACAATCATGTCGGAACTGGAAAACAAATCTTCCAAACAAAGTTAAATCCATATTATTTATTTTTTGTAACCGACCTGTACACCTGTTAGCAATGGGTGTGGCAGAATCACCTAAACTCAATAATTAGGTCAAATTATGGTTCAGTACTCTTGACCATAGAGTCACAGTGAGCTTTGGCATCAAATCCAATCCCACTGCATCTGTGAATCCTCTTTATTCCCTCTGGACTCCCGACAGTAAACAGCTCATATCATCTCCACATTATTGACAGCACCGCTAGTGATGCGCCACTCGGGATCCTCCATCTGCACTCAGTATTGATACGTTTATCAATTATTCAAACCTCAAAGCACATTTAGGATAGGAAAGTGTGTTTCTATTGTCGCCGCGCTTAATCCTGTCAGCTGTATATTTTGTATGTATTATGTCTCTAAACCTTTTGTATTAAAGACTGTATTTCTAATGTATTTCTGCCAAGTGGTTAAAATCACGTCAGTGTTTTGAGTAACTCAAGAAGGACCGGTGTGCTAAAAATCCTTCACCAGACTGCTAATGTCTGCTCCTAAAACCATTATGCTACCACCACCACACTTTAAAGTGGTGTTACCTGGCTGATTTGGATTGTTAGATTCACGCCACATGATACTATTATCTATTAAGTGGACCCCCCCCCTTCCATTTTAAAGCTTATTGCTTAAGATTTTCTAAATAAGAGAAGTGAGGGAACAAACCTCTACCCATTTCAATAAACAATTATTGTTTATTCATGGAATGTAACTGGAAAAATAAAGCATTTAAATCTGCCGTAACTCCTAAGTCCAAGTCTCAGCAGTGCTATCAGCCTGGTCGCATGTGCTGTGGTTAAAGCCTTTGCACAAGCTAGGTTAGCAAGGGTGTTGTATGGCAGGCAGAGATTGCATAATAGAACATTAAACGTGATACAGTATTGTATTTATCCTTTTTTTATTCATTTTCCACATATCTGAGGTTGTATTATACAAAAGCTAATAAAAGAAATAACATACCACATACAGATCTAGTGTTTTACTACTATTCAGGCCTGCTTGCTTGTACAATGTCTACAGACCTAACACAAAACGTGATGCACATGGCGACAGGTTAATAAAGTCTGAAGTATATAAGCATTGCACGCTTGCTTCTTTTTCATGAAAGCAGCTCCATTGTAAAAGCTGATGGGCTGAAGAAGGAATGTGCTTCCTGTTTACGCCTGTGAAACTTGAACCGTCCATGTGCTTCTCTAATCTGCTTCCCACACACAGCAGATCAGCACTGGTGGCACATTTAGGCAATCTATGTACAGCAGAAGTCTCTCTGTGCCTAAATAATTAAAAAACAAAACACATTATAAGTAACAAACCTGCATCTTCAGGGGCTTTTTCTTGCATAGCAGGTTCTAAGCCATGGCTATATGATGACCTAATAATTTTGAACATATGTTGCATATGTCTACAGTATAGCTCTGGTGAGAAGCCACCACTGGTTGGTGTATAAGAGGCGGCTGGTGATGAATAGAGTGTGTGATAGTGTGCAGCTCTCCTTGGTCAGCAGAAGACTTCTTATAGCTGGAGATTAATTAGCCTATGCAATTAATCTGTTCATGTGATCTTAGGACACAGTCTAAATAGAAAACAGGCATTCCAAAAAATACTATCTGCTTTACTATCTGCACTCTGGGAAAATGTGGTCCGCTTTCCGGATCAGTCTACTTGAGTAATGAATGACTCAGGACTGACTCACCGGAAGTGGAGAAATTCCAGGAGCAAATTCCTGATGCAGCACTTCAGTCCATCTGTGTTAAACATTGCAAAGATGCTCAAGTGTGAGATTCGTTCAAACTTAGGCCATGCAGCAGTTGGCTGTATTTTTAAATTAAACTGGGCTAAAAATGGTTTATAGGGAAAAAACGCTGAACTCAGGTTTTATCACACTGAATTAAACAATATAACAATATATTTGTTCTAAAGAGGTTTTAGAACAACATATTTGTATTCATCCAATAAACAAAGTTATCGAACATGCATATCATTACTTAGTCAATCAGTTTACCAGTTGATAAGCCAGATAAGCTAATCAAACACAACCAGGCTTGATTTTAAAATAAGAATCGTACCTACTAACTACCTTTACCATCAAGCAGTAAACTTGGAACAATGGAAAATCTACCCAGGAGTGGCCAGTCACAGCCTTTGTTCGTAGGTTCAGTAGCAATTTGTTGTAAAAGTCAAAGACTAGGTAAAAATAAGATTAACTGGAAGGCAAAAAGGGGGAAATCACAGCCAGTTAATTGGGATTTAGGACAGACAAATGGTGTTATCAGGGTGATGTCTTTTTTCCTGAAGTACATGGTTATTCTAATTACATAATTATGATAAAATACAATTTAAAACAACAAAAGATAGTCAAAATCCTTTTTATTTACTTGCAAAATAATTACTTCCACTCAAACTGTTTAACAATTTGAACTTCTTAATAATTTCTTAACAAATAACCAGTAAAACATATTGGGTTGGTTTCACAGACAGGGATTAAACCCAGTCCTAGAATACACAGCATTTTGAAGAGCCACCAAGAGCTTTGTGTTTCACAAACGCGAAACAAGACTCCTGTGCTAAATGCCAGCACTGGTGGTACAAGAAGTAAACAACAAACCTTTCAGTGTTTAATTTTGTTGAGTTTTATTGCAATTAAGAGGCCAGTTTTAAAGAAACTCGACATATAATCACTTAAAACAGCCACCAAGAGCTTTGTGTTTCACAAACGCAAAGCATGATAGACTACAGCGCTAAATGCTAGTGCAAGAAGTAAACAAAAACTTTAAATGTTCAATTTTGTTCAGTTTTATAGCAATTTAGTGGCCAGTTTTAAAGAAAGCCAACATATAATCACTCAAAACAGCCACCAAGAGCTTTGTGTTTTAAAAACACAAAGCATGACAGACTCTTGGGCTAAATACCAGCACTGGTGGTGCAAGAAGTAAACAAAAAACCTTTTAATGTTTAATTTTGATCAGTTTTATTGCAATTAACTGGCTAGCTTTAAAGAAAACCAACATACAATCACTTAAAACAGCCACCAAGAGCTTTGTGTTTTAAAAACACAAAGCATGACAGACTCCAGTGCTAAATGCTAGTGCAAGAAGTGAACAAAAAACCTTTTAATGTTCAATTTTGTTCAGCTTTATAGCAATTTAGTGGCTAGTTTTAAAGAAACCCGATATATTATCACCCAAAACAGCCAGCAAGGGCTTTGTGTTTCACAACACAACTCCTGTGCTAAATGCCAGCACTGTGAGGACAAGAAGTAAACGACAAACCTTTTAATGTTTAATTTTGTTGATTTTTATTGCAATTTAGTGGCCAGTTTTAAAGAAACCAGACATATTATCACCTAAAACAGCCACCAAGAGCTTTGTGTTTCACAAACGCAAAACATGACAGACTCTTGGGCTAAATGCTAGCACAAGAAGTAGACAAAAACCTTTAATGCTTTGTAGTTTAGTGTTTTGTAGTTTAGTGTTTTGTGTAACCATTAATTCTGCTTTAATTCAGCAGGCTCATGATTCTGCTGAAACTGCTTATCTGCACTTTACCCACCCAAACTTACACCATTAAACTACAAAAAAAAACGTGTCTGGGGATCAAAAGTCGTAAAAATAAGCAATATGTGAGAGAAACGAGCTTAAAATTGTTCATTTTGTGAAGAATTGGGCCTAAAACGAGCCGGTAGCGGGACAATGTGACCGGCTTTTGCTGCAGTTAGCATCCCGCTACACTCCACCCTCCGCCTCAGCATCCATGTTTTCCACATCCGAGCCGCCGTGTGTGTGTGTGTGTGTGTGTGTGTGTGTGTGTGTGAAAGAGAGTGTGTGTGTGTGTGTGCAGGGAGTGGCTGCTACTCTCCAACCTCATGCCGGCAGATTGGGATTATTTCATTCAGAAGAAAAGCTGAAGTTTTTGTGCCTGTGCGGTTATTAAATCTGGACTGTATGAGGTGAGTTTGCTTTTGTGTGAGCTTTATAATCCGTGTGTGTTCTGATAGGGCCAAACACGCCGCAATAGCCAAAACAATAGAGCCCAGTGTAGCCTGCAATGCTCACAGCTTCATAAACACCAAAATTAAACCTTTATACACATAAATATCACACATTTTTTACATTTTTAACTTAAAGGACTAGTTTTAAGGTCTTACACGGTATCTAGGTCTGGTTAGCTGGATATAATAAAAGCCTACGACCTGTTTTTGGAATAGAACCTCTTTTCTGTATCTGTTATGGGGGATTTGATTATCGTTTTCAAATCTCACATTTAAGGTGTACGAATGACAATTATTATCATTTTTATCCTAATTATTGTCTTATTATCTGTCAGAATTGTTACAAATGGTTGGACATGCTTATTGACAGACATCTACAGAGCATTGTGTCATTTGATCTAAGATTAAAGGTGAAATAAGTAATATTAATAGTAATACTAATTAAACCAGTGTGTATAACATTGTTATTATTATTATTATCATTATAAATATGTAGAATTATGACATACTGCCCATTGGCACAGACCCCCAGAGTACTTTTGCCATGGTTTGCCATCTATCTGACATTAAAGGTACAATTAGTAACATAAAATGTTGTATTTAACATAGCCACTGGCTTTACTATTATTATTTTTACTATTATTATCATAAAATTCTAGAATTATGACATACTGCCCATTGGCACAGACCCCCAGAGTACTTTTGCCATGGTTTGCCATCTATCTGACATTAAAGGTACAATAAGTAACATAAAATGTTGTTTAACATAGTAACTGGCTTCACAACTACTACTATTATTATTATTATTATCATTATAAATACATAGAATTATACATGCTGCCAATTGGCACAGACCCCCAGAGTACTTTTGCCATGGTTTGCCATCTATCTATCTGACATTAAAGGTACAATAAGTAACATAAAATGTTGTGTTTTAACATAGTCACTGGCTTTACTATTATTATTTTTTCTATTATTATCATCATAAATAGCTAGAATTATACATGCTGCCAATTGGCACAGACCCCCAGAGTACCTTTGCCATGGTTTGCCATGCTATCTTACATTAAAGGTACAATAAGTAACATAAAATGTTGTGTTTAACATTGTCACTGATTTTACTATTAGTTTTATTATTATTATCAATATAAATATGTAGAATTATGACATGCTGCCCATTGGCACAGACCTCCAGATTACTTTTGCCATGGTTCGCCATGTTGTCTGACATTAAAGATACAATAAGTAACATAAAATGTTGTGTTTAGTCACTGGCTTAACTACTACTATTATTAGTATCATCATCATCATCATAAATACCTAGAATTATACATGCTGCCCATTGGCACAGACCTCCAGAGTACATTTGCCATGGTCCACCATGCTGACATTAAAGGTCCAATAATTGTATATGGTCAGATATATTAAGACTATGCATTGCCCCTCCCATGGAGCGTTTTGTTGTTTTAAAGGTATATAAAGATTTTAATTCATCTTATTGTTGATGCTATTAATGTTATTGTTATTCAGTATATAATGTTACAACAGAATACGCTGTTCAGGGGATGAGACCTTTCCAATAATAGCTCATCATTGTGTTACGTTGTTTTATTTGAAAGTAATGGTGCAGTAGGCAACAATGAACCTGCAATATTGAATTGCAGTGCGTATTATGTATTAAACACTCAGGAGATGCTGCCTATTGGCACAGACCTTCCAAACAGCGGGTCAACTCTACCACCTTTAAGTGTATATCTCATATTAAAGGTGTTAGGACATGCTTCCAGTTGGAAAGAACTCCCAAATAATGAGTGTTTTGTCATTAGATCAAACATTAAAGGTACAATAAGTAACACTGCATGTTGTAGCTTTAAGCTGTTTCCTATTAGTATTGTTTACATGCTCAGAAACGTTGGGGCATGCTGCCAGTTGGATGAAAGCTATCAAGTAGAAGATCATAAACGTGTTATTAACATTATTATTACACATTTTTATAACACACAGGGCAAAATATTACCTGTACTGGATGCCAAGCCTTCCCAGGGCATCTTAGACGTACCCATTTACACATTCACTCACACTTAGGGTATGTTTTTGAGGGGTAAAAGAAAACTACCACACTACCACACTACTAATGCAATCATTTGACCTATTTTTGTATCCATAGTCCTACAGGTAAAATGGAAAGAGTGACGCACCATCTGACCCTCTAGTGCCTTCCGAATATATCCCTCTGCGTCGGACACCATGAACATGCTAAAGTCAGGAGCCCTGAAGATCCCCGGCAGGGGTCCGAAGCACTCCAGCTCAGCCGGACGCAACGCCACGGTGCAGGCGTCCTCCCCTGCATCCCAGAAAGACAGTAAGTCCGTTTGTCTGTTCCATCGACATGCCTGAGTTCACGATTCATGAAAACCTAGTGAGCTGCCTTGCTGCCTACTGCCTACCTGGGCAGCTGCCTCAGTCATTGAATGCCTCTCTTAAATGACTCTCTTGACCCTTACGTCACCTCAGTTTTCTCTAACTAAGCTAACACGGTTAGCCTCAGGCCATTCAAACCGACGGGCTGAGGCGGCACGACCCGCTACCATGCCAGCTAACGTCTCCCTCCGGATACCGAAAATGGTTAAACCGTTCCATGACGAGCCTGAATTTACAAATAAATGACATGTGTCATTGGCTTTTGTCTTTTTCTTGTGGGAGAAGTTGTGCCGCACTGAATTCTGGGATTGCCATCAGTGCTGAGGAGCCGTCAGACTCAGAATTAAGGCGCCTCAGTAGGAGCATTTTAAGGGATCTAGGAATTTAGACACGCCCTCTTTTATGTAGAGAGATCACGAGGTTTTCAGACAGACCCCCGGTGTACTGAGGCTCAAACCCCAGACTGGGTACGTGCGACTTCGACGCCAGTCTAACTTGTGCTTGCGGCTTGTCCCTCCTCAGTCCGTCGTCTGTGGGTTTCGGAGATGCTTCAACCCAGGTGTCTGGCCATAAAGATTTGGCCCCTATCAAAGGCCCTCAGGTCTTTTGTTATGAATTTGGCTTTGCCAGGCATGTTTCTTGTGCGGTGGTCCTAATGTTTTGGCTGACCGGTGTCTTTTACTCATGCACACCAAACCAAGACTGAAGCTTATAGCAGACCGTTAGCATGTTAATGGTTTACCAGATTCTCTGTGACCCAGTTAAATCAACAGCCCAGAAACGGCCCCCGTGTACCGGGATTCTGAACTGTGCGTGTCACCCAGAGGGACGGCACGGTCCAGCTCAGCTGTGGAATGCTTTGAGCGGGAAAAAGCAGAAACACAGGAAGTGAAGTCTGGCTGAGTGAAAAGCTGCACTGTTAATGTCTCTGACTGCACAATGTCTGTAAAGAGCCGTTGTTTAGGGACAGCACCAGTACAGACTGTTAGTAATCAATACATTTATACACTTACAGCTCTAGCAAACCCATTTTTTAACCCATTTTTATTCGACTGATTATTTTTTCTTTTTTTGAGCCAGCAATTTTGTTAAGAAGACCAAAAATAAAATCAAACTATGTAGTATTAAAGAATTCTTTAAATTTAAGGCCTAGTTCATTATAACTGAGACTTAAATCTGTAAAAAATAGAGATCAGGACTCTTAAGGGATATGAATCGCCTCTATTTCAACCCCTCCAGTGTAGCTTCGGGTCATTAATCTTGAACAAGATCTATATAAGGTCCAGGTACTTTTCCTTATCACTTTCACTATAATCGTCCTGATCAGACTGCTGTGCCCTGCTGCTAATACATTTCAGTAATACAGGTCTGTTTATACATACAGCGATACATATTCATTGACCTAACATACAGATAAATCATGTGGGTATACAAATACTGACCGTAGCCTGTTTGCTGCTCTGTGGTGGGGCTCGAACCAGCAACCTTCTGATTACTAGTCCAGTACCATAACCGCTGAGCTACCCTGTACCCTGTTTATTAATCGAAAGGGACCCACTACTAACCAGATGGTATTTGGGTGGTGGACCATTTTCAGTTCTGCAATGACACAGTAATATGATAACGACATGGTAGCAGGTGCAGCAGCGTTGTTAGGATTCTCAAATACTGTTTCTACTTACTGGCCTCTTTATTAGAAACAGCACTGGTTGTTGGTGTACAAGCAATACACTGGAGCCAGTTTCTTTTTAATCTTAATCTTGTTTTTTATCTTTGGACACTTTTTGATCACCAGATGCTGCCGACTTTATATTTTTGGCTGGAGCGCTACTTCAAAGAACCCAACAACACAGCTGCACCTGATGCACTCACAGCAGAACAACACACACTAGCGTGTTATTATCCAAAGCCACTTACCGTTATCATTGAATACAATTTGAGCTGTTAAGGGGTTGAGAGCCTTGCGCAGGGGCCCAACAGTGGTAACTAGGTGGAGGTGGGGCCTGAACCAGCAACCTTCTGATTACTAGTCAAGTACCTTAACCACTGAGCTACCACTGTCCTCATTATCTGATGAATGGGGGTATTAGGTGTGGTCATTTTCGATTGGTAAACAGCGGATGACAATGTATACAGAGCAACAGATGGGATACAGTCAGTAATTGTATACCCAACAAAGTGTACCTAATAAAGTGCTCAATGGTCGACCACTAACAAACATGAACATTAATAGATGTGTGTGTACCTTAACCACTGAGCTACCCTGTACCCTGTTTATCAATGGAAAGGGACGCCCTACTAACCAGGTGGTATTTAACGACATGGTAGCAGGTGCAGCAGTGTTGTTGGGATTCTCAAATACTGTTCATAATTACTGGCCTCTTTATTAGGAACACACACCCTGTTGGTGTACAAGTAGGACACTTGAGAGCCTTGCCCAGGGGCCCAACAGTGGTAACTAGGTGGTGGTGGGGCCTGAACCAGCAACCTTCTGATTACTAGTCAAGTACCTTAACCACTGAGATATTACTGCACAGTAATTGTATACCCAATAAAGTGTACCTAATAAAGTGCTCAGCGGTCGACCACTGACAAACATGAACATTAATAGCTGTGTGTGTGTGTGTGTGTGTTGGGGGTGTAAGGCTAAGTCGAGGTCATCGCGCCTGGCTTTTCCTCAATGGTGGGATTCAAGAGGTTAAAGCAGGACAATAGTCCCCACAGCGTGTCCTTCCCCATCCACCGTTACCATGGCGACCTGGCCGCTCGGGTCGGCGACGCGTCAAGCTTTCAGCTCTTTCTCCAAAATCTGGCCCGGGACCCGGGCAGCGCCACTTTCACTCTCCACCCGCTTCAGTGTCTCGCGGCCAGTAACATCGTAACATCTGTATCCAGATATCAAACATTCTGCCAGTCAGACATATGGAAGCCATCGCGGCGCAGCTAATTGTCCCTCCCGTCTTAACTCCGCGCCGCACGCACACGCGTCCACAGGCCCAGCGGGACCGCAGGGTATTGGGTTGCGTTCCTAACACATCACTGTTGCATTAGAGACTCAGCTGCACGTGTGAGAGACGCACTGCAGATGCACCGTGGTAGATAATCGGTGTCTATAAAGCGTATAAACACAATTCTGTCTTTTTCTTTTGTGCTTTTTTATTTTTTATTTTAAATCGGGGATTTAAGATTCTCCACACCGGATCGTTCCTTCCTGACACTAACCTACTTATTTTTGTCTGGGCGCATCACAATGACTAGGCTGTTCGACTATCCACCCTCCCTAGACATAGCAAATCAGGTCTGTGTAGATGCCTGACCGGCCGATAGCACCGCTGAGATTCGAACCTTCCAGCTGCAGTGGGCTAGCGCTGCACCCCTCGAGCGCCCCATTTTCTGATTATCACTGAATACTGTTAATCTGTCTGTCTACCTGTCTATCTGTCTCCCTGTCTATCTATCTATCTGTATGTCTATCTATCTATCTATCTATCTATCTATCTATCTATCTATCTATCTATCTATCTATCATCTATCTATCTGTTTGTCTGTCTGTCTGTCTATCTGTCTGTCTTTCTGCCTACCTGTCTGTTTCTGTCTGTGTCTGTCTGTCTGTCTGTTAATCTGTCTGTCTGTCTGTTAATCTGTCTGTCTTTCTGTCTGTCTGTTTATCTGTCTCTCCATCTGTTAATCTATCTATCTATCTATCTATCTATCTATCTATCTATCTATCTATCTATCTATCTATCATATTGGTCTGTCTGTCTGTCTGTCTGTCTCTATCTATCTATCTATCTATCTATCTATCTATCTATCTATCTATCTATCTATCTATCTATCTATCATCTATCTATCTGTTTGTCTGTCTGTCTATCTGTCTGTCTATCTGCCTATCTGTCTGTTTCTGTCTGTCTTTCTATCTATCTATCTATCTATCTATCTATCTATCTATCTATCTATCTATCTATCTATCTATCTGTTAATTGGTGTGTCTGTGTCTATCTGTCTGTCTGTCTGTCTGTCTGTCTACTTGTTTGTTAATCTGTCTATCTGTCTGTTAATTTGTCTGTCTATGTCTGTCTGTTTGTCTATATGTATGTCTTTTAATCTGTCTGTCTGTTAATCTGTCTGTCTGTCTATCTATCTGTGTCTGTCTGTCAGTCTGTCTATATGTCTATCTATCTTTTTATTTATCTATCTATCTCTATCTTATTATATATCTGTCTGTCTATCTATCTGTCTGTCTGTTAATTTGTCTGTCTGTCTCATTGTCTGTCTGTCTGTCTATCTGTATGTTAATCTGTCTGCCTGTCTATATCTGTCTGTCTTTGTTGATTGATTGACAGATTGAATCTGAATCTCTTTCCAGATGTTCTACACAAGCAGCCCCAGACGACCCCGAGCAGCAACGCCTCGGACAAGTCCAGCTCAAAAGCCTCAGAAGTGGGCGACGAAGCGCCCAGCGACTTCTCCCTGGCCGAGTGCGTGTGGGTGAACGGCGTGAAGCCGGGCCGCGTGGCCTATCTGGGCGAGACCCAGTTCGCCCCGGGACAGTGGGCCGGCGTCGTCCTGGACGAGCCCGTGGGGAAGAACGACGGCTCGGTGGGTGGCGTGCGCTACTTCGAGTGCCTCCCGCTGCAGGGTATATTCACCCGGCCCTCCAAACTCACGCGCCAGCCCGCGGCCGACGGGGGCGACCCGGGGGACCCCCTGGCAGGGCCGAACTGCCAGACGGGCGCGGGCGGGCAGCGTGTGGTCATGCCTTTGAGAGAGGGGATACTAAACAGCGCCACGAAGACAGGCAACGAGTCCGGATCCAACATGTCCGACAGCGGCTCGGTGAAGAAGGGCGGGGAGAAGGATCTGAGAGTCGGGGACCGTGTTCTGGTAAGTCTGGGTGTGTTGTTTTTTTGTTGGCGCCACCCAGAAGATTAATATTGGGTTGAACCATGACTGGCATGTTCCAGCCAGTAGAGTTTTTGGATACGTTCTGTCAGGTTAGTTGTTGGGGTGCGATGGTAGGCAGCAAGTTTAAGGCCTTGCCTAAGATGTTAAATGAGACGCTGCCTCGGCATCGATCCGATTAATCTCCGTGTAGCTGGAAAGGCCGCGTGTCAGCTTCCCGACGACAGGTAATTAACAGCCAGCCCGCTTTCCCTCGATTGGCTTAGGGTCAGAAAGCCGTCCGTCCAGCCCAGCCCAGCGCTGGCTAAAAGCCTTCTGAGCGGTCAATAGCGCTAATCAAATGGGATTACCTCAAGAAGCCCCCACGACGGCCAGCCTTCGATCAGCGGCGCTCAGATGTCAACTTTAGAGCATCATTGACGTGTCGCCAGACTCGGGTTGACCGGGCGGAGTTCGGGCCACACGGTACGGTCCGCTCCTGGAGATGCCGGACTTCACGGGTCATCTAGTTCAGTCGAAGCGATGAACGTGCATCATTTCATTTACTCATGTTAGTCACGTTTACTATCGCTGTATCCTGGTCAGGGTCCCCAGAATCCCTGGGTGCACTGTCTGTATGTAGACGCCCGACCACCCGATGGCGCCAATAAGGATCCGAACCCTGGACCACCTGAGCAACCATCTCAAAAACATAATGAACATTTATTAAAACCAGTTCACCAAAGCAGGGCAGGGGAGTTGTAGCCTAGTGGTTAAGGTAGTGCACTAGTAATCAAAAGGTAAAGTGAGCCAGGTTGTCACTGTCGGGCCCTTGAGCAAGGCCCTTGAACCTCAATTGCTTAGACAGTATACTGTCTCAGTACTGTAAGTCGCTTTGGATAAAAGCGTCAGCTAAACGTCGTCTGGGTTGGACTCCGACATGTAGGTGTGGGGGGCGGCACGGTGGCTCGGTGGGTAGCACTGTCGCCTCACAGCAAGAAGGTCCTGGGTTCGATCCCCATGTGGAGCCGCCCGGGTCCTTTCTGTGTGGAGTTGGCATGTTCTCCCCGTGTCCGCGTAGTTTCTGAGCAGACTGAATAACAGCGCAGCGGCTCCTCAGTGTCATCCTACTCAGCAACATCTCACCCCAGCAGCTCGCTGGTCTCGGTGCTGCCACCGTTTTTGCCCTGATTTTCGCTCGCTCACTCCGTACTAGGCAGATTTTGGATCGCTATCCAGGCCACATTCCGGGCTTAAAGTGATTCGTTTGATTTGGCTGGAAGCGGGACGTTGTGTTAGCACATCTCAGACTGGATTGGCCCACTTTCGCAAGCACGTAGGGCAGATGTCCTTGTAGGTCAGGACACGAGCTTGCCAAATCGTACGGGCGCTTATGCCAGCGTGAATGTCTTCATGTCAGTTGTCCTTAAATGACTAAATGGGCAGCACAGTTGGCGCAGCGGTATAACATGCTATCATACCACTGAGGTCCAGGTGTTTTCCTGCTACCATCTCTCATGATCTGCATTACTGAATTGGCACAATTTTTACCCCGGATGCCCTTCCTGACACGACCCTCCCTATTTACCCGGGCTTGGGACCGGCACTACAGTGCACTGGTTTATGCATCCTAGCGGCTCGGTACCTACAGGACAATTCGGCGTCTCCAATTAGCCTGGCTGCATGTTTTTGGACTGTGCAAACATGTGAGAACATGCAAAGTCCGCACAGAAAGGACCCGGACCGCCCCACCTGGGGATCGAACCCAGGACCTTCTTTCTGTGGGGCGACAGTGCTACCCACGTTTTCCTCCTACCATGGCGATAAGCAATCTACAGGACTGGTCTGGGCGCCTGTGCAAGCTGGGGTCACGTAGAAACCCGACGCTTGCAGGTGATAAGAAGCGGCGCAGATTGGCTTAGCAAAGATACTAGATGACGATTCAACTGCTAGCCAAACCACAACGGGTTCATTTCCAGCTTCAATTTTCCCATCTTAGCCCGACCACGCCCACTGTCGTCTGGAAACCAGCCGAACCGTGTTAGTTCTAGTCATCAATCCCTCATCATCTCCGAGCCCTCGTGTTGTTTCTGTTCCCTCTTCAGGTGGGCGGAACTAAAACCGGCGTGGTGCGCTACGTGGGCGAGACGGACTTCGCCAAGGGCGAGTGGTGTGGCGTGGAGCTGGACGAGCCTCTCGGGAAGAACGACGGAGCCGTGGCCGGGACCAGGTCTGATTTCTTTCCCCACATGATATGCATACGTGTGGGAAACAATAAAATGATACATTGCCTGTTGCCATAGTAACACAGTGGTAAAAAATTGGCCAAGTATTTGTTAGTAAAACAGCAAAGATGCGCTCTAGGGGTCTGTCCGCAGACTTAGTGAGCTGCTCAGTACAGGTCGCCGCTCGTTTACTTCTTTACGTACTCGTTGCTTCCCTTCATCGTTCGTCTCTCCTCAGGTACTTCCAGTGCCCGCACAAGTTCGGCCTGTTCGCCCCGATCCACAAGGTGATCCGCATCGGCTTCCCGTCCACCAGTCCGGCCAAGGCTAAGAAGAGCAAGCGCGTGGCCATGGGCGTGTCCTCGCTGGCTCACAGTCCCAGCAGCTCGTCCATCAGCTCCGTCAGCTCGGTGGCCTCCAGCGTGGGCGGCAGACCCAGCCGTACCGGCCTGGTGAGAGGGAGGGCGTCTCCTTTATTTGTATCGTTAAAAAAGTACACGCCCCCATTTCTGATCGCCTCTGTTATTGTGTATTAGTTTATTTATTTGGAATTTGGATTGCGGGAGGAAACCGGAACTCCCGGAGGAAACCCACGTAGACGCAGGGAGAACATGCAAACTCCACACAGAAAGGACCTGGGCCAGTACACCTGGGAATCGAACCCAGGACCTTCTCACTGTCAGGCGGCAGTGCCACCGTGCCGCGCCCTGTTATTGTCCACGTGTTAAACAAAAACAGGAGTGAAACCAGTTAAGGTGGACGTTATTTTTACAAGGGTGATATGGGTGTTTGATAACTTTGTTCCATTAAATAAATAATCCAAACTATTCAGTGTGACATATACAATAACAGAGGGATCAGAAAGGGGGGGGGGGGGGGGGGGGGCAAATACTTTTTCTACACAGCTCGGTGACCTTCTCTTGGTTTTAATTTCCAGAGTCTTACGCTCTGTTGGTTACGGGTTTGGTTTCTTATCTGACGGTGGCGGCTCCGTGTCCTTATCTGTCCCCAGCTCACGGAGACGTCGTCGCGGTACGCTCGCAAGATCTCGGGCACCACGGCGCTCCAGGAGGCCCTGAAGGAGAAGCAGCAGCACATCGAGCAGCTCCTGGCCGAGCGAGACCTGGAACGCGCCGAGGTGGCCAAAGCCACCAGTCATATCTGCGAGGTGGAGAAGGAACTGAGCGCGCTCAAGGCTCAGCACCTACAGGTCAGTCTGTCAGGACTAAAATATAGACACGTGTTCTGAGTTCTAGTCCTCTAGTCCCATTTATTTTCCAATTTAGTCGTTTCCAATTCCCGACAGCGAATTCAGGACGGCTTGCACGACCCTGGTCTGATCTAGGAGACCCGGGTCACCACACGCCCCCTCGACACGTGTCCGATCTGCTACCACTACTTATCACTCGCTAGTGTTGGGTTCACAGGACTGTAAGTTGCTTTGGATAAAAGCGTCAGCTAAAATGTCATCTGGGTCTGACCCCTTGATGTTATTTGTATATCTTTGCCGGGATCCGACATGTAGGTGTGGGGGGCGGCACGGTGGCTCGGTGGGTAGCACTGTCGCCTCACAGCAAGAAGGTCCTGGGTTCGATCCCCATGTGGAGCGGTCCGGGTCCTTTCTGTGTGGAGGGGTCCGACATGTAGGTGTGGTGGGCGGCACAGTGGCTCGATGGGTAGCACGGGTACTTATCACCCGCCAGTGTTGGGTTCCCACCCAGAGTCGTATCACGTACGGAGAGCCACACTAAGCTCTATGTGACATTTATTATAAAATCTGGCCAATGTGCAAAGATGTGCACCAAAAACTTGGTGTAAAGTGCACAAAACTTAGACCTTTAAGCATTGAAGGAAAAGTAATATGGCAGAACGGCAGGTGCACCCTATGGTGTGAACACATTGCTAATGGTATTTCAGCATCACACGATGATAATGCGCCTGTGCATGATGCTAAAATAGCCCAAAAGGGATTTGATGGACACAAGAATGGAGTCAGACTCCTACCCCGCCCTTTTGAAATCCCCGATTTGAAACTCATCATGGCTTTACAGGAAGCTCTGGAGGCCAGTACACGCCCAACTGGACGATTTTCCTTTGGGCCCAGGTCTGGTGCGCTGGCTTGACTTTTTTGTTGGCTGTTTCCGATTTTTTGTCCACCTTCTGTGTGACAAATACCAGCCTAAATCAAGTCGACACTATTGAACATGACAATAATGCAAGATTTTGTTTTGTTTACATTTTATGCAACAGTATGTGACGGAAACAGAGAGCAGCCTGCAGCAGGTACAAAGCTTATTGGCCAACGCGCAAAGAGATAAAGTGGAACTGGCCAATCAGCTTGAAGAGGAGAAAAGGTAGAACTTCTTTTCATTCAGTGAAGGGCTGTTTTCTATACCGTGTTATAACTGTACTGTAGGGATTTGTGTCCCAGTGAACGAGAAGCTTGTGTGACTTCTAGTGGATTGTTTGCGTTACTAACAGGAAAGTGGAGGACCTGCAGTTCAGAGTGGAGGAGGAATCCATCACCAAAGGAGATCTCGAGGTATTTTACAGCACAATTAACAACTAGTGTACATACAGTGTAAGTCACATGACTAGAAGTGCTTGAACTGATGTTAGCTGTGTATCGGTGTATCAGTGTATCTTTCCTGTCTCCTTTCACTGTTTTCATCTCCACGTAGACTCAGACCAAACTGGAGCATGCCCGTATTCGGCAGCTCGAGCGGAATCTGCGTTTGGAAAAGTCCAAAGCAGACAAGCTTCAAAAAGAGTTAGAGGAGAAGATGGTAAACGTGCAGCGAGATCAGATGTCCTGTCTGCCTGTAGCCAAACGCCCCCCCCCTCCCTTACACACTTCCCCCCCTTCCTCTTTTTCGTTTTGTCCTGCCTCATTGAGTCTGTGTCGCAGGAAGCGTCGTCCCGTAACTCACCAGCGCCGCTTGAGCTTTGCACTCATAAAGGTCTCCATCGTTTCCTTTTGTCTGGAGTTCTGCTCTGTCAGGATACCCGCATGAGCCAAAACATTATGACCACCCGCCTAATCAGAGCACAGCACCACGGTGTCCTGTGGTTTTTGGTAATTCATTCAGGAGAAAACTGGATCTTTCGACAGTGGACAGGGATTAGCATGGGCAGTTTGACTGGCTGTCAAAAAAACAGAGTTTGATTTACAGTAAGGGCTCAGACTCGGCTTTTCCGAGAGTCTAAAACGCTTATCGTTAAAAATAAAGCTTAACGAGGTTTAAAGTATTAAAAGAAGGAGACAGGAGAAGTAAACTTCTCTTCATTATTATTGCTCATAAGTTCTCTCCACTAATGAAATTCCTCACTCGTGGTTTTAATACAATAAGTCACGTTAGGCTTTGTTCTTCTGCCTGAGTATCTTTTACTGCGTCATATCAAACAGTTTGTCTCATTGGAGGCGCTTTGAAAAGGTCAGCGACAAACTGGGTCCCAACGTGAATTGGGACCCTAAGACAAGTATCTGTAGCTCTTTTGTTGGTGCGTATCAGACTTTGGAATCGATGAGACTTGGCCGCCCAACAACCCGTCGCTGATTCGTGGTTTGTCCCGCCTCTGACCACAGTCAGAAACTTCATTCCAATACAGCGGTACCTTGAAACTTAACATCATTCGGTTCTGGGACTGGTGTTGAGTTTAAAAGGCGTTGAGTTTCAAGGTACCGGGATCAGACTGGATCTGATGGTTATTCCACACAAATGCAGATTTGTCTCATATTCGCGCTTTGATGAAGCCGAGTGCAGAACAAAGCGGCTGTTCATTGTTAATTTGGAAATAAATAACTAAACTAAAAAAAAAAAAAACTGAACACGTTGAGTTTAAGGGAAACGTTGAGTTTCAAAGATTGGAAGTTTAGGGTACGTTGAGTTACAAGGTTCCGCTGTAATTACAATCTTATAAGACTCAATCAGGTCTTTACACACAACATGTATTAAATCTCGGACCATAAAATGAGCCAGTATTACGAAACGAACTGAGTTTTGCTATTACATTTAAGGGTGTGGTCATAATGTTTTAACTCATTAATGTGTTTTAACATACCTATATAGGCACTGCATTGTTTCATCCATCCAAATTTAAGCATGAATTGTTACCGTAGTAACAGTAGTACTAAAATTGAGACTTTATGTACTTAGGTGACCAGTGTTGCTTGCACTAGACTGCTGCTGGCTGAGAGGGCCCACAGTTCAGTAATGGGTCACAGAGAAAAATAATAATAATTAAATAAACGAGTGCCCCCTTGTGAAGGCTTCATGTTACATCTTGTAAACCACAGTGGGACCAGATTGCCACATTTTTATTAATTAAGTTTAACATGGATCGCCGTAAAAATCATGGACAAAATGTGGGTCGCTTGACCACACCCCAATTGACCAGGCAGTCCTACACCGTCCAGTGGCGGATTTATACAGAAAGGTCTGACACAACCCGAGTATCACGCTAGATTGCTTCAACCAGACAGTAGGGGTAGCTGTTGTAGCACCAGTGATTCCATAGTGTACCCTCCCTCCCTCAGACACAGCCAGCTGTGTCTGTTAAGCTCCAGACCAGAATGGTTATGATTTTAGGAGCATGATAATGACCACAGAATCACTCAGGGCAGAGCTGGCATTTCATACATGGTGTAAGGAGCACAAAGGCTGGACCCCTGAGCATCAGCTTTTTCCACATTTCCTATATCTCGACAGATTACTATGTAGTTTTGTAAGACACGAGGCTGCTTGACACGCACTCTCTCTGACGTGTGCTCTGTCCACCAATCCCGTCTTACTCTTCCATACTTCCCATACAGTGGATCTGCACGTAAAGTTGGCTTCGCGTACAAAGAGCCACGCCCCGATTTCTTTCTGTACAGCCACCCTGGGCAACCAGGTTCCTTACACAGCATTGATAACTCCACCCCCTTATTCGGGTCTTTCCAACCCAGCTAGAGGGCGCTCAGCTGACCGGTAGCAGAGCCGAGATTCGAACCCTGTAGCTCAGAATCTAGAGCCGAGACATGTTTATAGCACAGATGGTACCCTTGGTGGATCCACTTTTCCGTAACGCTGATTCATGACGGCTGATGAGGGTTCGGTGAACGCCGATTTCAATTCAAGCTTTGCTATTTATTAACAGGGCAGAAGGAGGCATCAGCCAACACCCATGAGGTTGGGTAAGAGCATCGAGGTGAAATAATACTCACGTATTCTGCTAATCCTGTGCTCGTCTTCAACCTTTCTAAACATCTTCCTGAATCAGAAGCGAAACCTGAGACGAACGGCGCGATTGCTCTGATTTCTCTCTTCTTTGTGTGGGTCGGATATCCGATAGCACGTATCTATGGTGATTTCCTGGACAATAAATAAACCTTTCACATCTACACCAATGACTTTTCTCTGTGAGAACTAACACTTGGGGTCTGTCTGAAAACCTAGTGAGCTGCCTAAGTAGAGACGATTCTCAGTAGGCAGCATTTTAATGCATGTAAGAATTTACTTTAGACACGCCTTCCTCTCGGGAGTGTAGGATGACATAAAATGCGTCTATGTAGGCAGATCACTAGGTTTTCACACAGACCCACAGTCTTTTCCTTCAAACCCTGGGGTTCTTTCATGGTTCTTTCATGGTTCTTCTAACAGCTCGGTAGATCTCTCTCTGTGTGTTGTGCATCATCTCACGTTTGCTTGGCTGCCTTCAAAAAATGCACAGAATGGCTTGCTTGGGTTGGTTTGTCTCCTCTTTACGACGGAATTTCTTTGCCTGTTAGCTTGAGGATTGTGTTTTGAGCTTTATAAGAGATGCTTCTCAATAGGACAGCGGGCGAGTGTGCATGTGCTAAGCCATGAGTTCTTCTGTTTTGGTGCCCAACTCTGCAGAACATTTCACATTGTGAAAGTCAATTGGAAGCACATCAAGAGACAGGCTGTAGGGATTCCTTCTGACCTCTGCCGGCTGCACGGAGCCTCTCCGTGCGCGATACGGATCTCCACATGACTTGATCTAGTACCTTCAAATATATTAGGGGCGCTCAGGTGGCGGAGCTGTAAAGCACGCCATCCTTCGAGCTTCCTACACGGACAACGACTGGCTAGTCTGAGAGAGGCCGGCTGCACAGAGACGGGGATAATGGGGATTGGTGCGTGACTCTCCATGCGCTATACGGATCTTCACATGACTTGATCACCACATGACGTGCCCATGAGGCGTAACGTTAAAGCTCACTAGCCTTTGAGCTTGTGAGGTTAAGTCTCACTACCTACATGGACAACGATTGGTTGGTCTGAGGGAGGTGGGCCATAGAGATACCTTACAAGACTCTCCGTGCGCGATACGGATCTCCATGTGAACCCGACCCGTGCAAGTGAAAAGAAGCGTTCGGCTACTGCACACTCCTGAGTGTGGCTTGATAAGGCTTATTAAATTTTGGCCCCCACTTCCAAAAAAAACCCCACAATGTAGAAATGTTCTGCTATAGGTTGGGTTTTTGCCCTCGTTAGCACGAGAAACAAGGTATAAAAATCTATTTTCTGTCCGCCAGCAATCTACGGTCGAGGAGAAAAGCCGTGTGATGCTGCTGGAGGAGGAATTAACCCTGCGTAAGGCCGAGGTGGAGGAGCTGCAGGCCAGGCTGCATAGGGCGTCCCCAGAGGCGGAGGGCGAGGACGCCACCCCCAGCTCGGAGGCCCTCGCTCTGCGAGAGCGCCTGGAATCTGCCCGGCGCGAGGAGAGCACCCAGCTGCGCGAGCGCTACGAGACCATGCTGAGCGCCGGGCGTCAGGAAACGGAGCGACTCCGCGCCACCACCGAGCGCCAGGCCGCGGAGCTCACCAAGCTACGTCAGAGGCTCCAGCAGGCCACGCGCGAGAACATGGAGATGATGGACGGCTGGAAGACCAAGCTGGACGGTCTGGTCGGGGACCACCAGCGCGCCCTGGAGGAGCTCAAATCCTCGCTGCTGGGCGACCCCAAAGCCCCCGGGTCCGACGGAGCGGACGGAGAAGGGCCCGTGCCCGAAACGAGGGCCGCCGTGGAGAGCCTGAGGATGGAGCAGCAGCTGGAGACGGAGAACCTCAAGGCCAAGCACGAGATCGAGATCGCCGTGCTGGCCAAGGAGCGCGAAGAGCTTCGAGCCAAGGTCCAGGAGCTTCAGGACAAGCTGGAGGAGAGCGGACAGGAGTTCCTGGATCCGCCCGAGAAGCTCCAGGAGGCCGAGCTGAGGGCGGCCGAGCTGAGGGGGCGGCTGGAGCTGGCCGAGAAGAAGATGGCAGACTACGAGGCGCTGCAGAGCGCCGAGGCGCAGAGCAAGGCCGAAATCCGAGACCTGCAGGAGAGGCTGAGGGTCAGCGAGAACCGACTTCAGGCCGTGGACGCCGATCGTATCGGCCAGGATGACAAAGTAAGTCGGTCGCATGATTCGTACCAGTGTTTTCAGACTCAGGATTATATAAAAAGTATATTAATAACTATGGAGAGAACACACGTCCTTAGACGTTAACTGTATGGGCCAACAGCAATGGCCTTCGGATGAAAATGTAGGGAGTTCCACCCACGTGCCAACCATACTTCGATAGGCACGGCCTTCTTATATGGTTCTCGAAATGTAAAGCTGATACTCAACAAATCTAACCCCGAGCACCATGTTTTCTTTCTCAGGTGATAGAAAACAACGACACCTCCGAAGAGAAGATCACGTTAAAGCAGAACATGGAAGGTTTGTCTTTTTGTTTTTAAACAAAAATGGGACTTTCCGTTGTCTATCGTCGACCCTGTTTTTTTTTAAATAACATCATCAGAAGGCGCCCAGGTGGCGCAGTGGGACATTCCGCTTGCACACCAGCACATCTAGCGGGCATAATTGGCAGTGCCTGCAGCAGATACTAATTGGCCACCGTATCTGCAGGGTGGGGGCCGGACTATGTGTGGGTGGGTGGGTCTTCAAACACTGTGTAGGACCCTGATTGGCGGAAGAGACGCCTGTGCAGAACGCATGGGCGAGAAGAGGAGGGCTGTACACGTGTCGGAAGAGGCGTGTACAGCGACGTGCTCTCCTCGGATGCAATCGGGTATCTCTCAGCAGAGGAAGACAAATTGAGTCACTAAGTCGGGAGGAAAATGGGGAGAAAATGCATTAAAAAAAAATAATAATAACATCATCAGATTGTTTCATGCTCGTGTGTCTTCACAGAAACGTTGGAGAAGCTGGCGAAGCGAGAAAAAGAAGTGTCCACTCTTACCACACAAGTGGACGACCTCAAAACGCAGATCGCAGGTAATTTCTGCCCTTCTCTCTCGCCGCTGGAGACTCGTGTTTGGTCGTGTCCGAGGAGGGTATTTTTGCCTGCCTCACACTCCCTCCGACCCCTTCTTATACGCCTGTACTTTCAGAGAGCCACGCCCTGATCTCCGGGCTCCTCCACTTTCTATACAGGTGCCTCGGGCTACTAACAAGGGTCCTTGCACAGCGTCGAAGACCCCACCCACTTTCATTCCGGTCTTTTCCCACCCGGCAGACTTTAATGGCCAATTTTGTCTGCTGCGGGCACTGCCAGTTATGCCCGCTAGGGGGCGCCCAGCCGACCGGTAGCAGAGCTGATGTTCGAACTCATCAGGGGTTTTGTGACCCACATTTTGTCTGTGATTTTCACCGCGACCCAGGCAACACAAACGACGCATCAGAACTAAACCCAAAACTCCATAAAAAATAAAAAAAAAAGGTGCCAATCTGGTCCCACTGTGGTTTACAAGATGTAACGTAAAGCCTCCACAAGGGGGCATTTTTGTACAAGTTCATTTTATGTTCATGTGCCTCATGTTAAAATGTGTTATTTTACTTTGGCTTGTGACCCTTTGAAAAACCCTGGACTATATTGTCAAAAGTATGTGGACACCTTACCATCAGGTTGTCATTCTTTCTGATGGATTTTGCAGTGTGACCCTGATGTCCGGCTCACAGTAGATGTTCCAGAAACTGGTCAGTTTTGTTTATGTCAGGACAGGATAGCTTTGCAGGCCACTGCAGTTCCTCAACGCCAAACTGCTCAAACCATTGTCTATTATGACCTTACTCTAATACACCTGTTCTTATATAACGCTTTTCTGGATGAGTGGAGACTGTTATAGCCACAAAGTGGCAGCAACTTTATAGCACTTTATTGTTTTGAACTGTGGTGTCCAACAAGCTCACAGTCAGGTGTTCACATACCTTTTGGACCCGTTTTATTTGTCTGACCGTTGCAATCAGGTGAGCACTGTGCCAAGAATAATGACTCGCTTGTCCTAATCTCGGCCTTTCACAAAAAAATTGGGGTAGGCAGCCCAACCAGCACAGACAGGGGGCAGTAAACAATAAGCCTGCGGTGCTACCAGCCTGTTCAAGCCCTCAAAAGAATGACCTCAATGCCTCAAAGACATAAACGTATCCTCCATCACGATGTCCTTCTCTCTGTTATACTTCTAGCATTAGAGGGTAAAATCCACACGGGAGAGAAGAAGACTGACGCCCTCCTCGGGGAGAAGGCCCGTCTGGAGTCCGAGCTGGAGGCCATCACCAAGAAATCCCACGATGCATCGGGCCAGCTGGTCGTCATTAGCCAGGAGCTTTTGAAGAAAGAGAGGTATGGGGATTTAAGACCTGTCCACTGAAGGACACGAGCCATATGGAGACTGGACACACACACACTCACACACTATATGAACAGAAGTATTGGGACACCGCTTCAGATTATTTTAATTCATGTGTTTCAGCGACAATACTTCTTAATAGGTGTAAGAAATCAATTATATATAACAGCAACAGTTTAGGGAAGGCCCTTTCCTGTTTCAGCCCTGTGCCAGCATGACTGTGCCTCTCTATAAAGACAAAAGCTCTCTATGAAGAAAAGCTCAGTTTAAAGAAACTCCAGTGTCCTGCACAGAGCCCTGACCTCAACCCCACTAAGTCGAAGCCCAGCCGTACAAATGCTCTTGTGTACTAGTGAATGGATACACATTCCCACAGATATACTGTACTTCAGAGTCTTGTGCAAAGCCTTTTCAGAAGAAAATATTGGTCCTTATTTTATTATCATTAGTTGTTTTTTTAATGTCCGAATACTTTTGGCCATATAGTGTATCCCTCATTCATTCATTATTGTTGTTTCCATCCTGCAGCGCACACATAAACGCTTCTCCTTTCACTCTTTAATCCACTTAAGGACCATTTGGGTTAATGAGGACGTTCCGTTTGATTTTAGCGTCTCGTTAAGGATATTTACTCGCTCTGATCGATGCCCCGTCCTGATTCAGAATTAATGTCCATTAAGATGCAAGGAACGACCCAATAAAGTGATACTCAACAGCTGATCAGATATTCAACGTACCGCAGTACTAAACAGTGGTACCAGTAATTTTTTACCATCACTTGATCTTGATCAGGGTCGTGGTGGTTGTTGTTTCCCTGGAATAACTGGGCACAGGCAGAAATTCACCTCAGACAGGTCGCCCATCCTTCACAGGTCTTCGTCCACCCCCCACATCAGACATAGCCAATCATGTCTGACTGCTCTGGAGTCTCAGTGGTGCTACCGGCCTGGCCGGACACCTGACAGACACAGCTTGCTTAGCCTGAGAAAATAAAAGGTCGTATAGGGTTGCTCCTCACTGCCTCTGAGACTCCTGCTCGAGAAGTAGAGGAGCACATGTTTCAGCCTGACGGCTGAATACATGACCGAGGAAGCGAGTGCTAGTCTGTGACTCTCTTCAGCCAGTGGAACTTTAATAGGGAGTTGTAAATGACCATATTGGTAGTATGTTACTGGCTAAACATGACGTTGTTCCTGATCCTGTATTTTGTGTGTGTTAGGAGTCTGAACGAGCTGCGCGTCCTGCTGCTCGACTCGCCGCGCCACTCCGCGGGCGTGGAGCGCGACCTGAGTCGCGACGGGCACAAGGCCGAGTGGAAGGTGAAGGAGCAGAAGCTGCAGGACGACATCAAGAGCCTGAGAGAGAAACTTCTGCTGCTGGTGAGACCCATGAGAGGCGTTTTCCATCTTTATTGCAGCTTCAACAGCCTACACGATTTCAGAATGTGTCTGTGGGGATTTGTGGCCATGCGTTTAAAAATTATTGGTCACAAGCAACTTGGAGTGTGACAAACACTTGAACGTAATAATTAGGTGGGCTGTCCGCATATTTTTTACCTCATAATTTGAAAAATATGGGTTTTTTTGGACTCAGGGCTGTAGGTACACCCTGGACTCATCGATAGTGGCTAATCCATAGTCGGGCAACACACACTTCCACAGGCAGTTCCGAGAAACCAATCCTGTTTTGGGAAGGTGGGAGCACATTAAAGTACCTGGAGAAAACCCACTGTCGTTTCATGACATCACCCGGTAACTTTATGTCTCTTCTGCCCTCCTCTGACCTCAGGGACGGGAGAGGTCGTCACCCGAGCACCGACGATTTTCCATGATGGAGGCCACAGGGACGGACGCCGAGGTGGCACGGCTGCGCCAGCGGCTCCTCAGCACGGAGGAAGCCCTGAGGAACGCGCTGGAGCATAACCAGCAAGTAGACCAGCTGGTACAGGCCATGAGAACCCGCCCGGATAAAAGCCAGGTAAAAGCCGAGCAGACGCCACCAGGCCTCTAGAATCTCCAGCTCTAGATCATCGAGTCTGTATGAAAGCCTTGTGAGCTTGGATGCCCCCCCTTCCTTTGGCTATCTTAAGAATTTAGACATGCCCTCTTCTCAGGAGCGTAGGATGACATTATATGTTTCTATGTAGAGAGATCACTGGGTAAAAATGTTCCTACATTAACTGCGTTCGTTTCACTCTTCACAGGCGTACAGCAGCGCAAATTCTGCCAATGGGATCCATCAATGAGACGCCACCTTCACCACAGAGGTTCATACTAATATCAGATACATTTTTTTGCTCTACATAGTTCATTATTTGACTGCTATATGGTTCATTTTAGTGATTTAAAGGTGCATGAGGTAGAATTTAGACTCTAGAGTAATATACGAATGTAAGCCATTCAGGAAGAACGTCTGTCATGTTTTCATTTGTGATGAAGGATAAAGTGCATTTGGGTGCATGTGTATAACATGACAGACAGGACTAATGTAAACAATCCAGCCCGGTATTTGTACAGATGCTGTTTTCTCAGTTTTTATAATACAGTGGATGGAGACTGGATGTTGCTTAAAAACTGTCTGATGTTTGATTCCAAATTGAAAAGGGTGTCCCAATACTTTTGTCCATAGTGTAAGAAAATGTTTCTGTTTAGCACCTAATAAACACCTGATAAGGTAATAAACCTGGGCAGTTGTAGCCTAGTGGTTAAGATATTGGACCAGTAATCAAAAGGTTGCTGGTTTAAGCCCCACTACTGCCAGGTTGCCCCTGTTGAGCCCCTAACCCTCAATTGCTTAGACAATATACTGAGGACTGAAACTACTCAAAATAAATAGAATACATGACTGTTTGTACGTACTATGAACTTTTTTTGTGGGGGGGGGGGGGGGGGGGGGGAATACCCCCCCCAAAAAACATCCATAGTGTGAATCAAAACAATTTAATTCGAAAGAATCATGAATCAGATTCATCGTCATTTTTGACCAAACGTTTGCAAGGTAGTTGATTCACTAAATGATTCACTGTTGTACTCTTTATCTATTAATGGTATCTGAGTAGACATGTCCTCTACTCTATTTTAGGAACAGCACTGATGATGGGGACGCTGAGGCAAAGCTGAATGAGGAGCCAACTAATGCCTCACTGGACGTCTTCTCATTTTTTGTTCACGTTTAGCGACACCATGACTTGATAGTAAATGGAACGACATGTAAACAATGTGTGAGATGCTATTTAACCATGAAGAGGTACGTTTGGGTTGCGGTTTTAGTTTCGGACCACTGATCCAACCTGAAAACTACCTCCAGTATGGACGAGCATTCACCAGAAGGAAAGCAAGCATCGGTCCTCCATAATGCTCCAGACTGACCAGGATACTATGAGGACAACTCTGGCCTGGATTTATGCGTGTTTAATTTATTTGCCTTTCATGCTGTTGAAGCTAGACTCGATAGTGCTCTGATTTTTCGCCTTGAAAGGCTTCTCTCTGTTAGACTGTGTAGTCGATTAAAAAATGGGACTCTGAATTCTTGTGCTCTTATTCTTCATGTACTGTACACATGCCACAGTGTTCTAGTGACGTCTAGCTGCAGCCTCACACATCAAACTTAGCTTGGGCAAGAAGCTTCAGGCTGGTCAATGGAATAAAGAAAAAATACAATTAAATGTATTCATTTGTTTTCATACTAATTGTTTATAGCAGGTGCCCATACTTCCATGGCTTGAGATCTACTATCTATTATACAGATTGTAGGGTTTTAAATGTCTGCTTGTAACATGAGATCTGAATATTCTCCTTTAGCTTCTTCCACCTATGAATGAAACAGCGTCTCTGCAGCGTTCTTGCCTGAATCGAACTGTTTTTGGTTTCTTTGTGCTTGGTTGCGCAAAAATGAAAAAATAGGGCAAACTGGCTACTGGTGAATGAAAACTTTCTAGATTCACCGTGCTTTAGGCGGGCTGAGGTGTAGCTGTGGTAACAAACCGCAAATTAAAGAAAGAGTGGCCACATTTCATGTCGATCACGTTGACCTGTTTGAATGAGGCGCGATCTACCAGCATGCAGTGTGATCGACCGGTCGATTGCGATCGAAGTATTGGGCACCTCTGGTTTATAGGTTACATTTAATATCTTTGACGAGAAGCTTTGCTTTCATTATAGAGAAAAATGATATACAAGTTTTTAAAAAAGCTACGATAAGTACCATTTTTATACATATGTTCCTTTTTAGTGACCGCTAGATCAGGGTCAGGTGAGTCCGGAGCTTCGAAATGCACCCTGGACAGGACGTCGCCAATCTAAGGCAGTCAGTTTCTGTGGAGCCATGTAGACACAGAGAACATACCAAACTACTTACACTAGGAGTACCAATGTGACTTAAACACTACAGAATTATTAGCCCATAATATATGTATTACAAATACTGTTACTAAGCTAGAAAATATCTGCAAAGCTAGCTAATTCCAAGCTAACATTATTAAGTCACTACACAAAAAAGCACAGAATGTCTGAACCGCTAACTGCTTAGCCAGACAAAGCCCATGTTGTTTAGCTCATTAATCAATAACTATGCTAAGTACTGATTAATGTAAGTTACTTAGTTAGAATTGGAAACGTTACTTACTACATGTTTCATGTACTGCTCATACTTAATGTTTTCGAGCTACTGATACTAAAGCTGGCTTTTGATTAATTTAAGTTAGCTAGATAGCATCAGCTTATTTAAGTTAGCTAGCTACTGCATAGTGCACACAACACATTTTTTGACTGACTAATAATAGCTGAGTTGATTGCTAGTGGTTAATGAGGTTTACTAGAAAGTTTAAGCATTGGAAATGTTACACACAACTTTTACAAATCTCAGAAATGCTGCACTGCTCTGATTATGCTTTAAATGCGCAAAGCTAAGTGTAACTGGGTAAAAAGAGCTACGTTAACTGGGAATTGTTAAAGCTTAAACTGAGTGTGATTTGTTTGTGTGAGTTATTTCATTATATTTAGATTTAGAGCTACTGTTGGGCTTGTTTACTATTCCGAAAGGGTTTGATTTAATTTAAATTTAAAGATAATGTGCATTATTTTTTTATTTCTGGTCTAGCCGGCTTCTTCTGACTAGCATGAGGCTTCACAATATTGTCCCGTGAGGATGCAGCTAGAAACGACTACAGTGTTCTACCATTTATCTGTATGCCACCCTCCAAGACTGCATTGTAACGTTAAGAATGCCAGCGCAGCGTATTAAGTGTACGGATTTCTCACTGTTTTACCGAAAGGACTTGATGGAAAACAATATACGCAGATTTGAGTTTGGAACTCCGGTAGTTACGTGTCATTGCTGTATATGTGTGTGTCACATACTGTATGCTGCAAACATTGAATGCCTAATCGACTTAAATTTGGGCTTTGAACTTTTGTTATCTCAGTAAACATGAAAAATAAAGTTTTAATGAATGTTTCTGATTAAGTACATCATAAATTCTTCTGTCAAATTATCGGCTTGATTCAAATGGCAGATTTTCTTTATACACGTACAGTTTTATGCAAAGCTTTGGACACCCCAATCTATCCTTTGTTGGGTTTTGTGCATGTCCCCTCTTTTTTAGCACAAGCCTCCTCCAACACACATGAACACGTTTTGTTTTGGGTCTTTTTTCCCTCTTTTTTAGTCAGTTCTATTTACTCTAGTAATTAGACAATTGAGTGGCACAGCAGTAAATCACACTCATGCTAGCTCACTACTGCTGGGATCCAGGGTTCGAATCCTCAATTGTAATATTGGCTGGTAGCACAACCGAAACTGGAACTCTGGTCACTTCTTAAACTGGGTGTTGATGGTTTGTACAGAATGTTCTAACACAAATATAGGATCATGTCTGCACATGCCAGTCAGTTCTAGAACTGATTGAACTAAAGCAGATGACTACCAATTTAACCTTTCCTCCAACAGTCATGTATAATTGATTCTATAGAGTGCCAAATCATGCCACTATTGAGACCTAATCCTGGGTCTCAGTGGTGGTGGGTTGGCATATTAGACAGCTATGCCATTTTGCCACATCCTCATCCACTGTTGCACAATTTAATGAATAATTACTAATTTTCTGGTTAATATTAATATTGTGCAACTAAATTGGCAGAAATATGACCATATTTTACTTCAAAAATTTACAAACCATGGATGGTATTTGACCATGGGTGTCCGAACAATTACATAAGACTGTATATTGTTATAATAATGAGCTCTTTTCTAATGTAATCATATCAATAGGAACGGATGAGATGATAGGGCTGGCCCCCATGTTTGCGAACAAAGCATTAAGCTGTTTGATGGTCTTACATTGTTATAAATATTCCAGTTTTCTTTGCTCTAGCTGTACTGTTCCCAAAATCTCAATCATTAAACTAAAAAAAAAAAAATCAGATCCTGTTGCTTTGTGATGTTTTATTAGATTAAATTATTATATAATGAATGTTTATAGAAATTTTATAATTGGAGTATTTAAACTTTGTAATAGCCTTTGTTATTGCATTTTTGTCTAAATAGTGAGAACACAACAGATATATTTATTCATCCAACATGCACCCATCATCTGTCAGCCAAAAAATTATGACCACCCTTTAAAAATGTACCTGTAAATGTCACAGTCAGAGATATATTAAATGTCAAGAGAGGCCGTTGTTCTGCTATATAGCACATACAGTATATAGACAGCTCTATTCCTTCTTCATTTGTGCTGAACGTTTTGTCCCTGGATGACTGTGTCTCTCTGCTCAAAGCGAGGT
The DNA here is from genome assembly GCF_030014385.1 of Trichomycterus rosablanca. NCBI lineage: Eukaryota > Metazoa > Chordata > Actinopteri > Siluriformes > Trichomycteridae > Trichomycterus > Trichomycterus rosablanca. The sequence goes on from NC_086013.1 coordinate 3,444,181, forward strand.
CCATAAAGACCCTTGCAATGAAGGTTTGATGAGTTTGGTATGGAGGAACTCAAGAGGCTTCACCAAGCATTGACTTCAACCCAACTATTCTCCTTTAAGACGAATTAAAAGGAAAATTCGAGAGCTAATATAAATAATACTACTACAACTTATTCTAATAATAATAATAAGAAGAACAATAAATTTCATATAGCTGGAGTCATCTATACATAAGGCTTTAACCATGGTTTGAATAACATGTGGGATTGGGTGTTCTGACCCTCCTAAGTAATACTAGGACCACCCAAAAGAAATAAAAACAACAGTTTTGTGGGGGGTTAGTTAGGTAACATGTTTAAGTAGACCCACCAGTTATTACCATATAATTACCATTTAGAATTGTTGGTCTATGCTGAAACAAATAGGAACTATTTCATACTCTTACTGGTCACTAATGTACACACATGTACACTTACTTATTCATGTAATATTTATTTATTTATTAGGATTTTAACGTCATGTTTTACACTTCGGTTACATTCATGACAGGAACGGTAGTTACTCATTACACAAGATTTGTTAGTTCACAAGTTATGGACAATTTTGTATCTCCAATTCACCTCCTGTGGAAGGAAACCGGAGCTCCCGGGGGAAACCCACACAGACACGGGAGAACATGCAAACTTCACACAGATCGAACCCAGGACCTTCTTGCCGTGAGGTGACAGTGCTACCCACCGTGCCGCCCCATTCATGTAATAAACCACAAATTCAATCCACAAAGTTGAATCAGTTCATCTGGACACAAGTTTGTTGTAGAGATACGTTTCGTCACTCAATCTTCGGATTGAGTGACGAAACGTATCTCTACAACAAACTTGTGTCCAGATGAACTGATTCAACTTTGTGGATTTGTGTACCTGGATTATTGAGCATGCATTCAATCGTGTTAGATTTGTTAGATTCCGATCTGGTGACTGGGAAGGCACTTTAATCAAAGCAAGAGTGACAAGTGTGCACGGTGTTCCTAGTAAAGTGTTAAAATGTTAAAGGGTATCGTTTAGAGCAGTTTGGAATGAAGTTTTTTGTGATTTCTTGCTTCCTCTGAGAGTGTTTTAATAATCCTGTATGTAAATGACAGCCAATGGATGCTGCTGTTGTGCTGGGCTGGGATTAGCGAAAGCGAATGACTTTCAATTTTACTGGATTACAGAACAAAGAAAGGGGGAAAGGGGACACTGTCGGTGCTTTATAGTCAACAAGGAGGAAAAAAGACCCAAACTGATCATATTTTATCGTTGTTTTGGGGGGGAAATTAGGAAATAAGGAGGAACATGCTCCAGATTAGGGGATTTGATAGAGTCGGTGTGGCTGTGCTTTAGAGGGAAGGTTGGATTACACGGAGAATAAAAGCAGTCCCGGATTGACAAAATTAGGTAAGATTTAACCAAACCGACTACATTTAGTAACTTGTTTGTGTTTTTATTCACTTATATCGTGTTTATATGTGGATATTTAGCGAGCGTGCGACTTTTTAAACGGCTGTTTTGTTGGAGGAATTAGAGATTATAATTCTCGGGGGGAGGAGGTCGGTTAGCATCGATGCTAACAAGAAGGACGCCACAGGATACATTATTTTAATCTGCGCGTTATTCATTAACACTATTTAAACGTATTTAAATCATTATATCCAGGTTTTATATATATTTCTCTTACATTGTTTTAACTAGAATGCGTTGTTTTGCTTGTAGGCGGCGCTACCTGTATTTTTTTTGCTAGCAACTTGCAAACTGAACACTTTCCATTGTTGCCTGTTGTTAACAGTTATCCAAATAGATACGAGAAAAAAACATGCAAATTTGACAGCTTAGGCACAAATTTGTGTTTAATTAAATAGCCACGAATATTAAATGTATGTCGAATTAAGAAGGTCATTTTTACAATGTCAAATAGACTTGAATTACATTCGGCTAATCGGCTCTTATAAAGCTAATTGCTGGTGTCACCGTTAAACAGAGACCCGCTACAGCTGACCGATATTATCAAGTAAATATCGCGATATATCACACCGTGATACTTTTCCTCATTGATAATTGTTTTGTTTGAGTAATATAGCGTCTTACTGTAACTTATAACTAGTCAGAAGTCTCTGAATTTGAATAATTTCTATATCTGTTCTTAATCTGCGACTGTTAAATATTGAACACACATTTATCCGATATTTATCCATCAAAAAACATAAACATTTTCAGC